>NC_140547.1:23783915-24166415 GCF_057382185.1 Mchenga conophoros | reverse complement strand
TAATCACAAAAAAGACGCGACACCGACCACCGGGATGACGTGCGTGACCCCGTCTCCGCTGTCGATCACCGTCCCCGTCAGCGTTCGTTCTCCCACCTGTCTGGATGTCCAGGAGGCAGCCAGCGCCAGGACAGCCTGGGGAAGAAGAAAAAAAAAATCATGAAACATAGGTTTACGCTCAGGACACTCATGTGCATTTATATGAAGTAAGAACAACCCAAACAAACTGTGAAACCTTGAAAAAGAAGAAGTGAAAACCCGCATTTCCCCATAAAACATCCTCGGAATCACATTCTCAGTCAAACACACAAATCTAATTATACGCACGCAGCTCTCACGTCTGAGCTCAGTGTTTGAACCAGCTGTGAGTGCTGGGTTTGAACTTTTAGGGATTTGTTTCCAAAACTCAGAAAAGCCTTTGCAGCAGTCTTACCTGAACAGCAATGTAGAGGCCGGGGACATTGAAGGACTCGAACATGATCTCTGCTGTGTACTCTCTGTTTTCTGGTGTGTTGAGGGGAGGCTCTGTCTGAAAAGGGAAGACAGAAGATTTTAGGCTGATCGTTCACACGAGACGGTCGTTGCTATTTTTGTTGTACTCTTGATTCCCTAGCAGTTTGTATTGAAAACAAACTCTCTGCAGAGGAGCGGACACGTCTGACAGATTAGAGAGGCGAGGCTGAGATGGTTTGATGGTTACTCGGCACAGCTCGACTTTCATTAGGCCAGGGGTCCCCAATCCCAGTCCACGAGGGCCGATGTCCCTGCAGGTTTTAGATGTGTCCTTGAACCATCACAGCTGATTTAAATTACCTCCTCAACATGTCTTGAAGTTCTCCAGAGGCCTGATAATGAACTAATCATGTGATTCAGGTGTGTTGACCCAGGGTGAGATCTAAAACCTGCAGGGACACCGGCCCTCGTGGACTGGTGTCCCTGCACCAGTCCCCTGCATTAGGCGGTAGCAGCTGGTACCAATTACTTTTTTAGTGTCCGTTCAGGCAGGGGCTCCAAGTGATCCGAAAATGTGATGTCAACATACTAAATGCCACCGATTGGCCAGTTAGTGGCGTCTCTCGATCAGTTATGAAGTCCGTCTTCCTCATGAAAATCAAAACTGAAATGGCTCCACACAAACCCACAATGTGGTCCCAGAGTCTGTCCACTGTTATGTTGCTGCAGCAAGAGTGCTGACAGGGACTAGAAAGAGAGAGCAGATTTCTCCTGTTTTGGCTTCCCTTCATTGCCTTCCTGTTAAATCCAGAATTGAATTCAAAATCCTGCTCCTCACATACAAGGTCTTAAATAATCAGGCCCCATCTGATCTTAATGACCTTGTAGTACCATATCACCCTATTAGAGCACTTCGCTCTCGCTCTGCAGGCCTACTTGTTGTTCCTAGAGTATTTAAAAGTAGAATGGGAGGGAGAGCCTTCAGTTTTCAGGCCCCTCTTCTGTGGAACCAGCTTCCAGTTTGGATTCGGGAGACAGACACTTTCTCTACTCTTAGGTTAGGCTTAAAACTTTCCTTTTTGCTGAAGCATATAGTTAGGGCTGCCACGATTTGTCGACTAGTCACGATTACGTCGACTATCAAAATCGTCGACGACTGATTTAATAGTCGACGCGTCGTTTGAAGCTTTGTAAGATCACAAAAGACGCAGGAATAAGTGGCAGGATTTAAGAGTGTAATAACGGACTGAAACAGAAGATGGCAGCACTGCATGTACAAGGATGCCAGCTGCCGTTAAACCCCGAAGAAGAAGAAGAAGGAGCAGCTGTGTCCCAGAATTCATAGCGCGGCCCAGCGCAGTTTCCAACAATGGCGGCAGCTAGTTAGTTTTAATGTTACTCTTATTATTCTTTCTGGGTCACAAAATAAACGTTTAACATATTTTCAGGCGAGAATGTAGCTGTGTAAACTTCAAATATCTGCTCAGTTTATCAGGACACCACATTTTTTCTAAAGCGCTCCGACGTTTTCGGAGACATCTGTTACCCACTAGCTCGTTAGCGAGCCGGGGGCTAGGCTCACTAGCGCCGTGAGAACACCGGACTCCCCGCAAATCGTTTTCAAACCCACCGCTGTCTTTCGCTACTCAGGTTAAATATATATGAGTCACTTAGATAACTTAAAATGTTATTGTTTGGCTTTTTTTTTTGTATTTTATTTGTTCCTGAGTAAATCAGTTTGTCTGAGATTAAAGTTATAGTTTTTACACAGCTGAATAAACGTCAAGCAGACAACTGATTATCAGAAGTGTGAGATGCTCCAGAATATACTCCAGTGTCCTGTTATATTTTAGATAGCAAGGAGTTTATTAAACTTCACCGAAACAATCTGCAAATTTCATTAAAATTTAATAAACTATCATCTTGTCTTTATTTTTAGTTAGCACAGACCTTAAACACTTAAAGCTGTAAGCTAATGATAGTTATATAAGAGCAGATGCTGCTGGTGCAATAAGCTGTAGTTTTACGTCCAATGGATGATGATCTGATTAGTCGACTAATCGCAAAAATAATCGGTGACTAGTCGACTATCAAAATAATCGTTTGTGGCAGCCCTACCCTGAATCCTCCCTTAGTTATGCTGCAGTAGGTGTAGGCTGCTGGGGAAGCTTTCTCACTATGTGTTAATAGACCTCTCTGCATTTAATCATTAGTTATTGTTATTCTTTGGCTCTCTCCCACAGCATGTCTTTTGTCCCACCTTCCTCCGTCACCCTCAACCAGTCACAGCAGCTGGCTGCACATCCCTGAGCCTGATTCTGCTGGAGGTTTCTTCCTGTTAAAAATGAGCTTTTCCTTTTTACTGTCGCCAAAGTGTTTCCTCACAGGGTTATATGATTGTAGGGGTTTACTCTGTTCTATTACTGTAGGATCTACCTTACAATATGAAGTGCTTTGAGGCGATTTTTGTTGTGATTGTGTCGCATACAAATGACGTCACAGTACTTCAAGCCGTGTCACTATAATAACCACGCCCAGAGGGACTCAACTGTAATGTAATGACATGTAATGGTAAACGACCAATAGGAACAAAAGGAATTATTATATTATTTAGGTCGCACCAGTTTCACAACACTGAGACAATTTGATCCCACAAATATACTTTTGAGAACATCTGTGTTTTGCCCTCTAGGCCACAGTTAACAGAAGTTTGTGTTTGGTGTAGACAAGAAAAAACAGAGGAAGGGCCCTGCCTGCTGCTTAGCTCTAACTACCATTAACCCACAGTGCTCTGGTCTTACCAAAAGGAAGTAATGATCTTCAGGTTCTGCCCGCAGATACTTGAAGATGATCTGCTCCATAAACCTTTCCATCAGGTCCCAGTCTTCCACAATCCCGTGACGGATGGGCCACTGTGGACGCAAAGAGAGAAAAACAGCATTAATATCGATCCTCAAACACAAATCTGACTCGGCCCCCACGTCGGCGTCTATCTCACCTTCGTTGCATACGACGGTTTATCGATGGCTTCGTCCCCGATGAAAAAATCCAAATCATCGACTCCCTTCATCATCCTGCGCTGGGCCTGGTCTCCGACCTTGGCCGATTCTTTGATCGCAATACCTGCAGACAAACGATGTAAACTGTAAATACTACGGGTGGAAGAAAAACAAAAATTTGGTACAGCACAGTACCAAATATATTTTATTAAATAACTATGAACAACAGGATTGATCATGCACTTACATCCTGAGATAACATTAGTCGAGCAAACTTAGATTCAATCGGCTCAAGAAAAAACAAAAAAATCATCCAACACTGGACACAATTAGCTTGGCAAAGATATTTTAGACACTCAGTCACACGAGTGGAAACAGGACAGCTGTTTCCTGTCTAAATAGTTGCTCAGAGTTTGATGGCGTCGCACACTCATGAGGTCACCACAGCAGATCAGCTGCATGTTCTCCTTCACCGCATCCATGGATGTGCTCTGAGGTCTTGGTATTAAACATCCTTTGTCCAACTTGTGATCTGTGAGGTACGTCTAACCCACTCCCTTAAATATATGCAGACCAATCATGCTTACAACCACAGTCCCTCCCTACTAGAATTTACATTATGAGCCAGGAAAAACCTGCTGTGCGTGAGTTGATAAGAAAATATTGTTCCAATATGATACCAGCCTTACGGAAACCAGTTTAACTGCTCTGGTACATCTCTAGGGTGAAAGGAAGTCGGCCTGAAACTGTTAACCTGCATTAAACCACACAGAGGCAATCCACATTAAACTGCTGGTGTTTATGCAACTTAACCAATAATGCAGTTTAATAATAAATATGCTCTCTAACAGCATCCCAGCACGTAAATAAATCCACATGTTCGACATTGCCTTGTGTTTAAACTAGTTTTAGGTCTTTAGTGGTTTTGTTTTTTGTTCTGTTTTTTTGAGGGGCGGGGGGGTCTGTTTACTTACATGAAGGCATGATGAACTGTGGCTCTGTGTTTCCTGCATATCCGAGCTTCGTGTACCTAAAAGGGAACACAATCAGGGATATAAGACACTTTCTCCAGGCTTGAGCGAACGTAAGTGTGTAATATGAGGGCTGCTTTCTCCAGGAAGTAACATTAGCTTCAGCGGCTAGCAGCAGCTAACAGCAATGACAAAGCTGAGGGAAGAACAAAAAGCCTTCAAAATAAAGCAGCTGGAAACTTTGGCTGGATTTGTGGCATTAACGCCGACTTCACCGACGAACTCAGAATAACAGAGAGGCGCTGAGCAAAAGCCCCCAGCCTGAAGGCTGAATAGGGCGTTAGCTGAAGTTTGACAGTCGCTTAGGTGGTCAATGAAAAGCAAGCTAACGCTAACTAGCCTTTTATTGTGCTCCTACTCACCCCGTACCGCAGTCAACAACACAAGCCGGTAGCCGACCAGCCATGCTCGCTCTCCTTCAATCTGTCCACGGAGAAGTAAATGAGGCGCCCGACACAAGCGGAGAGATCAACAACGGCTGAATGAAATCGCTGCAGCCTGAATGAATAGCAGAATAGCTGCCGAACGGAGAGCGCTTCCGGGTGCGGTGGAATTTCTTCTAGTGCAGAGTCAGCAGGTTCAGACGGGCAACTGTGGCCCCAAGTGGACGGAGACTCCAACTGCAACAGTAGAAAAACAGAACAACAGTTGAATAGCCCCTTATTGTCGTTGAACTTGTCGGTGATCCACACCAACTGTGCTGGAATAAAATATGAATAGTAAGACAACATGAATATCTTCTTGATGCATGCTCAATCATCCAGGTAAGTAAATCACAAAAAGTTGATTCTGTTCATCTGGACGTAGCGTTTTCAGTGGGAGAAATGTTTCGTCGCTCATCCAAGTGACTTCTTCAGTCTCAGCTGACTGCAGGTTTCCAACCTTATAAACAGTACATTTGCATAATGACTTAAACCAGCACCACTGAATGAACGAATGGGCTGGGAGGTCAGTTCCTTGATCATTAATATGCAGATTCTCATGACCATTGATTAACCACCACTGATCAAAACACTGTGATCAAAGACCACTGATCAAGGGCCATGAGTACGATTCACAGAGAGTTGGGGATTGGCTGCAATCACACAAAGGGCGGGGTCTTATTTGGCCTTCTGTTTGGATTAGTGGCTGCGGTCGTCACGTTTCACCCACAGCATCCGCCTGATTGAGCCCCTCTTTGTCTTCATATTCAGCTACCTTTCGTACTTATTGGCTGAGCTGTTTCCCTTATCCAGCATCATGGCGTAAGTGCAGTCCAGACACGACAATGTTCACAGCTGAGAGCAAAATGTAAATAAACCTGCACCCAACATTTAAAGTGGGAAAGTGTCACCACAGTGTGAAAAATAATCATGTGACATATATAAGTACTGTTAGTAAAATAACAATAAATGTAACTGATGATTAGTTTGGTGTTCAACAACTTTCCAGCTCCATATTTTAATTTTAGACTCTACTAGAAGAGCTTTGCATGATTAACAGTTCAAAATAATCCTTATTTATCTGATGCTCAGCCTTAGTGGAGCCACTCAGGTACTTCCGCTCCTCTTCCTTTCAGACAACTTTCTTCTTGTTGGCTGCCCTCTCAAATGGAAGGTTTAAACATCAAGTGTGCAGGACATCTGTGCTCACAAACAGAGCTGTATGCCACAGATGACCATGTTATGGATGTCTGTTTTTAAAAAAGAATCACACAGAGCCAGAAATGGAAATATTTGAGTGCAGTGATCTCATTTGTTGTATTAAAATAAACAGTTTGAGATGATGAAGATGATCAGAAGATGGTGCACTGTGGTCATAAAGGGATGGACATGGTCAGTAAATATACTCAGGTAGGCTGTGGTGTTTAAACGATGCTCAGCTGCTGTATCCCATCTGTCACAACCATGCTACATATAGAGTCACTTAAATCACCTTTCTTCCTCATTCTGATGCTCAGTGTTATCTTCAGCAGGTCACCTTGACCATGTCTGCATGAACATCAGGCTGGGTGGTCATATGCAAAGTTAAATCTAGCAAACAGGGATTTAAAGCATAAAAACATTATAGACTCTCTGTTGTAAAAGAATCCTTTTGAAATGCCATTAAAATTGGCATTTTTTTAGCCAACTAAATGTAATAAAAACAAATGTGAATTTAAAGCTTGAATAATGCTTTGATATGACTGTTTCTTAATAATCAGGTAAATAAATGCTATAGCACCCCCGTGTGGCCAAAAAACAATGTAAGGTTCAAAAGTCTGTTATAACCAAAATGATATTTATATATGTGTATATAATATAAATATTCCCTCTCTTTTTGGTAATGTTTCATAATTTTTCATAACAATTAGTTTGTCATGTTAAATGCTCTAAAGTTTAAATCTTTATTTCTGTTATTTTTGCACATTTTCCCTTTTATTTTCTTTCAGTTTTAACACATTGAATCAGAATCCGCTTGGTGGCCTCTGAAATATTATGCTGTGTGGACAGAGCTGTGAAAAAGAACCATCTGGGATTTTTTTGGTTTGTTTTATTGTCCTCCCTGCAGCATTGTTGTATGTGCTATAACCACGAAGTACTAAATGGAGGAGAATGTATCCCAGAGGTTGTGCACCACCATTCACCACGTTGTCAAGATGCGGTCCACTGTCTCCAAAATAAAACCTAATATATATAAATATATATGAATAAGTCACACAATAATCAATAATATTACTAGAAGATGGATATGTTGCTGACATAAAATGTATGCAGCATCTTTCTTTTTTCACTTTGAGTTTGCAAATTGAAATAATAATTTTAAAAAAATAAGAACAATATCATCACCATTAATATGAATAATAACAGCATGAATTGGAATTGAATTGAATTATTATCATTAATATTTGTCTTATTATCGTCCTCATGCTGCTGTAGCGTGTGGTGTATAAACATGTATAATGTAACTGCAAAGAGCAGCAGACCTGTTCTGTAATGACCTGTACTTTCTGTGCAAGCTCGATTTTAACGTAGACTTCAAACATTTGCGGTGTTAAAAGTATCCAGCGTTTATTCTTTATGCTGTCTGTCTTTGCAGGTTTTCCCCATATCAAAAATAGAAAGCGACCTCGTCTCCCTCTGTTGACTCCACCAGATAATATCAGTGATTTAGGTCCCATCAGAAGCCAGACGAATTGGTGCCAGCCCTCCACCGGAGGCCCGCTGATAAAGACGATATATGAGCAGGAATGAGCTTTAGGGCTTGATTCTGTCTCTCGAGCACCTTCCCACATTAAAGCCAACCCTATGTCCCGAGAACATCGGCCCTTTGTCCTCAGGCAGACTCATCACTCACACAAGAGTCTCTTCACCACATAGTCTCCCATAAAGGCCCTTGGCTCTGCAGCCTCTGATAGAAACCGTCCTCTTCTCGTTCCTGTGGAGTCTGGCTGCTTAATGAAAAATCTCTATCAAGAACTGTGGCTGAAGCACTTTGTTTCATCTCTGTCAGTGGCAGCAGAGCAGAAGCCGTTATTGAAGAAGGACTTCCTCCCTACATCAAATAAAATAAAACAGCAGAGGCGTGTTTTCTCCTACTGAGGGAAAAACAGCATTTCTGCATCATTGTGAAACAACAGAACTGTACCAACGGGGTAAATAGTATTTAAATGGTGTTAAAGAGGTTTTAATTTAGAATGCAAAGGAAAAGAAAAATACGTTTTTGCAAGGTTAAACAGGCATGTGGGAGATAATCCCACAACTCAAGCGCACTGCCTAATGTCCAAAATGCCCTACATTTGTATTAATAGTCTGTTTTTGTCCTGCTTCGGTGGTATTTCCTGCAATGCATTTCTAACACACGCTACAACTCTTCCTGGAAGTCTTTCCACAGGTTCAATGTTTATGGGAGTTATGGAGCGTTCCTTCAGAAGCACATTTGTGAGGTCAGATACTGATGTTGGACGAGAAGGCCTGGCTCACAGTCTCCACTCTAGTTCATCCCATAGGTGTTCTGTTGGGTTGAGGTCAAGTTCATCCACACCAAAATCTCTCCTCCATGTCTTCATGGACCTTGCGTTGTGCACTGGTGTGCAGTCATGTTGTAATAGGAAGACTCCATCCCCAAACTGTTCCCATAAAGTTGGGAGAAAACATCTTCACTGCTCTCCAATGTAAGGCTTGGATATATAGAAGCCGTAAATCATCATGGCATAGAAACCCATTCAGTCAAGCTCTCTATCCACTGTTCTTGAGTTAATCTCAAGGCGACATGAAGTTTGGAGGTCTATAACACTGTGCCGACCCCACTCTGCACTCTTATAGTGTGTCATCCAGAGCTTCATATTTTTGTGTGTCACTCTTTTGAATACTAGAGGGCACCACTGCTCACGTTTTCAAGGCCTTCCACCCTGAGAGTGCATCACTCACTGGAATCACACAAAGAGCAGCTTCTGCACCTTTTAAACAGCCTCTGTTAAATGCAGGGATTTAAAAAAAAAATTTCTTCTACTTGGCCCTCTTTGATTCAGCTGCTTCTCTCTGCTGAGGTGCAGAGTGTATTTAACACTCGTCCGATACTTGTTAACGTCCACACAGCCACAGATTAATCTCCCCCTTTGCGCTAAATTGTGTTTATTGGCCCCACTTAGTGGAATGGAGATTTGTGTTTGTGCTCTAAAGTGGATTGGAGGGAAGCAGTTTGTGTCAGCTTGACTGCCAAGTCATCAGATTCAGGATCATTATTGGCTCTACCCACTTTCCAGGCCTGACGGTGTAGACAGTGCAATCTGTTAATAGAGTCTCGTCTTAATTTAAGGCCCACAGCTGGGCTTTGATTCGCTGGTTGCAGCTAATGGAATTTAAGGAGGTTGGACACACTGATGGAGGGTTGCTTTCATTTAGTTTAACTATGTGTACAGTATCTGAGGCTAATTGACCCTCTGGAGCTTTTCCGATCTCGCCGTCCTCTCTTGTCCTGCGATCTGTGCCTCCCACACCAGAACTGATCATTTCCTTCTCATTTCCAGACAACAGTAAACAAAAGTAGATGAGTTGAGGTCCCTCGTCAGCTTGAGTATTTCCGCTGCCAGAGTCGTACTGTGACTGCGTCATTAGAGCAAGGCAGAGGAGGGCCTTATTATTTTTAATAATCTCCTGTTTTTTGCTGCTTCTTATCCCCCAGAGGTCTGCAGTCGGCACTTCCCCTCTGTGATCGTCAGCCCTGACTCCCTCGCCCTCCTCCTCCTCCTCCTCCTCCGTATTCATGCTTAATGATGCTCAGTCATACAGGCGCGCCCTCACACTGCAGGACTCTCACTGATGACAGGCACAAAGTTTAAATTGCAGCAGCAACACGCACACACAAACACACAAAACTGAGGTTTAACCTCCCCTAATGTGAGTAACGTTGCCGCGTTCATGATGGCTCCAACAAGCCGACGGTTGTCTTTTCATCGCTTTGCCAAAAATTATTGCATGTTTCTCTCTATAGTCTGCAGGACTCATCGAGTGGGAGCTGCTCTATTGTGTCTCAAACAATGCACCGCTGCATTGTCAGGCGTATAATTGAAAACGGTTACTTGGAAACACTGTTATGGCTCTTACAAGTCAATCATCCATTACTGGTGACGCTTATCATCGCAGCCACAACTGGACTGTCAAAAGCCTTCAAAGCGGTCGGGAAAGAAACTGGAAAAGTAGCTCACGAGGCAGCGTTTAGCACACATGAAGTCACAGCTTAGGGGTGTTCCCACCTGAGAGCTGCTCATTAATAAATTAAATCATCATTTAAACACTGCATTTTGTATTTACACAGGTTATCTTTTATATTAACATGTCCTTGATGATTTGGAACATTTAGGTGCAACAACTATGCAAAACAAAGAAGAAGAAGAAAGATCCCAAAACTAAGAAATCAGGAAGGGGGGAAGCTGATTTTCACAGCAGTGTATTTAAAATGATACACCGAGGAGGAAAACTGTTTTTCCCAGGGAAAAAAATGAATCTGTAGATACATGAGCTGCAAATTCCAAAGACCGAGCTACCAGACAAACAGCCACTAGAAGACAGAGGTGTAAAACAGGTTTGCTGTTCATTCTGATAAAGTCCTCTGTGTGATATAACACTTTTATCACGTTTACACTGTTGGCAGTCTTTCTATCAACTGCAGGTTCACTTAACAAGACTGTGCTTCCTGCTCAATAACGATAAGTGAAAGCAGGCTGCAAACTGTCTGAAATGAATGTCTTGCATGCTCAATCATCCATGTTTATCTGGACGTAGCGTTTTGTGGGAGAAACGTTTCGTCACTCGTCCAAATGACTTCTTCAGTCTCAGCTGACTGCAGGTTTCCCCAATCTTATAAACAGTACATCTGCACAATAGCTGAAACTAGCCGACTGAAAGAACAATGGGCTGTGAGGTCAGTTCCTTGATCATGGGCTAGTTTCAGTTATTGTGCAGATGTACTGTTTATAAGATTGGGGAAACCTGCAGTCAGCTGAGACTGAAGAAGTCATTTGGACGAGTGATGAAACGTTTCTCCCACAAAACGCTACGTCCAGATGAACAACCTTCTGGGATGTCTGAAATAAAAAATGCTGCAAAAACATACATGCATAGTCATTTAAAAAGAACAGTACAGAGACATGTCAGCAAAGTGGTTAATTTAATAAAACACCACATCCATGCCGTCCTCGGGCTGGCTGTTCTCAAGGTTAAAGACTCAGAGAGGTTAGGCATACCTAACCCAGCAGGGACCACCAGCAGAGGTGAATATAATTTGGAGTTTCACCCCCTCAAAAAAGTTAATGCCTAGGTGCAGTGAAATTCTAATATCAGACTGGAAGCAGGATGGTTTTATTATGAAAAAGACATTAACGTGTGATAGTCCAGCACAATATTTCATAGACTTTAAAGGTTCCCTGTAATTTCCTAGATAATAATTATGTGGCTGTAAATTTACAGCAATATTCTGTTAAGGGGCTTAATTTGTTTCTAATTACTGCAAAGGAAGAAAAAGAATCTGTGTTCAAAGGAATTTTTTCAACAAATTAACTTTAATTAAGCAGTAACCTCTGTAAGTTGGAGCACAGAAGGTCAGTAGATATATCGTAAATAAAAATGTATGATTAAAGGAATCCATTCATTGTTGATTTCTAAGGGAACATCTACACAGGCATACATTCAGTAACCATCGCTCCTGTGCAGTTGCCCCCTGTGTTACCAAATGTAAGTTTATCATGTTATAAATGCTGATTGGTCATTAGAGAAACTCTTTTCCAATTATGGTAGCAGAGCTGAAAATGGTGCTTGATCTAATAGTACTGGCTGAACTAATAAGAGTTGAGGGTCCGCGGTTGTTTTGTTGAGCAGAGGTGAGGCCGTGCTGCCAAGAACCCCAACCTTTCTTTTACTTTATATTGTTTAGTTTCAGTTTGGTTTTTCCTAGTTTCAGTGTTAGTTTTAGTTGTTTTTTGTTGCTCATGAACACAACCGATCATGGTCATGTTCTCAAGTTCAAGCTGAGCATCAGAAACTGTTGTGATTTGCCACACCACCGTCTGTTTTACGCAGAATGTCTTGCTGTTGGCAGAGGTCAGAGGAGAATGACCATACTGCTTCCAGCTGACAGGAAGGGAACAGCAACTCAAATAACCACTCGTTTCAACCAAGTTATGCAGAAGAGCATCTCAACAGCAGCAGAAGACCACGCCGGGTGCAGCTCCTGTCAGATAAGATCAGGAAACTGAGGCTACAATTCACAGGGGCTCGTCAAAATTGGACAAAAGAAGATTAGAAAAACGTTGCATGGGCTGGTGAGTCTTGATTTCTGCTGCAACATTCACACGGTAGGGTCAAAATTAGGTGTGAACAACATGAAAACATGGATCAGCCTGCTTTCTATCAATTCAGTCTGCTGGTGGTGTAATAGTGTGGGGGATATGTTTTTAGAAAAAGTATAAAGTGGCCAATGAAAGCATTTGTAATGTGCGTGACATTTGTTAGGGGCAGATTTGATAGGTTCAGACTAGCAATTACAATGCAAACACTTGACGACATGCGGACATGCTGGTCTCGATAAATGTCCAGACTGTCTCGGTGCTTGTTGGACAAATTTGACCACACTGACCAAGACTAAAGCCGAGGACATTTCCCTATCCATAAATTATAAATTTAGTTTGTTTTATAAGCACACAATATTGTTTCTGTTTGTTTTTATTGTTATTTCATTTAAATACAATTTCTAATATTTTTAGCTTCTAGTGTCGTTTTAATGAATTATTATTGCTTTGGTCAGAAGTCTTGCAATTTCTTGACAATTTCCCCGCCTTAAATTGTCTTAATTACATAGACCAAGAAGTTTCCAAAAAGTAACAGAGTTATTATTAAATGTTTAATATTTTGCGCTCCATTATCTGTTAAACTTCTTAGTTTTTAAACACAAAGTGAACGAGCTCTTAGAGTGAAATCACGACGTCTTGCTGCTTAACGGCAGTTTTTCTGCAACATTTCTGCAACATTTATTTACATCACATATCAGCAGAATACAGTGTTACTCTTCACAGAAGATCAATAAAAAGACAAAAGTTTATCAGATGGCCCCGTCTCTGACACAGCTTTTTCAAATCTAGAAATAATAAACTCAAGTATGCCTTTCCTCTTGACGTTCTTGAACTGCAGTTTCTTGTCCTGCGCTCTCCTCGGGACCGTTAAAACCTTCACGTGTGGCATTAAAATACAGCGCCGGAGTGTCTGCATCGCCGTCCACAGCACATTCACCACAGAATAAATACGATACGGTACAGATAGCCAACGCAAGCAGCAAAACAAATATCCGTGATAAGAATAAATAGGCAAACAGATCATTTAGAGGCAAATATAAATGCAGAAATTTTCTAAAATGCTCATCTGAACACTGAAATATGAGAATCAAATCAGGTTTCAGTTATGAAATTTGTTTTACAGCATGCAGAGGGAACCGTGATTTTGGGGCCATGAAGGATACTTAAAGGGAAATATGACAGAGATCACCTGAAGCAAGTCTCGAGTGAGAATTTTATTTGTACTTATATTTTTTTCTTATTATTCTGCACTATGTAATATGAAGGTTATGAGACAATTTAATAGATCATTCTACACAGGAATATTAATGCCTACTAATAGTGCTTTATATCGCAGAAGCAACCCTATGATTGACAACGCAGAAACAAAGAGAAATGACGGTTGATAGTGGAGAATAAGCATAAATGTGAAAGGAAGGTGTGAGAGAGCTGGGAAACCTTCAACTTGTTGCCTCAGTCAATGTGCAGTCTTCACGGTAACATATGAGAAATAAAACTAAAGTTTGGCTTCGTAAGGTCAAATCTGTGTATTCAGAGCATAAACAGCTACAGCGTCGACAGGAAAATGAAACCAGCAGCGCCGTTTCAAACCGTAAGACCAGAAAATGAAAAAGCTCAAAAGTATTATAACCTCCACCAGCACTTTTTTTTTTTTACAGCATCTAATAACCAGAAAATAACTTGAGACCAGCTTCTTCACATAAACACTCCACTTCACAAAAAGCCAAAAGAGAAAAAAAAAAGAGAAAAGAAAGAAAAAAAAGGCGAGAGATGACGCAGCCGCATCCTCTTCAAACCCGAGCAATCAATGATTCACAAAGCTCTGTATGCTTTCACTTCTCCGGGGTTTCCGTGTCACTCTCAGCGGTTACGCCATTTTATCAATAACACTGACAGTTTTCCATAAAGCTGAGAAGCTACGAAGCCGATGTGGTGTCCAAATCTCCTCGTAAGGTCCAGACCCCGGGATGAACCTGTGGCAACAAAAAGCACATCGTATGTATTTGTTTAAAAAGAAAGAAAGAAAGAAAAAGAAAACACTATCTTAAAACAGTAACTTTGAAACCATTTCTGTGTGTGTTTAGTCTTTTCACCTTCATGCTAAATATCTCACAGCCAGTGAACTCAGGCAACACATACGATCCGACACTCGCTGTTTTGTTGAATTTTGGTTGAAATCAGGGCTTTGTGCACTCCACTCACATTCATTTATTAAAAGATGAGAAAAATTATTTGTTTAGGGCCTCCAAACTGTTGCAAAGCAGGAAAAGCAGTTATCACTGTAGAGAGCAGCATTAAGATTTCCCTTAGCTAATTTAAGAGTAATAGATTGAGGACATATGCTAATTTGCTTTCTAGTGCATATCAAATGAGACGATTGATACTAGTCTCACATCTGCCCATTACGTTTACAGCCAGATGGTAGTTAGCTCAGCTAATCACTGGAAAAAAGGGGAAAACAATCCCCCTCGCTCTGTCTAGAAGACAAGAGTCACCTACCTTCACTTCTAAAACTGTCAAAATGACATAACAAGACTTATTTGTTTAATCTGTTAAAGAAGCACAGTGTCCTTTGTCACCCAGGTCAGGTTCCTCTCATAGCTTCCAGGTTTTGTGCACAACTAAGACAACCTGTTGTGAGCTATAACTAAAGCAGGGGCGGGCAACTCCATGCCTAGAGGGCCGGTGTCCTGCAGGTTTTTGAATGAACACAGCTGATTTAAATGGCTAAATTACCTCCTCAACATTTCTTGAAGTTCTCCGGAGGCCTGGTAATGAACTAATCATGTGATTCAGGTGTGTTGACCCAGGGTGAGATCTAAAATCTGCAGGACACCGGCCCTCGAGGCCTGGAGTTGCCCACCTCTGAACTAAAGCATTAACTCACACTTGATCAGCTTTACCTAAAAGAGGGCCGACAAAAGGTCCTGTACCTAGTTTAGCTCCATCGCTCTGTGGTGAAGCTACAGGCTGAGCTCATACACTGTATATATAAGACGGATGGCCCACCATAACATTACCCAGTGATTTGTAGACTATCCATTGAGGCTTTGAGTTTGGTACTTCATCCCTTGCAGTACTGTTCATACCTTTAATCATGCTTAACTCGAAGCCAAGGAAAAACCAACCACATGGAGAGCAGTTGCTGGAGGTTGCTGATTTTTACCAGGAGAAATTGGTAGCAAAGAGGGTGCTGTGCCAAAACTTCCTTGAGATTGCTTTGGCTGCTAGCAGACTGCTGTTGATACCTGTGGTTTACACGGAAGATGCTGACCTGTCTGCAAACACTTACCAACTACTTCCCAATCTTTAGTAAAATTTGCAAAAGATGCAAACCAGACACAGAGAATCTTTGCCTTCAAAGTAAATGTTGTACCTTTTTGATGCAAGCAACACATTAAAAAAGGAGATACCTTTATTTGGTCATTGCATTTCTAGTTTCCATTGCATTATTTGTAGTTTTCTCACTGTTTGATTTGTTTGCAGCTAAGTCGGTGTCTCTCATGTCAGCTACTGACAATCCTGGCAAACGGCTAGTGACTAAAGCAATCAAAAGGAGACCTCTTTGAATGCTACCAACAAAAGCAATCATGATCTCACTGGTTGAGGAATACAGATTCTTCCCTTGGCACCGGTGGTTGCCAGATGGTTGCAGACTGGTCCCTAACTGAGGTTTTAATAAAACTGAAATGATGGAGTGTCAGAAAAATTAAGTTTTACTGAAAAGAAACAAACCAAAGCTTCTTTTTTTTTTCGGTGTGGGGGGGAGATGCTTTGAGCATGTGTATATCTGATTTAAAGGTACTCGGGGGACTGGCTTCCTTTTGCAGTGACCTTCACCAAGTGGCCATTCAAGGAACTGGGGTTTTTGTTACTTGGGCTTTATTTTAGAAGTAGAAGTTCAGCAGCAATAGATCACTGGCTCTGCAGTACAGAATATCCCTGTTTATATCACCTATTTATGGAAAAATATACTCCGCATGAATGATGGATGCACTTTCCTTGTGTGCAAGGTGAGAGCAAAGCAAAAGTGTCTGAAACCTGCATTTTTTTTAATGGCCCCATGGGCAAATTTGTAAAAACCCTTTGGTCTTTGCAGAAATCTGTGGATAAATGTCTCTTGGCCCTGATTTGAGTAATTACTGTCGTGTTTGATAAGCTCAGTGCCTCAGTCATTTTGGGTCACACTGATTTAAAAAAAACCCAAAAAAACCCACATTAAATCTACCGTCTTATTATCCCCTCGCTTATGTGGTTTTAACACCATGCTTTCTTTTACAAACTTGACTTTAATTCTGATTGGAAAGGTAAATTCTTTTAAATGGTTTAGACAGAAAACAAACTGTACAGCGAAGTTGTGGCGGGAACATCATCTACGTCAGTAGGAGGAGCAGCAGTGCGAGCAGGAAAAGAAGAAGAGGCCGGTTCGTCTGCAGGGTGGTCGTTGCCGCCGAGTTGGTGGGACGCTTCCTCTTGGGGCCGTTGCAGAGTGGGGTGTTGCAGCAGGAGATGCAGACTGAATTCAACCTGCCGGTGCAGAACTGCTGGTAGCCAGAGGAGGCGATGAGGCAAGCCCCCGAGGATGCACACGATTTCCGATAATGTATCCCTGAAAATAATAATCAAGAGCTCTCTAAATGTTTCCAGTGTTCAAACAGAAAAAATAGTAAAAATAGTAAAAGAGATTCCAGTAGTTGGAAATGCATTTAACAAAAGTTGCAAAGAAATGTGGATTCATTGTCCCTGCTGTAATAAGATTGCTTAGACTCAACTTATAAGAGCTGCAGTACTTTATTGTCCTATTTGGACTTTGAAAGTACTGATTTCCTGTCTCCTTTTATTAACTAACGTTGTGCGGTGAGGGACAATTTGTTTCTGCGATGTGTTGGAAAAATGCTTTTTATTCACTCTGCACTTTCTGACTTCTTTATCAAGTAACCTTTCTCTATCTGGTACCTATTGCTGTTATTTGTTATGTTTTTCTACGGTATGCTTGATATAGGAAGCATTTTGTCATCTATGTGGTATTGTTACTGTATTATTCATGTGGTTGTTTCTGTTGTCTGCAAATGAAACATTCCTTTGCTGTGTGGATTAAATCAAATTCAGATAAATTCAATTTCTGCAGCAGGGAGTTCCATTAAGTGGAAAGGCAGGAAAAATGTGCATCTTAGCATTTTTTCCCCTTGATAGTGCTTGTTTGGTATGTGGTAATAAGGCACATGTTTCTACAGAACTGCTTCTCTGTCTGTCAAGGTAAAGCCTAAAATTACTATCTGAGGAAATGCTATGAGGGATCAATGTTTTACTCAAGGACACCACGCAAGGCTACTTTGTTGCAAGCACTGAACCTATAAACTTCCAATTATAAGACACTTCATCAAGCCACGTGCTGTCTGAGATTTGACAACTAATAGGAAAAATCTGATAAGCCAATCAATGATAACTTTGTTATCTGAAGGGACTTTTGCAGGTAGCTGCAAACATAATATTGACAGTCTGTAAAAATAAAGAATATTTTTACTTCAAATACTAGGCTGCAAACATGTTAGGGAAAGCAAATGCACAATACCGTGTAAAGATGGAGTAGTTGAAAAATAAACATCCCCAAATTTAGTAAAAATTGAGCAAAAAACAGATTACAGTCACTAATGTTGGTTTAATTTCTGTTTTGCATAATATCAGAAATTAAACTGATATTAATATATATATAATAACATAATTGTTAAGGCAGAAAAAACATTTACACAATAAAATGATAATTAATGATGTGCTTTAGCCTTGGATTAATTATATTAATATCAGTACTACAACGGAAGATTTTTCTTTTTTTTTTAAAAATCGAGCTATATGTAAACACCAAAATCCAACAAAGAACAGGTTACTGTTGACAGTTGTAACTCAGATTCTAATAGCATTTTGCACAAGCTCCCACTCGGGTCTTTAAATAAGAGTGAACAAAGCAAACTGATAGCTAATGACTGTTTGGGCCTTAGAAGCAATGTTACAAAAATATGTTTGATACTAGGTTAATTAATATCTAGATTAAATAAAAATACATTTGTTACATGGAAGAAATTGAACTAAAGGAACAGGACTGAATAAAACTGAAAATGTTTTTTTCCCAACACTATAATAGAAAAGACTTTTAGAAGAACTAGCCGTTGTCTGTGCACATCTTTTGATTATGTTAGCTGGGGATGCTAAAGTGTAAACGTCCTCAAAATGTAATGAAAATCACGTTAATAATTTCTGTTTAGAAACTGAGAGCACCTTGGATCTTTCACAGCTCTTTAAATAAGATTTAACTCAACAACCTTAAAGTTAATGATGAGCTTTGGTCTTTGAAGAAATGCTATGCTAATACTTTTCATACTTGGCTATGCTAGTTAGCCAAACAGATGTTAGCAGATAAATACACAGATAAATGTACAGATAAATATTTTATGGAAGCTTGATTTTGCTACTGAATTTTAATTATTTAGTTTTACCATCAATAAATTAAAATGTTAGATAGCATCTCAAAACAAAACAAAAAACTTGAAATTTCGAATTAGATATGCCAAAATTTTAACTTGAAATTTTAAGATACTCAGTAAGTTCAAATTTTGAGATAGCTCAAAATAATATTCTGGTGCCCAAAACAAATTAAACTTCCTACCTGCTCTGGATGTGAAATAAAAGTTCAAACGCTACACCCGTATTGTGGTTGTATCCACTTTTCCTTTTATTATTTCATATTTATACATTTTTAGACAATAAATGGAGGTTTGTTAATCTTTTTTTGCATTTTCTACCACATGACCCCTGGTAGGTTTCCTAGTTTGGAATTTTAAAAAAATGTCTGCTTAAAAAATTGTCCCACCTCTTTTCCAAACTGTCAGTTTTTTTCACTCTATAGACTGAGCTATTTTATTTCTTGTAAGGCGGCACAAAACTAATCTAATCTCAGTGGCAGCTGAATGAAAGCCTCTTGTCTTTGACAAATGAGCTGAATGAAGTAGTTTCAGTCAGCTGGGGTTTTGGATCAGCAAAACAACATCACAATACAAATAAGGCTTATGTGAAAACGAGCCTGCAAATAAAAAAAAAAAAGCAATGGATGGGAACGTTTATGTAGGTTTACAACTGGAACATTTTTACACACTGTACCACAGCCCAGTGTCCCCTCTGTGATACCGAGTCCTACACCAGAGTCAGCCTACACATCAGTCAGTGCTTCTCTTTTCCTTCAAAGCAGAGCAAAGGAACTAAATTACAGATAACAATATCTATTTCACTGAAAATCACAGGAGATTGCTCTTTTGGACCAGTCAATAAGACACAACGATTAACAGGTATTTTGGGATGGAAGAAGTTGGGTATCCTTGGGTACTTTCTTTTTTGTCACTAATGACAGAGAAAATTACACACATCTGCAAACATCACAGTTAATTTAAAGAGTTGTTTATGTAGGCTCCACTTACGTGACTCGAAAATAAAAGTCATGCTACGACCAAAACGAGCGTAGTCAATTACGGCAGCCTCACCTAAATGGCAGAGAAGAAAACTTAAGAAGTCACGTTCTCTCTGAGCGATGTGTTTTCAGTTTCATCTCTGGTTTCCAGACGGTCACCTTCCTTCTTTCTACTGATAGACAGAAACTCTATCTTTGTACTTTTGGCTGGCTCAGACTGTGCATTAATCCCAGTCTCTCAACCTTTATGGACTCTGTTCTGGAGCGCGTAAAGGAATGAGAAAACCAAGAAAGACATTCCTCCATCAAGCATACATAATTCTGTAATCTCTGTAACGTTGGGGCCTCTACTGAGGCATTGCCAGACTTCATGAGCTAACAACGAGAAGCGGCTTACCATCAGATTTGACCAGCACCTCCTTCTGGCACATGTCCTGTACGTTGACGGTACAGTTGACGATGTACTCTGGCGTGGAGCAGTCATTGTGCTTCATCTCCTCACACTGGTAGCACTGAATCTGAAGGGTATCTCCTGCCACACAGAGTGGAAGCAGAAATGTTCAGTTATTGCAGGACTTTTTTTGTTTCCCGCCCTACAGAGTTCTTCACGTGGATAATCAATCCTCCCGTCACAGCTTGATAAGCAAAGGAATGCGTTTAACATTTGTTTTTTTGTCAAATGTCAAAAGCGCGGAGCTTAAAAACTTGGCTAGATTTTTTTATCTTGTGAAGAAAATTAGAAAGATAGGCCTAGCCACTGTTTCCAAGAGGTTTGCAAACTCAAGATTAGCAGAAGGTGGAATCTTAGCTTCCTGAGAGATCGGTTGAATAAACTTTGATATTACTTATTGATACTTTAAAGACTTAAAAATATGCCCATAAGCTGCATTCTTCTATTATGCACCACTGAGTGATAATGAATGATGCTCTGTGATTAATGTGACTGTGCAAAGCTATGAAATTTCAAGCAATATGATTTTTTAATTTTCCAATCATTACCTAGAACTTGAATCTAGCGTTTGAGTCCATCAAACGATCAGAAAAAGTGTTTACTGAGGTCGTAAACCAAGGAGAGTGTGTACAATCTGAAAAGCAATAGCAGACACCCCCTGCCGGCCATTAAATTAAGTCACTTGGTCCACGAGTATTGCCTGCTTTTAAACTCATTTTCAGGTGTTTTGTTTTTTTTTCTCTCCTCCCCCCCTTCTCACCGTCTCTTCTCCCCTTTGGTTTTCTTTCTCTCCCTCTCTTTCTTTCATTCTTTCTCCCTGTCCTATCCCCCAGTCATGTCTGTCCCGTTTGTAGCAACCGAAAATAAAATAAATTCATACTTATAATAAAGGTCAATCAAATGGACCAATATGGCAAGGCCATGATGATCCAAATCAAATCAAATCACTTTTATTGTCACATCACATGTGCAGGTACATTGGTACAGTACATACGAGTGAAATTCTTGTGTGCGAGCTTCACAAGCAACAGAGTTGTGCAAAATACAATAACATAAACAGGCAAAATACAAGAATGGCTACATCTGAAACTAATAAATATATGTACAATATATAATAGTATATGCATTTCTGGATGTGTATACTAAATGTTTTCCACGTGTGTGTGTGTGTGTGTATACACATATTTTACAATTTAAATAGAGTAAACAATAAAATAAAATATATAAAAATATACAGAGTGAGACATGTGCAAAACAGTGGCATTACTGTACAGTATGGAGTGCATAATGTTGAAGTTCCAGTAGTAAAGGTGAGGTGTCTATGACGTGTTCAGCAGTCTGATGGCCTGGTGGAAGAAGCTGTCTCTCAGTCTGCTGGTACGGGACCGGATGCTGCAGAACCTCCTTCCTGAGGGAAGTAGTCTGAACAGTTTATGGCTGGGGTGACTGGAGTCCTTGATGATCCTCCCCGCTTTCCTCAGGCAGCGCTTCCTGTAGATGTCTTGGAGGGAGGGAAGCTCACCTCCAATTATCTGTTCAGAGCACCGCACTACTCGCTGGAGAGCTTTGCAGTTGTAAAATTGGTAAAATAAATCCGCTTGGCATCTTTCTTGGCCTTAAGACAACAATTCTGATGGCTAAAGATCCAAACGGGACACAAAAAAACAAACAAACAAAAAAAACTCATTTACAGTCCCAGTTTAACTTAACAACGAGTGTCTACAGCCACCTGTAAAACACGGTGGAGGCTCTGTCATGGTTTGGGGCAGCATTTCAGCCAGTGGTGTTAGAGATCTTGTCAAAATGAATATATTTTGAACACAGAAAACTACCGTCAGATTTTGATCCGCCATGCAAAACCATCTGGAAAGTGTCTAATTGGCAACAGCTACATTTATTTGATTGACTGGCCTCTCCAGAGCCTGGACCTCAGTGACTCAGACAACAGGGTTTTTCACACCTCCCCCTCCTCTCAGTGGCGTTATGCACCATAGCAACTGGCCACCACAGGTGTGTGGTGATGTCACCCTTTCTCCCTCACTGTAAACCTAATCATGGCTGATCCTGTGAGTGTGTACGGGCTTCAGCCTGTCCTCTTCAAACAGCAGCTTTAAAGCAAGTCAGGATAGGCGTTATTCGTCATATGAACAGCACAGGTGACGACTGATGAAGTTTGCCAGACTTTTCTCAAGTTTGAAGCTGCTCTTCACAGGACTATTTTTCTTGGATTATTGATAATTGTTCACAGTATCTGTGAATCAGGGCTGTGTGTTTATTTCATCCCCTGTGTTCTCCCAGAGTTGAGCAATAGATGCTTGTACAGATTTTAGCACATATACCATTTGTTCAACGGTATATTTGCTCCAAACATGACTAATGGCGCTCCACGAGAGCGCTCTGTCATCTTTTTATCTCCCGCTGGGTGTTTTGACTTTACGCCTACAAGCAGATGGACAGTGACAAGGTCTCCTGACTGCACGAAGCACATAAAAGCACATGTTTTTCTTTGCTCTCTTTTATTGGATGTCTCGAGTGTCAGCAGAGAGGTTATAAATTCACACAGAATAAGCCGTAAAGAAAACACATCAGCAAAGCTCAGAGTGGCTGTTCTTAATTCCCTGGTAACCCGTGGATTTTATAGCTGATAAAACTCCATTTACAACACAAAGCTGCCGCGTTAAATGTAATCTGCCAGTGCATAGATGACCCATCTGCATCCTCATCCCTGAGGTACTAAAACCAGAGTCCAGATTGCTACGGCAACCTCTTGTAAATATACAAATGCACTTTTATGTGGGTTTTTGCCAATTTCATCTGCCGCTTTTTTTAACTTACCAGCAGAGGCACCTGCAGACCCCACAGGAGCTGTTCAAAGACCTACTCGGTCCTCATTTTTCAAATAAATCATTCTGTTCTTTGCATGTTCTCTGTGGAGCGTTAAAAGATCAGCTCTAATTTAAAAGGTGGACTGGACTCCGTCAGTCATTGCAGATGCAGCAGACATATTTCTTTTGCAGTCATCAAGCTAAATCGTGAGGATTAATTTGAAATACATATATTCAGCCTTTATTTTGAAAGAGCACCATAGGCCTTTATTAACTTTTATACTGTGTGAGAAAAAATGAGCCCAGAAATCACAAAAATATTTATTCTTCTCCTATTGCCAGAAACCTTGAGATGCCTCATGCTCTGCAGAGATCTGCTCAAACCGTGAGGCAAAAAGAAAGCGAGTGTAAGTAAACATATGAATTAGACATCACAGTGCCCACAATGACGTTGTAGTCCTGTTTAAGTGACTGCTACGGTTGGAAATCAGATGATCTACAGACTCAGTGCCACCTCTCTGCATCATAACTAAAAGCAAAGTCTATAAATTTATATAATCAAATCTCAGCATTTTTCATCAGATCACTGCGTATGCTCACTTACTGCTCCATGCTAGGATATCTTCATCAGAGCAGCTCAAAAATCCATCCCTGCAGAAACGCCTGCTCTAAACATCCCACTCAAGCTTATAGATATCACTGGTGCAATCATTTAAATGGCAGCAAGCATTCACCTCCAACTTTAAAGGTCCTCATATCATATCCACCACCACAACACCACCCTAAAACATTTAAACCAAGCAAAACCTGCAGACTCCTGAAATCAGGACACCAGAGCAGCATCCAGCTCCCGAGCTCTGCTCATCACTTCTAGAAAACTGCTTCAAATCCCCCGTTTTCTTAGTTCCGCTAAAGAAAACAGACCACAAACCACATCCTTTTTGCTACTTCTATATCGCCATCCTCTGAACTCCAATCACCTGACGCACTTCGGAACAACTAAATACTATCAGCGCGATGTGGCAGAAAGTCATGCAGCAGCGGGAACAAGCGGCTCGCACTTTTAAAGGGCGTCATTGGCGTGGATCTGTGTTACTATTGTTCCCACTTTGCTCCAAAATGAGCTCGGGGTGTGTGAGGTGTGGGGTGGGGAGAGGGGCACTCCTTCTCCAAAACCATAAATCCTTCCTGCTGTTTCTCCACTTATCTAAAAACATCTGGAAAGATTCTCTTTTTTTATTCTTTATCTATTGGCACAAAGACGAGTCTCCAAAATGTTACACCGGCTATAAAGTAAAGTTCATCTCGACTGGCTCTAAACGAAGTCTGCATTTCCTCTCTGTGCGTGGACATGACTTCTATCATCATACGAGACCACTGCGGTCTCCCCAAAGTTGCACCTACCCGCATCGAGGAGGACTCCGAGCAAAGTCGCGAAAACGAGCAGACGCATTCTCTCCCAAATGATGCTCGGAGGGGAAACATGAAGAGAAGAAGAATGGGGGGACAAACACGCGTGGACTCCCTGAGGTTGTTATAAGACAAGGAGGTCGACCCGCCGCAGAGGCAGCCCGGACTCGGATCCGCTCATCCTCCCGGCTGACTGAAGTGACAGCGAAGAAAAAGAGAGAGAGGGGAGGAGAAGTAGTAGAAGAAGAAGCTCCTGCCCGCAAAGTGCGCGTCTCCTCTCCACGCAGCGCGACTGGAGACAGATCCGGAGCGCAGAAATCATAAAGCGCAGCCACGTGACTGGAGCGCACAGTTGGCGTTTCCATTTCTCATCCTGTGCCCGCGCACTAATTGCGCATCATTACTTGTTATCCTCTCACCGTGACTCTTTCTCGGCGCTGGCGTGTGGATTTGGATAACAAATAAAATCCCCCGTGCGCAAAACTTGGATTGACGCGTTTTGGTGCTTCCTAACAGCTCGCCAGAATATTTCAGTGAATGGAGTCCGTAGCCCCCGCAAAGGGAAACACTTTCCCCTCGTCTGCTTTTAAGATCTTTCAGTCACGTCAGACTCTCAGTGGCCTGGATCACATAGCACGCGACGTGTATGTTTTTTAATGGCGTAAATAGTCCGCGTGCAGACGCACATTTTAATATTAATTAATGTAACTGAGTCAGCTCTAAGGTGGGGTGGAGGGCCACGGTGCGTTTACTATTACTCTTATTCACGCCATGTAATCGCCATGAACTTATTAATGACGTATCATGTGATCATTTTACTTTGGAAAATAAAAGATGTAATGTGAACATTTTTATCTGCGCGCGCGTGTGTGTCACTGAATGCATTTAACTCCGTTTTATTTATAAATAATCACTTTACACCGTGAAGTAAAGACCCTACACTAATAGATTGATTTATCTATTGATAATTATCACTGAATCACTGTAACTGTACCTGCCTGTGTGCACTGAGCTAAACTTTGTTATTTAAGTAACGTCTGTCAGTTCAAACTACACAGAGCAGAAAAATGTTATCTTTACAATTAAATTAACTCAGGCAATCCATCTTTAAAAAAAAAAAACAACAACAAAAAAAAAACGACAACAACAACTATCATCTAGTTTTGGATTCTAAGTACATACACAGAATACTCAGAGGAGAAGATTGTGCCATCGCTGTTGCTCCAGTGTTTCCCTCCGCTGCAGGTGTTGGGGTCCTGAGCTTATTAATCTGTGCTCAATACACCTGTGAACACCACTGTTGGTGAACATGTGGCTAATTAAGTCATCAACTACTTCATTAGGTCCACCTGTTTAATGCAAATATCTAATTGGCCAATCACATGGCAGCAACTCGAGGCCCTCAGGCACAGCCTGCTGAGGTTCAAACTGAGCATCAGGATGGAGAAGAAAGGTGATTTAAGTGTGAATGTGTCATGGTTGTCGGTCTGAGTGTTGGGATTTCCCCACACAACTATCTTTAGGCTTTAATAATAATAATAATAATAATAATTATAATAATAATAATAATAATAATAATAATAAATTTTATTTATGAGCGCCTTTCAAGTCACCCAAGGACACTTTATAATAGGATAAAACACTTAGTAAAACAATGGGAGAATAAGAACAATAAAACAAAAGCACAAGATAAAATGAACAAACAGTGGATTCACAGTGAATATGCAGATTTGAACAGATGAATTTTGAGTTGGGATTTAAACTGGGGGAGAGAACCAATGTTTCTTATTTCTGGGGGCAGAGAGTTCCACAGCCTGAGAGCAGAGCAGCTGAAAGCTCTGCTTCCCATGGGGGTGAGGCGGAAGGAAGGTACAGCAAGCTGGATAGAAGAAGAAGAACGAAGTGAACGGTCAGAACAGGTAGTGGTTAACAGGTCAGAAAGGTAAGGAGGAGCGAGGTTATGAATGGCCTTGAAGGTGAGCAGAAGAAGTTTGAATATTATCCGGAATTTCACAGGGAGCCAGTGAAGTTCCTGAAGAACAGGGGTGATGTGCTGGTAGGAGGGGGTTCTGGTGATAATGCGAGCAGCAGAGTTCTGAAGCAGTGGAAGCTTATGGAGGGATTTTTGGGGGAGACCATGCAGAAGAGAATTGCAGTAGTCAATACGGGAGGTAACAAGACTGTGGACAAGAATGGACGTAGACTGGGTGGAAAGAGAAGGAAGCAATCTTAATGCTGCGTAGATGGAAGTAGGCAGAACGGGTGAGATTGTTGATGTGAGATTTATAGGAAAGTGAACTGTCTAGGATGACACCAAGGCTCTTAACCTGAGGAGAAGGGAAAACTGTGGAGTTATCGATGGTGAGTGAGAAATGGTTCGCCTTCAAAAGGTTGGATTTGGTGCCAATAAGGAGGATCTCAGTTTTATCCTCATTACAGAGAATGTGCTGTAAAAGAGACAATATCCAGTGAGCAGCAGTTCTCTCAGTTAGAATTCTTTGTTGTTGACCAGCCTGGTTCAAGCTGGTAAAAACAGGCAATACTAACTAAACTAACCACTTTTTGCAACTACAGTATGCAGAAGAGCATTTCAACAGGAGCAGAGGGTCACTCCTGACTAGAGATGGACATCAGATATTACGTATCGGTATCGGTCCGATACTGACGTAAATTACTGGATCGGATATCGGAGAGAAATAAAAAAATGTAATCCGATCCATTAAATATAAAAAAAAGCACCTCACAAAACTTGCTACATGGCGTAACTCGGCTCATAACCGTAGCATGTCGGAGCAGTGTGCTCAAGTGATAGAGAGGCTGTGTGTATTTGAAGCCTGCTACCAAACCAGGGTTTCATCTCTGAGAAGGTTATCCCAGAGAGAAGTAAAGCAAGTGTGTAAGTCCATCTCTGAATGTTTGTAAAGCATTCCCGCGTTAAGCTTAACAACCAATACCTGGAGCGACTGCATCTTCTTGCTGCTACTTCAATCGTGAAACTGCTTAATGATCAGCTGATCGGCTTTTCTGTGCGACTCCGTCTCTCTTCTTTGTTTTTGGCCCACTTCGCGCCAGAAAGAGGAAACCAGCGGCTGAACAACAGCAGCACGTTTAAGCTTGATCAGCTGTTGTTAGAATTTATTTAATATTACTTTCTACTTGAGGATCTTTTGCAGCTGGTAACTGTCCAGGGGCGGATCTAGCAAAGTTTAGCCAGGGGGGCCGATAGGGCATGAACAGGGAAGAGGGGGCACAAAGACATACTTTTCTTTCTTATTCTCATTTAAAATGTCTAGCTTTTAATCAATAACTATCTGAATCTTACACCCAAAGTCCATTACTGTATATAGTAACTGTTAAGTCTAATATACCCTAGTAAGCTATATTACTTTTTCCTTTGGGAAGATACCATCTGTGCAGTCTGCAGTTCTGTTGAAGGAAGATGTTGAATCTATTTAATTATTTTTCAAAAATAATTTATTTCTGTGCATTTTTTTTCCCACACTGCATCAAATTAAAGTTGATTACGTCGATTAAGCATCATGAGGTGGAGGGTGGGTGGTTCCCTATTTTTTTTTTGCTGGGAGTTTGCAACCCTATTAGTTAGGTTGCTTAAGATTTCTGCTAAGTACTCTTTAAAATACCAGAATAGGAAGGATGTAGTAGGTTTAAGTTTATTAGATTGATCAGTATTGCTGAACTATGAAATATTTTGTGCAGTGTATTTTTTACATACAGGTATAACAGAATAGCTTTAGTGTTGTTGTTTATTTAAACTTGAGTATGAACTTATACAAAATGCAGCAAGATATTTAAAAAACAGTTTTATTGATTAAAAACACTATATCGGATTCATATCGGTATCGGCACATATCCAAATTTATGATATCGGTATTGGTATCGGACATAAAAAAAAAGGGGTATCGTGCCATCTCTACTCCTGACATCAACCAAGAGTCGTCTTATTCTTCTTCTCTAAAAACAGGAAACTGAGGCTACAATTCAAATTCACCAAAACTGCATAACAGAAGATTGGAAAAATCTTGCCTGGTCTGATGAGTATCAATCGCTGCTGCTACCTTCAGATGTTTTCAGAATTTGGCATAGACATTAAAACATGGATCCATCCTGCCTCGTATTAGTGCTGCTGGTGTCTGCTTCCAGCAGGATAACACACCATGTCACAAGCTTAGATCATCTCAAACTGGTTTCTTGAACATGATAATGAGTTCAGTGTTCTCCACAGTCGCCAGATCTCAGTCCTATAGAGCGCCTTTAGGATGCTAGATGGACAAATCTGCAGCAACTCAGCGATGACATCAAGTCTATAATAGACCAAAATCTTTGAGGAATAAAGGGACACATCAGTACTAGAAGTGGCAAAGCCAGCGTTTGTATACGAGGACAGCAAGGTGGCTGTCTGAAAGTGCTAGCAGAGGATGGTTTTGATCCATCGACCACTGCGTTATGGGCCCAGCACGCTTAGGCTGCGCCACTCTGCTGGACAGCACCCCAGATGGGACTCGAACCCACAATCCCTGGCTTTTAGGAGGCCAGTGCCTTATCCATTGGGCCACTGGGGCTGCACACAGGAGCTAGCAGGTACAAGCAAGGTTTAACTTTAAAGGACACTTAGACATGTTAGTGTTTGTGTGCCTGATTATTAACCCATGAAGACTTTTATAATCACTTGATTACTGCTCCATTTTATTATTTGCAGCAATTGACGTTAGCTTTGGCTTCCGGACCGTTTGCACGTCTCTGAAACTCACTTTGAGAACTTGAACTACTTTTCAGTTTTTGAGTCATATTTTCAGTGCTGTGAAAATCCATTAAGTTCTGCACTTTGTGACTCATTTTTATTTTTGTAATACCGCTGTGTAGTCATCACCAAATTCTGTGACCTTTTCATGAAATTTTAATACAGTCTTTTCTAATAATAAATCAGTGCACCTATGTCTCTCTTATTCTTTCCTCTCTTCGCTTTCTCCTAATCCTCTACCAGTTGCTTCCACTTCCTGAGACTTGGTCAGCTGGAGATCTCTTCCCGTTAAAAGGGAGTTCTTCCTTCCCACAGTCACCAGATGCTGCTCACAGGGGTTATTGGTCTAATACTGTCAGTTCTTTACGTTGTGATTCACCTTGAGGAATTGCACAGAACAAAAGAAAAAAAAAGCATACTACTTAACCTCGACTTTAAATCTGCTCGCGTGCTGATCAAATAACCTACAAGCCTATGCTTAAGAGGCAGACACAGAGAAAGAGAAATCTTCCAAGCGTGCTTAAACTAATTGCGTTTATTTATATGCGTATAATTGCCCATCAGGGGACTAATGGTTATAAATCCCTCTGCAGCGAGAGCTCTGAGCTTCAGCCCCTGCTGACAGATTGTGAGGGGGAAGCGGTGATTACACGCCATGAAACATTTTAGGGAGGGCTTTCTCCAAACCTGGATTTTCACACTTAAAGAAAGGTCAAATGAATCACCGCGTATGAAGGTACACGTAGCACCTCCTTCACTATATTGCTCAGAAAAACACACAGACATCCTGCAGCTCAGGTTGAAATAGGAAATAGTTTCTCGTATTTATTTAGGAAATAGTTACATAAAATATAGCATTAAAGTCTAGTGTAACAGACAAATTGCACACAGTAATAATAATAATAACAATAATATTAATTACCAAAGTAACACTGCTGGTAACTTTCTCTTTACAAAGGAAGGTTTAAGGAAAGAGGTGAAGCATGACAATCACACTACAGTCTGACAGTACAAAATGTGGGTATAAATACTGGACATCTAGAAAAATACACAAGTCCTCTTCAGACTCTCTTCATACAATATTAACAGTTTCATAGAAAAATCGAAAACACACAGTCGGCTCTGTTGATTAGCACCAGCTGGTCAAATTCCAGAGAGAAATGTGATAAAAAAAAGTGATAAAAAACATTTTAGCGTGAGCTCTTATTGATCAAAATAATATTTTTACTTTTTTTAAAAACAACAAGAAGAAGAAGAACGCCCGAAAGAAAACACAAGACGCCAAACAGCAGACATTAAACAGGTTGAACGATTGGCAAACAATTTACATCTTTTTACTTTCTTTTTGTTCTTACTTGCATATATATCGATCAGCAATGCCCGTTCTGATATTAACTTATATTTTTTTAATATATACAACATAATATACAGCCACGAGAGGAAAGCTGAGGTTTTGGAGAGTTTGGGTGTGTTATGCTACATGAGACTACGTTTGGATGCTTGGAGAGCCATTTGTCTACGCTTTCCCAATGGCTGCGTTTTCATTTTTACAATCGACTTTAGTCCAGTATGTTCCCTGAGCTACGGGCGACGACACCTTATGTTTGCTTGTTTTATCTGTACCTGGTCTCATTAATTCATGTACCATGTGGAAACGTCCTCGTTAGAGAAGCTGCGGAGATAGTTTGCCACCACTGGGTGTTTAACTGCTTAAGGAAAAACACAACAAGATTAAAATGATAAAAAATGACTAAAAAAGAAAGAAAACTTTAATTATGTCTTTGAAAAATATTGCTTCAAGAGAGTAGAGAAAGATGGATCAGGTGGTTTTTTTTGTTTTTTTTGGGGGGGGGGGGGGGGGGTAACTTTTCAATGGGCGTTGTACATAGCAGCAATCCATAAGATGACACCTTGGGTTTTAAAAGAGTTTCAAAAATGGAGTTTTATGCAAATATTGCCCATTCTGCTTGTCGTGTTTTCTTTTATTTTACACATCTTTGTACAGTATTTGTTACAGTGCAATGATAAGAAGTACACCAGCATGGTGGGAGGAAGAGGAGGAGGGGTGGTCACTAATGATACAAACGTGTATTGCTGTCCAGTCCACCACACCCAAGCCAAACCTTTAAAAGTCCTGTTTTTTTTTCTTTTCTTTTTTAGGTTGAGGATTCATCCTCGCGTCTGTAGCTCTTCTAAGTGCTTCTTGTTGTAGGCAGAGGGGACCGGCACTCGTCCTTTCATGGCAGGGCTGTAACTGAGACAAGTCCTCTCCAAGATTAGCTGAAGGTTGAGAGGAAATCAAGAGCAGATCCAAACCAAAACCAAGACATTTTTGCAAGGCTGAGAAAAAAGAAGAAAATAAACACAAACTAGTGTTTAGGGTTGGGCGATAGGACAGTGACCGGCTCAGATGATTGGCGGTTGTATTATTGCGGGAGATTTTTGGCGTTTTAGTTTGCTAATTTTCTGCGTTGCAACCGTAGACAGTATAAAAGATGGATGTGGCTGTGGTAACATCACCCATTGGTTTCAGAAGTTCAAACTTCCGATGTTTTTAAACTGCAGTTGACGAGGGACGGACATGGCACACCCCGGATAATCGTTAAACTTCAAAGAATGTACAGAATGGACTTAAATATTTACTGAGTATGACCCAAATTAAGCAAGTGAGCTAATAAACTCATCACAAAAGTGTTTACTTATGTTGTCTCTGGATTATTTTCCCATAGACAACAAGTCTTTCTGGAACTACAGGTCTGCATTCCCTGGTGGTTATTAAAGAATAATGCAGGTTTAAGGCACTTCTGCATTGGCTTTATTTCTTTATTTATTTTGTTATATTCGGAAGTACGTCCACCTTTTATAATGTCGCTGTAAATAATTAACTCTAAAGTGCAATAGCTCCTTACTTTCTGGAGGTTTTATGAGCAAGAGTGGAAAGCTGTACACAGATATCAAAGTTTTTCACTGACATGCCAAATGTTCCTGGTTTTCTACCCTAATTGTTTGATAGAGTTGCTGTTATCCCATCTGTGGTTCCCAAAGTTTGGGCGTTTTCAATAAATAAATACAAACTTTTTAAAATGTCGGCTTTCCAAAACGATGCCACTTCAAATTGATAGTTTTTTAATTAATATATATTTTTAATTTGGGAATGGCTGCTTTAAGATGCTAAGGTGTACCTCAGTTTGCCAAAATAATTAGTTGTGGAGATGTGGCAGAAAATGTTAATGTATCGCCCAACCCTGTTAGGGGTAATCCCCTAGAAAAACAGATGTAATCTACCCAAAAATCCACTCCATATGTCCACTGTGTCATTCAACCTCCAGCCAATCAAGGCATGATTTCCAATAAGAAGGACAGAATCTGAAAGAGAAATGTCTTGAAAACTGGACTCCATCTCTACAGCCCTGCTTTTTCAGACTTCGTTGGATCCCTGGCTGGTGCAGGAAGAGAAGCTGTCGTACAGCGAGTCGCTAAGGGAGCCCACGGGATCCACCGCGGGCCTGCTCGTGAAACTGGAGGAGGACGAGGCCTCGTCTCCTTTGAAGCAGCTCTCCCCGCTCTTCCCCCCGTCGGCGTGGCAGTCAGCTCTGCAGCCGCCCGAGCCCGTGTCCGGGTACAGGCTGCTGGAGCTGCTCTGATTCAGCTTGTTTAAGGACTCCAAAGAGAAGTTGAGAGAGAGCGGCTGGCTTGTGCTGACGGGCATCTTCTCCATGGGAATCTCTTTCTGCAGAGAGAAAGGAACATCTGTTAATGAAGAGCAAATACACGCTAGTTCATGTTACGGTAAATGCTGCAGTGTGAACTTTTTGCGCTGCCCTGTCTCTACTCTAACAACAGTGAGTACGACAGTGATCTATATTGAGATTTTTGTCACGCTCAACGACCAAATGTACGTCTTGGGTGCTGGCAGGTCCCCTCGGCACTCTTCCTGCTACATTAACTGTGCCATTCAACGTTATTATTTCTTTTGCATTACCTCTGACCATCTGCTTTGTAGGAATACATTAGTAAAAAAGCTGCTGTTTGTTAACACTGCTTCAATTAGCAGGAGTGGTTTCATCTCTTAGCTGATGCCAAAATGTGCCAGACCAAGAAACACACCTTTAGCTAACTCAGCTACAAAAACTGTAAAAGCATGCATTAGCCGTCTGCTTCACTGTCATATGACCCATTGCCACACAATCACAGAGTAAAATAATCCCTTCAGAGGGAAAGCAACACAACACATACACCTAAAAATAGTCTGTTCTTATTCATAATGTACCTGCTTCCCAGTATCTTTTTAATGCGTGTCTCAAAAGACACTTTAACAAGGTAGTTACTGTACCCCTCAGCATCAAAACACCTCCTCAGAGGCTGTAAACAACTTTATTTCTGCAACAAATAAAGCCTGGGAGCACAGCAGCTATCTTCATAGGTGCTTTTTGCAGGGGTAAGTACACAGAGGAGTAGCTGCAGGGGCTGGACAACCTCTAGGGACCCTCCAAACCTGGACCGTTTAGCATTTAGCTGCGAGCTGTAGCTCCCTTCGGACATAAATCCAGAACTACTTCACACAAGGAGCACAAACACATACGCCACTGAACTTTATTAGCACAATTTGGCCCGTGCAAACTCTTACTGCAAGGGTCACGCACACACAGAGATCTTTAAAAGTTCCCCTTAATATGAAGGTCTCATCTGCCTCTTATCACACTGAAAACGTGATCACATTTGTCTTACTTAGCCATAAATACATGCTTTCACAGCCTTTATTACAAAAGTTCCACCTAAATAAAAACCAAAAGGGTTTGATCGAATAAGTCATAAAGCAAGGAATTTCTCCTTTTTATCAAAGAGGCCACAATGAGAAAAGTTTAATTTGGTTATTTCTGATTTAACAGTATGTAAAAGTGGGCGACCTAAGGAGACATTAGCTCACCTTTTTTGTTTACTCTGTAAAAATGTCTATGTTCATAATGCTGCTATATCCCAGCCTAATTAATATACTGTAGGGTGAAAGCTTCACATGAGCCTGTTGCTGTTAGTCTGGTCCACAGGGTTGACATTTCCAGCCACAGAGCAGGAGCAGGCTCATAGCATCAATCTACAAGAAGCTGAAGTCACGTAATTTTGAACTGTAGCAGGAAGTACAGTGTCCCTTTATGTAAGCACAGCTGTTAATTAATTAATTAGTCCTGTTGTCTGTGAAACCATTGATTGAACAGCTTATTTTAATTTATTTTTTTATTATTTATATTTTTAATTCATTCTAAGGTCTGTATGTAATGGAAGTGTGTCCATTTAGGGTTTCTTCTATTTCCTGCTGCAGCCTGATCTAGCATATTTTTCTCCTTATCAAGTAGCCTCATCTCTTATCTTATCAAAATATTCCACCTTTGGTGATGTGGTGCTTCTGTAGATGTATGCAGTGACAGCTTACTGACTAAATGACATACCGCTGAAACTGGATTTCTTTCTGTGAGACATAGCAGGCTGTTCGTGCTCGATACAGGGATGTCACTGCTCTATAGTGAAACATTAGTTAAGTCTTCTCAGTTTCTCTTACTAACAACCTAATTACATTCACGTGCCAACCCAGGTGTAAACTATGTCATGATGAGGAAAGGATTGAGAGGGAAGAGAGGAAATCATTTGCCTCTAAATGCAGCAGGTCTCATAAGAGCATCAAATCCTGGAAGAGTTTTAAACATGCAAATGTAAAAGAAAATGCCTGAAAAGTTCAACAGGAAGGCTAAAAATGAAAGTAATCACCTCATATTGTGACTGATGCCGAATCAACACAAAACCCTAACATCCCATCGAGGCCCATTAATCTGCACGGTGACCTTTGTTGGGAGGCGGAGTCATCATAAATTTGTAAAGAGGTCGGAATCAAAAGAAATATTAAAGGAAAAATGTGCCCAGAGGTGACGTGTGACTCACATCTGACACACAGGAGCAGCTTTTTTCTTTTTTTTTTTGCAGGTGCGGAGGTTAACTTCCAAATTAAAAACAGGTGCTGAATGCAGATTAGACCGGACGAGTTTTAATTCGACACCCACGCGTGCTTTTTCATAGCTTTCCTATTTTTGTGTCAGATTTTTGTCAGCTGTACAAAAAAGAAAAGACCTGTCGTTAAACCGCCTCGGGGCAAAGAAAAGAGTGCACAACGTGAATCTGTGATTAGCTGTGCGACAGTGAAAAACAGTCTTCAGATGCTGATTCTCTCAGCCAGCCTCCATTCGTCACAAACAAGAGGAGAGAAAAGAAAGGGGGGTTGGCTGTGCTATCGCTGATTGGGTTTGATTTCGGAGGAACACAATTACCTGCAGATCGAAGCTTCCCGGTGCAGGTCTCTGTACCACCTGCGGGCGCAGCCAAAATGATGGCTCCACACATAACTCAGGCTCCAGGCGGACGTCTCAGTGAGAGCTTCCTTCTTGAAAACACGAGGGCCCGAATCAGCAATTGGTTCTGCATCACATGCCAGTAATAGGATGTCTAAACTCAAATTCAGCAGACCTGCTTGCTACAAAAGCTGAGTGAAAGGGTCTTTTATTAAGGCTCAAGCAAGAAACATTTTTTCGTTTTCCCCTGCTGTTATGTATTTTTCCCTTTTTACGTTAATATTCTGAGTCGTACAGATGTTACACGTCTATGCTTTAGATCTGTAATCCTTCAGATTTCTCATGAAGTCAAACTAATTGTATGCACACTGCTATACTTAGTAGCTTTTAATGACCAAAATTGTAATAGCCACACTCTGTAAATAAAAGATGGAGCTAGTAACAGTTGCCATCTTGGAGTCCCCAGGGAGGGGGGGTCGCCTTTACTGGAATGAGAACACATCAGCAGCCACAGGTCAGGCAAAATAATGACTTTACCTTCTAAGGAGGCTGATGAGAGCCAAACCGCTCCAACAGCTGCTCATCACCTTCTACACATGCACAACAGAGAGCATTCTCATAGCCTGCATGACAGCCTTGTATGGTAGCTGCACCAAAGGTGACACAAGCATGTTGTGAAAGCAGCACAAACAAAAACAAAATCATAAAGAGGGCCAAGCAAAACCATGAAGACAACACACCCCTCGGACGATGGTCTGTATTTGTATAGCACTTTTCTAGCCCCTAAGGACCCCAAAGCACTTTACACAACCAGTCAGCCACCCATTCACACACTGGTGATGGCAAGCTACATTGTAGCCACAGCCAACCTGATGCGCACTGACAGAGGCGAGGCTGCCGGACACTGGCGCCACCGGGCCCTCTGACCACCACCGGTAGGCAACGGGTGAAGTGTCTTGCCCAAGGACACAATGACCGAGACTGTCCAAGCCGGGGCTCAAACCGGCAACCTTCCGATTACAAGGCAAACTCCCAACTCTTGAGCCACGACCGCCCCGATCTGTGTTCAGGCTCCTATGACTATGGCAGGCGCTTTAAAACTATCCAAACACATACAGACCGACCGAAACACAGCTTCCTCCCCATCTTAACACGACCCCACAGTAACTATGCATGAACCTCATGTGCAGTTTCACCTCCTTATGGGGATTTTATATTATGCAAAAAAACTCATGTAAAGTGCTCAGCATCATACCATTACAACCCTCATGTATCTGTTAATTAGTCAGTAAGCTATGTTTAAATATGGTATTTATTGTCAGTAATTTTGTTATGCTGGGATATTGACAATGAAGAATTTTTCTGTCTAGTGACAGTGATGCTGAGATGAGCTGTTTAGGGCGTGTGAACTTTTCTGTCAGTAAGTGCAACTGTTTTTGCTGCTGTTAGCCTCTGTTAGCTGCTGTTAGCCTCTATTAGCCACCGTTAGCTTCTATTATCTGACATTAGTGAAACTGTCTTCAATTGGATTGGACTTAGACACTTAGTGAATAAACTCACCAAGGATTTGAGAATGTAATCAAACTGTTATCAGAGGGAAAGTGTGGTTTTTAGGACTCTCAAGCCTAACATTAGCTGGCATAATGTTAGCTTATAACCAGCTGTTGCTGCTGTTTAGCGAGCTCATTGTCAGATGTCCAGAGACAGGAGCATCACATGTCTAATGTGCTGATAATAACAGTATCAGGAATAAATGAGTATATTTATCCACATTTTTGCATGTTAGTGTTCAGGACATTGAGGATAACATTTTATTAAAATGTTGTTTGCGTTTTCTCTTTCCTTTGCATTCTTTGGTGGAGAGGACACGTTCTCATATAATAAAACATTGGCATGACGCCTCATATTTTGAGTCTGCAGTTGCAGTTTGTTAGAAAACATAATTACACACTAATCAGTGCATATTTATAACTATATTATTCTTGTTTTTCTATTTAATAAAGCAGCTGATGCAAAGCAGTTGGTCCAGAAGTAAACTCTGAGGTTGAAAATTGCAACGACTGCCATTTACTGACATATCAGTGAGTGTCAAACGTATGGCTATGCTGGTATATACATGCATGGTTCATCATTATATATTTATATGTAAATGATGCTTTAATACTGCATAACTTGGAACCTTAATACGATTAAAATGGGTGGCTTAAAGGAGCCCTCATCTAGTTTAGTTTAATTTCGTAACAGGCTGCAAACATGTTTATTTCTCCTGAATAGTATGTATTTTTAACAGGAATGTATATGGAGGATTGACTTGCTTCTTTTGACTGGTTTATTAAAGATATAACTTGCAATAAGATGACAAATATTATTATCTACACTGTAAACCAATTAGCAAACCTTCCTGTCACCACGAGCCAAGATTGAGAGCTCAAGGACTTTGACATAGATGTTATTTGTTCATCCTCAAAATAAAGCAACAAGTCCACTGCTGGCATTTAAGTTTGCCGAAAGGATGTGATGAGAAAAAAAATTAATAGAAGCAGATCTGTATTCAGCACATGGAGGCATTATGAAGCGAGATTTGTGTTAATACTAACAAAACAATTTTTTTCCCATGTTATCTGCAAGAAAATCAGAGCAGCTGTGGACAGACATCAAGCTGGGTGTTGAATGGTTATTAGAAACTATTCATGGCCAGTTTCAATGACGTGAAAGTGTATTCAGTGTGAACTGTGCTGAAAGGAGGCAACAAATCACAAGTTTGGTCAGTGTCAGGTTTGAGAAAAGTTTGGAGGGAGAAGTAATTGGAAAACTCATTTTCTATTGTTGCTGACAGAATTTCAGCAACTTCGTGTCCGTGCATCGTGTGATCGTAGCGTCTGGGTTACTTTACAATGAGGACAACAGTGGTGGTGGGAGGGGAAATGCTAATATAACTTATTTATTGTCTCGGGCTATGTGTTGTCTTTGCTGTCACCACTGCGCGAGTAATTTGATCGCGGGCCAGTGTGGTGAAAGTGCGATGGCGGCTTCTCGCTTTCTATTTCGGGGTCTTTTCCATCTGACTCTGGCGATGCTATCAGCCTGACAGTGACACAGTGGGAAGCGCATATTCCTGCTGCTGATATTTATTTGTACACTGATGCAGTTTTGGTTATCTAGCAGCCTTATTTCAAACTGCATGTCAACTGAAATGTTCCCCTAACCCTCACCATGTAATTACTGCCCAAGGTAACAAGCTGTTCCACGCTTGAGGAGTCTGCTGATTTGTGCTACACAGAAGGGTTTTGTTTGGACCTGGGCCACAGGAATATCACCAATGCCACACCTTGGCACAAGTTCTGATGCTGTTTTCCTGCAGCAATATCCCAGACAAAGCGTGGAAATAAAGGGGGGAAAGTAATGAGTAAGCAGGAAAAGCAATAAAAGCACAAAAGTTCATTCAAGGAGGACAAAAACAAGACAGAAGGAGACAAAGGAAACCTGTTTAGAGCGAAAGCGGGCAAAGTCAACTGGGAAGAAAGACAAAGAGAGTTGTATGGGAGACAGAAATAGAGAGGGGCAAAACTGAAGGGGAAGAAAGGCAAAGACACGTGGGAGAAAGAGAGACTGGGAGGAAGGAGAGGATAGAAAGGAGAAGGGGGTGGGGGACGCCGTTAGCGGGGCTGTCAGGTGCTGTCAGGATGATGAATGGGAGGCCAGCACGGGCTGTGAGGGCCCTGATGGGAGCCGCTGAGCTTTACATCACTCTCCTGAGTGTTTGTGAAAGGTTATTAAAGGCGCTTAAATCACGGGGCTCTGACACAGGCCCGCTACCAGCCACCAAACTTCCCCAAACTAAAGGCGGTGACAGTCAAATGCTCCCGAGCCACGACAAAAGGAGAGCGGCCGCACAGGTGTGGACGTGCACAGCCAGGGGTGAGGAGGTGATGACACTCGGATAGATTGTCTTTTTCAGAGGAATAATGCGGGGTAAATGGGTTCAGAAGCAGTCATCCATCATTACGGTCGGTTCACGGCTGACGAATAAGGTTATTGTTGACACGAATGCTTATTTTAACGCAGAAGTTTGAAATCAGTGGAATTAGCTGCTAGTAAAATCACAGCAAACGTACACAGTGCGATAGGATGCTTCAGTAAGTGGGTTCCCATCGGAGTAAGTAAATTTACTATGCAGCAGTAGTAAGGTGGAGTCAAACTTTACAGGTTAAATTTTACAGCTGCTCTTTTTTTATTTGTATTTTGGGTTTTTTATTGGTGCTTTGTCTAAAAACTGTAAGTTTACAATACTATTTGTACCTAAGAAAAAGTTTAGACAAACTCAGGTGTGCTGTTGTTGCATTTGAAACACCTTTTACCTTTTATTAAAGCTAATCAGACTTCCTCTTCATCTGGATTTGTCTCCCTGGGTTTGAAAAGTCACATTTTACACGGACTGGTACTTCCACTCACCGGTGACTTCATTAGGTACGTGTGTTTAACTGCTCATTAATCCAAATACCTAGTCAGTACCAGCCAATCACAGGGCCCACGCATGCATAGATCCATCCTGTCTTGTAGCAATAGACATAATCAAACTCAGTTGGTACTAAAGGCGTACTAAGAAACAGGTATTACAAGTACTTTAAGCACTTTGTCTAACATTCGTTCGAGGAGTTCTAAATTGGGACCAACTTGGGGTCAGTATCTCGCTCAAGGACAGTGTGACATGCAAACTACTAACCTTTGGATTAACAACAACCAGCTTTACCTTGTGAGAAACAGGACTTGAGATGTAAGCTAAGGGTAGCAGGAACAGATATCATTCGTCACATTATTTGGTTAGCCTAGCAGACAGGTGTGGATACTTGCGTTGGCACCCATCTTCCAGTGAAAGCAGTCAGGCTCTTAAATTGGGGGAAAATTGGTTAAAACCATAAAAACAGTTTTTAGCTGCTGGGTGGAAAGTTGTTTATTTCCTCTGTAAAACTGGAAGTCTATGGGGAACGAGTCATTTTCAGAGCCAGTAGAGAAACTGCAGTTTCTGAAATGTCGTTGTTTTTGTTATTCATGTATGGAAGTTGCTGCTTTATTTGAACTTTTTGCAGTAAACATGACTACCATAATACGAATAGCAGAAAAATACGACACATTTCATACCAAACGCAAAGTGTCTTGAAATTAGAGTTAGAAACCTGCAAAGTGGTCTACAAGTAAATTACTCCTCATGACAGTGTCAGCTATTATTGAGGAAGCTGTTTCTTTAATCTCTTGGATCAGTTCATAAACCTCCAATGCTACGACACACAAAGCCATTGATCCCAAGTGGTAGCAGCTAACACTCATTATCGCTGTATTACTGTACAATGGAGGCCTATTGATAAACTGCATTTGGGGCCATTGCAGCTTTGGTCCTAAAGTACGTGCTCAAAAACACGTGAATATTAGAATTAGGCAGTCCGTTGCGTGTGGGCTAATGGAGCTGTGCTTGCAGCTTGGCCGCACAGCGTCACTTCAAAAGCTTCCCGTTCGATGCTTTGCCTGTCCACCGGGACTCGGATCGGAATCAGAAATCTCTCTCTTCCTGTTTCCTCGCTTGTAGTTCGAGTGGAGTCGCTGAACTTTGCTTTGTTAAATGGCGAATCGGCCTCTGTACAATAATGTAATACTTGATCGAAACGCTGCTTTTGCTTGACTTGGCAGAGTCAGCAAACTGACCTCGGAGCTTAGGGGGATTCATTTGTGCTCGAGTGCCGCTCTCAGGACACTCGGGTGTGTGTTTACTTGCTGAATCACCCTGGACTCACTGCATCACCTACACCCAGCGCAATTTGTCATAATAATCTGCAGCATGGTTCAGATGGAGGCTGCATGTGCACAACAAAACTTGACTGTTTAATGGTGGGAATGAGATCTAAATTCGAAAAAATGTTTATTTTTTCTAATTTGTGGGTGTAAATGATTACAAATAGATTCGATCTGATCTCATTTTAAATTCCAAGATGACTTCAGAGGTCGAGAACCAGCCCACACCATAAATTGAGATTTTTCTCCCCCATCTCTAATAGACAATAGTTTTTCTGAAAAAGTCGTGCTGACTCAGGCCTTTTTTTTTTAAATTATGGATTTTTATGTCAGGGCTGCTGCTGCTGGGGCAGGCGCACTGTAAGAGAGTTTGTCCCAGAGAGCCGGCATATTGCAGGCTGCAGGCCATTTCATGGTCTCTGATTCTAATTTGTCATTCAGCAGCGTTAAATACTTGTAGGCAAATACCCGCTGACACAAGAGGGTGAGGTGATCGAAAGCAATTAGGCGGATTTTTTCCGTGAAAATCTGTAAACGATTCCAAACGGCCGAAGAGAAAAACCTTGGGAGCGCAAACAACTCTATCGGGAAGAAAAAAGAAAAAACCTTGGATTTTTAGTGACTTTGAAAGAGCTCTTGTGCTTTGGGAGTCTGACCATCTGAGGAGTCTCCTTGCCGAAGTTTGCGACATACGAGAATCCTAACGGTCCAATTTATTCTTCCTCCCTCTGCCTCCGCTGCAAGGAAAGCGAAATTATGCATCTTCCATCCTGGGAAGACTTTCATTGAGGTCAGGCGCCGTTTTTCTGACTCAATACTCATCCTCTTTATGCTGCATAAAGAAGCATACATCTGGGAGCTGCATGGCTTTTAACACTTTAAAGTGCCTCTTTTTGGGCTACGCTAAGAGCCAATTGATTTATCCTAGAACAACAAACACAGGGCGTAGTGCATTTTCTCTTTCTAATGGTATTCTGAGGCCTACCAATCAATAATAACTATTAATATACAGAACATTCACCCGCTAAATTGAAACACTTAGAAAGTGACCTACTGGACGGCTTCCTTGACAGGAAAGTTTAACACGAATAAAATGCTTGATGGGAATCGGCAGCAAGCCTGTAAAACAGCTGTTAATGAGCGAATCTGATTAGCGGGGAAACAATGAGGAGTTTGAATACTCACACTGAGCCTGTCTCCAGCTTTTCCATCAAGGGCCGACTCCTTGTGCAGCAGGTTGTACTGCGAAATCTTCCTGCTGTCCTTCTCCAGGTGCGAGAACATGTCGTGTTGGTAGTAGTCCATGATTGACAAGGATTTTTCCACACTTCTTCTCTTCAGGGTGTCCTCATTCTGCTCGACTAGAAACACAGGAAACAGATTCACAAAAAAGGCATTTTTTGTTAAACTTGATCCAACTTCTACAAAAGATAAAGACTGAGGAAGCTTCATGAAAGATTCAGCGACTACAACTTTCAACCACACCTGAGTCATTCCTCTTAGCTCTGTTGATCAGGGTCTTTTGCGGCGAGCCCAAAGTGCTTCCCGTCCCCTCGGGTTCAGTCTCAGTGTCGCTGCTGCTGCCTGAGTACGTGCACACTCGCAAGGCTCTTTCCTATTCATGGACAACAAAAAAGTCATTTTAAAACAGAGACATAACGCGCCTTCAAAGCCATACGAGCGCTATTATGCAGTCTGGTTTTTGCACAGAGAAGATACCAGGAAAAAACTTTAAATATAGCCCTCATGACTAAGTTAACTTTTTGCAAAGCAAAGTGGTGTTTAAGCTTCTCTCTTTTTTAGTTCAGTAGCAAATTTAGTTATTCATATGTAGATACCTACAGTTTTGAGAAAGTTTACTTTTAAAAGTTATTTGCAACATTATAAAACAGTCGGTAATGTTACAGAGTCACAAAGGCCTGGAGACCGGCTGGGAGCCATAGATCCCAATCCCAAAGTGTCAAAGTGTCCCCTTAGCAACTATACTAACCCTATAAATGGAGCGGAGCGGTCAGTAAGCCTAGAAAAGCACCATTTGAATCCCAGGTCTATAAGACCTCAGTCACACAGGTCTAGAGTTTGGTCAACAACCCCCCTGGCAACCAAGAATAACTTTGTTGGCAATTGGCTGCTGGAAGTTGCTTTCTAGGTGAAACTAGTTGCAAAGAGGTTTACTGTGCTTGGGGAGTAACCTCCTTTTAATTGCTTTGGTCTCTAGTGGTTGCAGCAGTTGCCAACTAGTCTGCAAGCACTTCTCAACTACTTGCTAAATGGTAGTGAAACTGTGAAAAGTGTGACACAAACCAGAAACAGAGACTATTAACTGTCAAATAAAAAGCCTTCTGAAACGTAAGTGAGGAGAATATGCATTTTTCACTCATGACTGGAGGTTGCCACGAGGTTGCAGACCAGTCTCTGGGCCTGTGTGATCTTACCTGCTGAGGAGAGCAAAGTCTACAGTACTTTTGGGTTATTCTTTTTCTTTTAATTTTCTTCCTGTGCACCTTGGACATGGACTAACTGCAGAAACATCTGATTCTAAACACACTTTAACCAGTGAAGTGATTGTGTGAGTATCTGTACACTGCACATCATGCTGTAGATATTGGCCAGATTTCTTTGATCTCAATGGGACTGGTTAAATAAAGGTAATAATTAGCTTGTGCATGTTGGTTATGTTGTCAGATTGGAGTATATCCTACCGGACTTCTACATCTGAATGTATTCTCCTCTACCACATAATCAGCAACAAGCTAATTAATCCCCCTTGGAGTGACAGTTTCAGCTGACCTAAAAGCTAGGCACTGATGCTCTGTAGCTGCAGCACGGCCATCATTATTTTTCTCAACACACACACACTGCATTTCACTGTGATGCAGTTATTGTCTCCTTTCAACTATATATTCAAAATAAAGTGAATACTTCCATGAAGAAAAGGCTGTCTTTTCTGCCATCTCACTAGCTTAGCAGCGCTAAAGAAACGCATTAAAAAACTGTAACTGCTTAATTCAAAAGCAATTAACTGCAACAAAAACAGATATTTCTAAGAAGCTCCTTCACAACACGTTACCCTCAACAGTTGGTAAGTATACAGCCTCCCTGGTGACATTAGTGGGAAAAATGCTAGTGTGTGGCCACCACTTTATTACCTCATTCCTCAAAAACAAGCAATGACCATTTTCAACTCTGCAGCTAATGAAAGAATTTCATCTTTGAAACTGTGTAAAGTTTGAGACAGTGTCTGGGTATCTCTCGAGTCCCTTTAAGAACCACAAATATGTCAACTTAGACTAAGTGTAATGTAAACGACTTACGCCCAGCATATCATGGTCCTTGGATTTCATCTTCCTCTCTGCTTCTGTCTCTTTGTCCTCAGTGGAACCTGAGATGGTGCTGCGTGGGGCACAAAAACTCAACCTCTTTGTCTCGATTGCGTCTAGAAATCGGGGGATATAAAAGAGAAATGAGGCAGGAGGTTTATAACAAACATGATAAGACGGTGATGAAGGTGATGAAGGTGATGTGGCGAACACTGACCACTGAATTTTACAAGAAGATCTGAACTAACATATGACCAAGTGGATTACCTGTGCAAACAGAGCGTGGAATATCCACTGGCAACTAGATACACGCAGGATTTTTGAGTATTTGAAAAATCATTAAATTATAAGTGATCAAATAGGTTATGCAACTACTTTTTCTCTTAAAATTGATATATTTGCCGTGCTAATCGATGTGCCTGATAGTGTGTAATGTGCCACTGCTGCCAAAAAGTGGTAATAATTCAACTAGAGGCTGTTCAGCGACAAAACAGAAGCGGAATGGTTTGTTAGCCAGCTAAATGCTACCGCACAAACAGGAGAAACAGCTGTAAAGCTAGCAAGTCAGAAGTCTACCACGACAGTCATTTGAGGAACAGTCAAATACTTCAGAGCGACAATCGAAAAGGACTTTTACTTATAAACTACAAACTGCAACATATTTGGACGTAGGGCAGATAGACGTGGGAGTGGAGCAGGGAAAGACCACTGTAATTCTCGTGGTAATTTCTCCTTGAGCTGACAGGCTGATGAAACACGGGATGAGTACATCTTGTACATCCATTCAGTCGAAACCTATCCAGCTGGCTACAAACCCATTTCCCATTCGCATATCTGAATGAAACATTAACAGCGTCCACCCTGTGACTGCTCCATCCACAACTCCTGGCAGCCAACAGAACAGCTTTCAGCTGTCGTCCCCAAATGACGTCGGGCCGTCTTATTATCACTCTACCCAGTGCTGTCAGACGCCAGTTTAATTGTCTCGCATTCAGAAACCTCTCTTTCAGCTGCATTACAATAACGGGCTGCTTTTGGCTCGTGTTCTGTCTCCATCTGAGAAATCTGCATGGAGATCATAAAAGTCCTTTCCCCTTCTTCCTCTCACCCATTACGAAACAAACAATGTGACAGACGTTCTGTCTGTTCAGGTATCCTTTGCTTTTTTTGAATTTTTTATAATGATGAAGGCAAGGACAAAGAGGTAAAACCTGTGATAAAGACGCACAGCTTACTGTTAAGGCTTTCATAATCAACTTGTTTCACAGGGAAGACTCAACAGGAGCCACTTTATGTTTGTAGTTTTGCCTCAGATTCCTGCCTCTGCAGTGACACCGCAGCACTGGGGTGAACGAGATGCCGCCTAATGTCTTGTAAGCATAAATCTCCGGGTGTGAGCGCTCATCCCTGCATGTTATTGTAGCTTTAATTAGCCATCTGATTGCATGCTACCCTCCGCAGTTCTGCCGTGCATCATGGCCGACGCCGAGGCAGAAGGTGCTTTATGATCTATGGCTGCGGTGACGTGCCTATCTAATTGCATTTGTTGGTTTTCCTCGGGGAGTGGGAGTGTATGGCTTTCTACTATCTCAACTGAGTATCAGATGTCAGTGTTGATGCATTAGTCTCTGAATTAGCTGAACAAACAAGGTTCTTCTTTTAATCAGAGTTTAATAAACCAAACGGCTTCCTCTTGTCTGCTCCTCGGGAGCCCTTGAGCAGTCAGGAGGAAAATGCATTAACATAAAGTACAGTGACATTCAATACTTCACTTAACTTCCTGAAAGGTAAATAAGCTGTCTGAGGCTTTCGAGCCTAGGCTTTTTGTCCATCAAACATGATAATGGTAACGTTTACAGGCATGGATTTAAATTTATTTCCACTGTGACCTCGATGGAAAACATGAATAGCCTGAAAAGCACAATGAAAAGCACTGTTCTTTCTATTGTGGTGCCACATCCTGGCAGCTCTGATGACCTTCAAGTTAATTTAAAGAAAAAAAGTGCTGTAAAAAACTAACAGTACAAAGCACTGATGAGTATCAGTGATATATTAGATTAATAAAGCCAGACATCTATTATCTGTAAGATATAAATGAGGCTGGCACCTTTGCTTTGATTTAAGAAGCACTGCAAGTTGTAAATGTAATGCTTATACAAGCGAATGCACAAGCTAGGGTTACTGCAGGTAGATATACTGCAGAAACTCATCAACCATCACTTGTAACATTGAAGGAAACTCTTCAGAAATGAAACTGCTGTCATTGTAGTGGATTTGTTCATTTGGCCTGAAAGGCAGATTGACTAGGAATCAAATATTCATCCAAGAGATTCACAAACTAGCCAGCCATATTTACTTGGCTGATATTTTGGTTAGGTGTTTAATCCAATACCGATGCACTCATGTCAGTGTAACAACACGAGTAGCTGGGTGTATTCTCCACTTTGACTGTTTCAAAGCAAACAGTTGGCCTCTTTGGGCAATCGCCATCTCTGCTGTTTCAAAAAAATCGTCCACAGATTTCCATTCAGGACTACAACCTCATTCCATTTAGGAAAAATTGGTGGGTGCCCAGTGTTTGCATTGATTTTTTTCTTTTGCATTTGGTGACCGAATGCAAGTAGTTAGCAGCAACCAACTGGTTCCCCAGAGGTTGATCGTGCAGTGCCTTCAACTCCTAAGGAAACAGTTTCAATCACAAGACAATTAAACAGGTTGCTTATTGGAAGGCAACCTGTCTCCAAACGATCAGAGACCAGCTCTGGCTGACTGCAATCGCTCTCAGCAAAGGTTTGTAAGTAACTGCTTCTAATCTATGAAACTCCCATCATGTTGCAGTCAATCTGATTCACTCTACACCAATGAGTACAACTTGTCTGCGATGCCATAGGGGACTCGACTCAATGGGTTGCCATTCCACTTAAAATGACCGGTCAATACTATAAAGGGTCTACAAACAGGAAAAAGAAGGCTATGTTGTGAGGCATTTGTTTACAGTTAATATTCCTGTCTTACCTGAGGATGCTAATTTGGGCAGGCGGCTCTGGGTGTCCTGGGCGTTGTTGTTGCTGCAGGTCACAGTGGGGTCAGACAGGGAGTGACCCATGCTCATAGAGACATGCGGGTGGGGTTTTGAAAGGGAAGGCACTTTCACATCAGGTTGTGAGGGGTCAGGGTGAGAAGAGGGAGGCTCCCGATCGAGCTCAGAGGAGCCACCGGTCACCCCCTCGGGGCTGGATTCAGATTTAGGGATGTGGCGACCGCTGGCCCGGGTGACAGAATCGGGGAGAGGGAAGGTGCCGATGCCACTGTCCAGGGTTCTCATCTGACAGCCGAAGCCTAAAGTGACAGGGAGAGGAGTGTGACGTCTGGGAGAAGCAGGAGACAACGACACAGGAAAAGAAAAGGAGGACCTGGATTTACATGCAGCGGAAAGGGTTGTGTTTAAACAAGGAATCTGTAGCAGGTTCAAAACACAATGTAAATGGAAAAAGAGAGAAAACAAAACATTTTAAACTGACACAGTACTTTTTGGAAGCTCCTTTCTGGTGCCCATTTGTAGTTATCACTATGGTGAGAGGCACACAGCTCTCATATACACAGTACACAAGAAACACCTGCTGCCAGCAATTCTGAACTAAATACACGATTGAGCTGCAACCCGAGGACATGCTCCTTGGATTCATCAGAGTGCACGCTGGGTTGTAATCAGGCGATGTGACAGCGAGTAGGAACAGATGGATGTCGTTTAGAAACCACAGTTTGCAGAGCCTTGACTCAGGCTGGAACAGATGGATGGCCATTCAGCACAGCACAGGCCCTTGTAACTGTGAACGGTAATGGCCAACAGTTACATCGGCTAATTATTAGTGGTTTGCAACTTTTTGCTGAGTTACACTGAAAACCACTGAGGATTAATTAGCTTTCTTACCAGGGACCTGTTATTCTTTTTCTTGTTTTCAGCTGTGTATACTGTTCCAATGGTGGACGCTCATATTAAACATTGCCAGAGTTTTACATAATGAGATAAAAGTACGTCAAAGTAATTCTTGGGTCAAAAAGATTCAGATTAATTTACAGCACTGGGAAAAGCCTTGAGCCACCCCCACTTCTTTCTATTTTGCAAGGAAAATGGGAAATAGTGATTTAATGAAGCATGTGTAAACATACATGTAAATACAGCATATAAAGCAAAACCAAAATGTGTAGAATTCCAACGAGCTTGAAAGTCGGAATTTGGTATGACCAAGTTTTTACTTAATATCTCTTTGGGAATCACCTGGTGCAAAAATACCATACTAGTACAGTTATCTTTGGTATTTTTCATAGATTGTACTTAAGAAATTGGGGGAAAAAAAGTGTTTTTGTGACAGGCTGCTAATAACAAAGTTAAAAAAGTAAAATAGGCTCTTCACTAAGGTGGCTGTTACATACAAAAACAAAACTGGTTCATCCATTGAGTTAGGAGTCTTTTTATGCTTGAATAACTTATAGGTCAGAGTTAAGTGGCTTAACAGACAAAGCCATTCCTTTTAAAATGGTTGGGAACACGTTCTGGACTGACAGTGAGTGAAAAAGAAGCCAATGTCTAAAGAAACACTTTGAAAGACCTTCAGAAAGTCTGGAGAACTATTGCTCAAGTCTGGTTCCTTGGACACAAGAAAGATGAGAAGTATGATCGGAGATACTGGAGTGTAAACCTCCTAAAAAGTTGTCTGAAGTAAAAAACAGTGGAAGTTCAAGACTTTTTCAGTTCTGCATCTCCAAGTATTGGTTGTTAAAAACTCTTAAAGCGAACCTGAAGGCTTTCTTTTCTTCAGTCTCTCAGAAATGCGTAGATATTTACAGATTCTGCTTCTCAGTGTTACTAAAGCTTAAAGGGTTTCTTTCAACGCTGTTGTGCTTCACAGTGAGCTTTAAAAAGAATTTGCAAGTACTTAATCGGGCATACTTCAGAATTAGTTTACCGCTAGAAAGAAAAACAGAAAACAATATTTACACTTAGATGTGAAGCTCATACCATCTATCCATTTTCTCTTTGGACGTTTTTCTAGCAAGGATGCCAAGTACATTACTTAAATGTACATTATCTAAATTTAAAAGCATTGCCAATAGATGCACAAAGTAGGAGAATATTTGAGCGAGTTTTTGAGAAGAAAAATCGGTGCATGTCGCCAACTTTCAGCAGATTTCGCAACATACTGTGAAAACGAGTCCTTATATAAGTGTTTGGATGTACAGATACACCATGTTCATTGCACAGATGGCCTGTTAGTTGCAAATGTATCTGCTATCAGGCCCTCGAGGACACTTACATGTACTGGAATAAACAGAAATGCTGATCTCAGTGCATGTCATAGCCTCCGTATGCACATGGATGTTTACTTGTATATGAGAGCGAAAGGCGGAGAGAGCCATAGATTACACGGCTGTGTAATTGAATGCCAAGCCTGGCAGTTCAAAATGCCCTCTATAACCAAACTATAACAAGGTCCACAGTAATTCTACCCAGAGGGAACAACGACTGGACATAATCTAGTTTTTCATGAGCTCCCTATCACTTCTGTATACAACCTCCAGGGTTTGAGCAGAGAGAGTTGCCTTATTGATACCTCCTCTGCGTGGAAATGGGTTTATTCGAGGAAGAAAAACACAACAGAAATTGTAAGGCTGGATTAATACAACAGAGTGTACTATCTCTTTTGTTGCTGGAGCAAACATCCAGTTGAAATTATTCCTCTTTGGCTGAAGAATACAGTCTTTTTCTGTTATTTTGTACTTTCGTGCTTGTTAAAAATGTTTTAAAAAGGCAGCGCCATTTTCTAAAAACAAAAGTCTACAAAGTAAGTTTTGAACACCACACACATCAGCACCTGGTGAAGTAATAGTTGAATTATTAGTATTGATCAACAGTGCCATCAAACCTCTGCAGACGTATTAGAGTCATTTTGAGCTCCGGGTCAGTCAAAACGTTATTTATTGTCCCTTTATGAGGAAAAAAATACCTGCCTTGAGGGAAATTCTTCTAATGCACAGTACAATAACTGACCAGTGTGAACCTCCAAGCCCACATTCATAACTCGAGCTGCTTGCATCATAAACTGGCTGGATGTAAACTATTTTTATGATTGATGTGTTTACCTGGCATTAAAGCCTGTGAATGCTGCACTTTGGAGGGACGTGACATTATAGCAGTGCTGAAAAGCAACGAGCAGCCACAGCTGAACCTTTATTAAATATTTAATTCAGGCTGTCGGGAAGCGCTTAGTTGGCAGAATGTAAAGAAGGCAGCCTGTTAACCAGAATACAGAGACAATTAACATTTTTATTTTTGGTGACATGGCTCAGACCCAATATTAGTGGCTCAAGCCAAAAGTATTTTGTGATTGATTAGTAGCTTCGCAGCTCAATCTGTGGAGATTATTTCCATCTGCACTCAGCCTTAACAAACACATTTATTTTAATTGTGAGAACTGGCAGATGTATAGATTTTTCACTGTCACCAGCATGCATGTTTTGCATACAAACAGGACTAATTAAGATGCAACCCCAGAGAACAATGGCCAGCTTTTCCATCTAGTTAAAATATATTACGTTTGGAGACTAAGACTTTATTGCTATTGTTAGTAAACCTTTGAATATTCAGTTTTGTTTTTGCTCCGTTTTGATCTCCACCAACTCCTGGAGGAACTTTCTGACTCTTTAGCACCTAAGTTCTTAACTACAGTCCCTGGCCACTTTGTTAGGTACACCTGTTCAATTGCTAATTAATGCAAATATCTAATCTAATAAGTAACGCAACAACTCAGTGCATTTAGATATGTAGACATGATCAAGACGACCTGCTAAAGTTCAAACTGAGCATCAGAATAAGGAAGAAAGTCGAGTTAAGTGACTTTGAATGTGGCATGGTTGTTGGTCTGAGTATTTCAAAAACATAGATGTTTCTAGAGTTTACAGGGAATGGTCTGAAAAATTAGAAAATATCCAGTGTTTGGTAGTTCTCTGGGTAAAAACAGCATGTTGATGCCAGAGGTTAGAGGAGAATAGCCAGACTACATTCAGCTAATAGGAAAGCAACAGGAAGTACAATAACCAATCATTATGACCAAGGTATGCAGAAGAGCATCTCAACAGCAGCAGAAGACCACGGTGGGTAGGGATTGGGTATTGATAAGATTTTCACGATTCCATTTTCGATTCTGTTTAACGATTCGATTCTCTTATCGATTCTTTTTTTTAAAAAAAAGGAGAACACTAAGGTCGATTAGCTTAGAACTTTGTTTTATATCTTCTCTTTGAACAAGATAGAAATTTAGGAGTAACATGGCCTTACAAACCCAACAGTGAGATCTTAAGAGATGCAGCCTATGGCTCTTCAATGGGGGGTCACAGGGTCCCCAGGAAAAAAATTGTAAATGTAAAATAATAAAATAAATATTCTTCTGTAGCAATAACAAAGTATAACATAAATTATTCTGTAGCAATTACACAAGAATATCCAGTAATGTCCCTGCCTACAATTAAACACATTCACTTACCAAAGATCAGGGCATCTGCTGTGGTACATGGGTGCAAGCCTTTTACCACAAACTTAGTCACTGCTCGGTGACATTCGTCTATCCTGGCCTGAAAGGAGACGCTACCGGTAGACTGCAGCGAGAGCTGCCAGCATCTGAGCCAGACTCTGTCTGTCTCTCTCATCATGGTCACCTAAATGCACAGTAATGGCAGGTTTTGTAATAAGGCAGATCGCACTAACATAATATGCACTGTTAGTTGATTATTTACCTGCCGCATTAACGGGAGAGGACGTGGAAACGTTACCGCTGCTGCTGGGTTGAGATTCACGAGTCCGGAGCGGAATTAAAAACACGACATTCATTTAAGGTCATCGTGTGTTTTGTGAGCAAATGTTTCCTCCCTTAAATGAAATATCTACTTTGCAAGTATTGCAAGTTGCCCTGTTGTAATCCGTTCTCGTAAAGTATAACCAAACTTTTGAGCGTTTGAGCCGCCATGTTTCCTGCCAGGTAAATGACGCTCCGCAACGTGGTGATGTCATTCAGGGCGACTGGAATCGATAAGGGAATCGTTTGCAAAAATGGCAAAGAATTCCAAGGAATTGAAACAGTGGGAACCGGTTCTCAACAAGAACCGGTTTTCGATACCCATCCCTAACGGTGGGTGCTGCTCCTGTCAGCTAAGAGCAGGAAACTGGGACTACAATTCACACAGGCTCACCAAAACAAGACAACAGATTATTGGATGTTTTGTTGTCTGATCAGTCTCGATTTCTGCCACGCCATTCAGAATTTGGTGTAAACAAAATGGAAAACTTTGGGCTCTAAGTACCAACTGAGCTTGAACGTGTCCATCCTTTTAAAACCACAGTGCACCTATCTTCTGATGACTGTAGGATAACACACTGTCTCACAAAACTCAGATAATCTCAACTTGTTGAATCTATGCCATGAAGAATTAAGACTGATCAGAAGGCAAAAGGGGGTCTAACCTAATACTAGAATTTACAAAACCACGACTCTGAGCAGTCGTTGGCGAGCCAACTTTCATAAAAGTCCACTGCTGGAACTCACCCCAGATGAGACTTTAACCCACAATCCCAAAATCCCTAGCATAGGAAACTAGTGCCTTATCCATTAGGCCACTGGGGTGTGCACACTGTAATAATGTAACAAAAACATTTTGTTCAGTGTACAGCCGGTACATTGTGGCTTGTTTATTTAAGCTGTCTGTGCTAGCAGCAGCAATCAAAGATTCTTATCCTTTCAGGAGCATCACAATGGTAAAGTAAGGTGTGTCTTTAAACATGGCATAGTTGTCGTTGGTGCCTTGTTGCAAAACTCAAATAAAACTGGTTTCTTGAACATGACAAAAAGTTCACTGTACTCAAAAGATTACCACAGTCGCCAGAGCTTAAGCAACTAAAAGCCCATTCACATGGATGTGCAAGCTGACAAATCTGCAGAAACTATGTGACGCTATCGTGTCAATATGGGCAGAAAAGTCTGAGGAATGTTGCACCTCGTTGAATCTGTGCCATGAAAAATTGAAACAGTTTTGAAGAAGAGGGTCCAATACTTTTACTAGCAGTGGGTAGCTAATAAAGTGTCCGGTCAGTGTATGTTCACCAGCTGTGTCTGGTGGCTAGTTGGTTTTTGGAGGTTTTCATTCTCTGAAAACTCCTACCTATCACAGCTGAAAATGACACAAAAATTCTAAAGTTACATGCTTGAAAAAAGTACCCATAGGGCTTTTCCCTGTCTAAAAGGAATCACAGAGTCAGGAATTTCATCACCTTAAATGACCTCTTTTACATGCAGTACACGCTGTCCTGCAATTCTATTTTTAACATGCATGTACAGGTTGGCCCTCGGGTCTTTTGCATCCTCAGACAGCTGCTCTAAGTGGCAGCTCCAACTCGGCTTCTAAGAAGGACACATTTTTAGTGGTTTTCAGCTCCCTGTAGCGTTTCTGAGATTTTAGAATATACTATTTATTTTATTTGAAGTTTTATTTGCGATACTGTTCTTACCTTTACTTCACTTACATCTTTTATTATTTTCGATTTCTTCTCTCTTACAGTTATAGCACATATAAAGCACGAAATGGTTTGATAGTACAGCCATCCTAACCATTTGCCATCAGAATAAGCTATTTTATTTACAGTTTTAGTGTTCTCCCAAGTTTTGGCAAGGCAAGGCAAGGCAAGGCAAATTTATTTGTATAGCCCAATTCAACAACAAGGTGATTCAAAGTGCTTTACAGAGACATTAGAAACAAAAACAAATAAAAAGCATGATTTAAAATTGATTAAAACAAGCAAACAAACAAACTAATTAAACACACACATTTCACACCTGTTCGCGCGATCTGAACCCTTATCGTAAGGGGAGCTACCAGTCCTTCTGTGGACGAGCTACTTTCTATTTTAAATTCCCTGAATTTAAAATACTCTCTAGACCCAGTCTAGACCCAGTTGGGGAGCTACCCAGAGCTCTAAACCCACTTAACAAACAAACAAACAAACAAACAAAACAGTATATAAAATCAAAACAGATAAAATCAGAACAGTAGATAAAATCAGGCAATGAAGGAACAAATAAAATAATGATTCTGACTTATCTGCACACCCCTCTTTTCCCTCCGAAACAAACTGGCTGGGGTTATAACCCATCTAATTTATTTTAATAAAACTAAGAGAAAAAACAAAATCGCTACCCTGCTATCAGCAAATCTAAATTCACACCTGCAATAGAGCTACATTTCAAGAAGCATGCCATTATGTACTTTGAGATGAATCTGTGAAACAATTTGTCAATAACCCGGTGAGTGACAGCCGAGTAATGAACACGGTGCACTCCACATCCAGTAAACAGCACCTACACCCCCTCCTTCCCCTCACCGAGCTACAATCTACAATGTAAGTTTGTCGCTCTGCAGTAATAACAGTCATCATCTCATCTCACAATTGTTTGATGCATTTATTTTTTCACTTCTTTAGCTGCTCAGGCATTGTGAAACATCACCCGGCTGCACGTCAATCACCTGAACAGACTGTCAACGTGCCGTTTGCAACCGCTGCTATTTCCCCACAGTAATGGTGAGTCTGGCAGTGAGGGGAATCAGTTGGCGACGGAATTGAGTTGTCAGTCACATCAGGAAATTGCAACTGTAAAAATGTGTTAATGCTTTGTTGCACCGGTTGATTTTTGACAGGTTTAAGCCAAATGAAAACCTGTACTCAGTGAGATAAACACTTGCAGATAGAGTATGAAACCCAGAGAAGAGAAGACGTGAAGTTTAGGCAAAGTAACAACTCAAATCAGAGAAGAGGAAAGATATTGTTCTTTTAAACTGCCTTTAGTGAAAGCTGAAAAGTAACTCATAGACTCACCTAACATGTGGTCTTGACAAGCTGCGTCTGGGATGTGTCCCTCTACATTTTCAGCCTTTAGGTTGATCTTCTCTGTCATTATGAGGGTCTAGAAAATGAACAAACTCCATGTTAGTGACAAAGTTATGACGTAAAGCAGAGATTTTAAACCTTTTTTCTGACACACCCTTAAAGGTTTGTCAGATAGACCTGAGAACACCTCACCATCCCCACTTTTCAAGTTCAAACACGTTTATTTGAAAATTATTTTAAACTGGAAACACTTTCAGCTTAGTAACCAATCATAGCAATTAAATTCAGTCACACCACAGTACAAATAGGACAGAAACCTTCTTGCTTGAACAGAGAAAATCAGTGGTTGCTCAGTAACTGCCCTGAATTTTTTCACATTGGTCAACTGATTGCAAGATGTTGCAGCAACCGCTCTCCAAACAATCCTAGTCTAGCTCAGATTGCCTGCAATCACTCTCAGACAGATTGGCATACATTTACTGGGAGTGGTCCCCAACTTTGAAATAACAGTGAAAGCCCGTGCTTTGAATAATTTTAGTATAGTATGACTAGTATAACTGCAGCACTAGTGAAATATCCCAACTATTAGATGACTGACAGTTTGTTCATCTATTCTTATTTTGCTAATAATTTGCTAATAATTTAAAATGATTCATATTTCTAGCTAGATTGTGTAATGGTTTAAGCTAGTTTTAGCTAGATGGTGCAAGTTTTATTGCTCTTTCATTTCTTCATCTAAATTTTTATTTGATAGGTACGCTGTTAGGTCATAATTTCTCCCTTTTTAACCCTAATTTTAGCGAGCTACTGTGACTTTCCTGCAAAAAAATTTCTCTTGCTTATGCCAACATTTATCCAGGTATTTTGACATGCCTTTTCTTAATTTTTTATTACTTACGCAATCCAAATCCCTATACATGTTTATAGTTACATTTCTATTGCTTATCAATTAATTATTTTTTTCTTTTAGATGAGTTGAGCTAAGCTGTCCACATACCCCAGGATACCTTCTGGATATATTAGACCGTATAGATGCAGCTTTGTTAGTATAAGCTGTTAACATTCATCAATTTAAAAGGCTTTCTTTTAGGTAATGTGCAAAAGAAAATTGTGGATGAAAAGGATCGGTTAAACCGATTCACGTACTATATGATTTTCCAGAGGACTGGACAAGCTTCTGGCTTTGTGAAATGTGTTGAAAGTTTTGTTCAGAAAGAAGTAAGGTAATTGTCACAGACTTTCTGCCATACTTTAATTAGGTTATTTTAAAAATGTGGTTTTGGGGGTGGTGTAAAAGGAGCTTGTAGGTCATAAAGTGTGGCTCTTTTGTTGTATTTCTGTGGGGAGAAGATAGACGGAAAGCTTGGAGGATGGTATTAAATAGCTCTTTTGTCAAATTGAGTGTCTGCGATAAGGGGCTCCTCCATGTTATCAAAATTTCACATCATCTGGATTAAATTTCCTACATTATGCGGTGAGACTGTCATTCTTTCCCCCTGTTCAGACTGCTCCTTTCAGTTTCTTTTATTATTGCTGTCTCCCTTCTTTCAGTCGCTCTCAAGCTCTCAGGCTCTCCGTCATATTTTGGCATTTTGACTGACAGGTAATAAAGAATAAACCCACAAGGTCAAGATTTTAGCATTTTGCTTACAAAGTGCACTGATATGATTTACAAAATCAAACAGCTGATAGGAGCCTAATTTAAGTCTGTACTACATCCACAGCCTGATGGCTGCCTCTATGTGAGATATAGCTTAAAAACCTTCAGCTTTGTGGAGACAACAACAACACAGGATTGGGTTTGATAATAAAAAAAGTAGGCGATGAATTGTAGGCTGAGTCAGAACACAATGCGAATCAATATTGAGCCTTCAGGGGATGTGATGGTGAAGAGGCAGAGGTGTTGTGGATCTGTTTGTGAACATGTTCATACTGTACAAGTGTGAAAACCTATGGGAATTTTGCACGTATGCGTGCACTGCAAACAAGCTTGCCCCAAAAACTGTAACAAAGTCCGCAGTGCATGTTTGTCTACTTACAGCAGTATCTGAACAGATCTCCATATCTCCCTTCGTTTCGCTGTGTTTTTTGGGCGTGGCGATCCCAGGCGGCGATGTGGCCACGGAGTTGCCCTTCACAGCGGTCCTGTCAGGAAATAAGATTTGATCTGTTTTTCATGTCTGTGTGCCGAGTACTTCCTTTATCAACTCACCAGGTAGAAAGCGAGACTCCTGATAAATTGCGTTGACCCACTCTTTCGCTTCATGAACGCGCAGGTAAACACATGTGTGCACGCACACATACACACATGGAAATGTCATCGCACGGTTAACAACCTGCATGAAGTGGTACTTCACAAGTGTTTGAAATCTGTCAGCTGGGTTTTTGAAGAGGAAAATGAGCAAAGAGAGTAGATGACTGTGGCTTAAACACACAATAATCCTGAGTGTTGCTGACTATGTGTCTGATCCCCAAACTGTTTATGCTCACTAGTGAAGAGTCACACCTCAAACAGACAGCTGCTGTTTGTGTTTCTCTGAACACACAAGCTTAATGTAGGGATTGCTCATGTTTAATGTAATAGAGCTACTACTTTGCTTCTGAATCGTTGATTCACTTGGTAGAAAGGCATCTCTGAGAAAGCTCGGTGACAGGAAATAATCAGCACAGCATCCGATCAATTAGGATAATAATACTTGATTTTCTTAATGACAAAGGTGTTGCTAACTCACCTGCCAAGAAGCTCTTTCACGAACTGGTCTTTTCCAATAAAGGCCGTCGTGCACTGGATCTGACTGGCAATCTGACCCATCTGATTGTTGCAGTGGTCCATAATGGAGCTAAGCTTGTTGTTCATCTCAGACAGACCCTGCACCTCCTGGCTTTCTTTCTGCTGATTATCATTTTTCTTCTTATCCTTCTTCTTGTCAGACTTCATCTGTTTGCCTCCGATCTTCAGCTCTTTCTTCTCCTCTTTTCCCTTGGGAGAGTCGGCTTTTTTAATACTCAGAGCTGGAAGTTTGCTCTTACGGAGGCCGAACCAGTTTGCCAGAGAGGGACCCGTCTTCTGTTTGGCCTCGGTGGCAGCGACTTTCTCCTGTTCTTGACATTTCTGCACGTTCTCCTCAATTCCCATCATGACTTTCTCTTCAATAGTGGTGACTGTTGGGCTGATTTTTTTCTCCTCCATATCTGGGTGTTTGTTTGGGGAGTCCGTCTGGGTTTTGACTTCCCTGCTGAAGTCTGCCTCATTAGGGAATGCTGCTTTGTCTTCTGTCTCTCTAACTGGATTTTCCAAGCCGTAGACACAAGAGGACGGAGGATGAAACTGTGGATGAGAGGCAACCTTCGATGGCTTACGGATGTTTAAACCAGTCCGATCACTGATGGGTAAACTACGGACCACTTTGTGAGAAGGTGACATGACTGCCTCCCCCTTCCCTGTGCCCTGTGACCCCTCAACTTTAGAACCCGATTTGAAAGCTCTGTCAGGGAGGATGCCGTGACTATTTGACCCTGTCATCCCTCCATAGTGGCTAAGTCTTGTCCTTGGAGAATGAACAGGGCTCTCTGCTAACCCAGCACAGGTCGCTTCTAAGGAACTCTGTCTCGACAGAGAGTTCCCCCTTTCCCCTGAGTTGGTAATGATCTGAGTTCTGATTTTTCCCGGCCCATCTAAGGAATTGATGCTTGGTTTTTCAATGTAGTTGGTGCTGAAACTCTGGCTACGAGCTTTTGCCCCGTTCATCCCTAACGCTGGCTTTAAATGAGGTTTGGCAGCAATAGATATGGATCTGCCAAAAAGCTGACTACTCCTTTTCCCATTATCACAAACACCCCCTTCCTCTGGCACGATAAGAGCTTGTAATTCTTCTTCCAGTAACCTACACTGGACTTCACCTTTCCCCTCTGTAACAGACATCTTGGATGGCGAATCAATATTGTACTCTGTCTGCAAGTTGTCACACTGGGCAGAAGCATTTGAAGTCACAGTCTCCTTGGAGACTGAGTTGATATGATCTTTCTCTTGTTTGCCTGGTATAGAGGGACTATTTTTATGGCTAGGAGGAGACTTTAAAAATGCCTTAAAGCCCATTGGGATGCGAGTCTTTGAGGCTTTTTCTGCTAGGTTAGGGGACATAATAATAGAGCTGTCTAAAGCTTTGCCAGTTTGTGGCTCTGCCTGACCTTGAGGTGTGTCCTGAAGTGAAACAGGTAAACTAATAGAGGTCTTCTGCACTGACTGATGGACATTTTTATTAGATCCTTTTTTGCTTGCAGGTGAGTTCTGAAATGAGGACCCTCTGAGGGCACTGTAGGGAGGAGGGACATTCTTCGAGGTTTTAGGTGCGGTTTCAGGTTCTCGAGCACACCCTGAGTTTGCAGAAGGGAGGTAGTCTTTCGTGGTCATCCGCTTGGAATCGCCTTTAGCAGGTGTCTTAGTCATGGCAGGGGACTTTTGAAGGTGCTGACTGGTTTTGTCAACCAGTTTCTGAGGTGCAAGTGCAGTCCCGTAGCCTGCATCCAAGTCTAAACAGTCTTTATCCTTGATGGGTAGCGTTGATTGCATATTTGGTAAAAGTGAGGTGTGGTAACTTGGGGGTGGACCCCTCACAGTGGTTGGCGGCCCCTCGTAATTTGGTCTGATCAGTAAAGAGGTGGTGCGGCCCGGGGGAGGGGGAGGAGAGGGGGACCTGAGTTTATTTTTGCTGTTTTCACAGTGTTTGTCTCTGGTTGGCTGTTCGCCGTTGTCAGCATACTCCAGGTGTCTCCTTGAGAGGTGAGGGGAACTCGATGAGGCGCCCTTATTCCATTCGGCCCTGCTGGGGAGCTTTGAGTTCACCGCTTTTGGGCTTTGAATACAGGTTCCTGGTGTCTTGATGAATCTGGACATTTTAACTGTCGGAGAGGAGGGGGACTTCTCCTGCCCAGGGGGTCCTGAGTTCCCGCTGTTACTTGGTTCAGTGGCAGAGCCCTTAGATAATCTCAGTGGGGATCCTGAAGGTTTATTACTACCAGGTATCTTTGAACTACTGTACTTGGAACCAGCAGCATCATTCATGGGAGGGATGGAAAGGCCTTTACTAGCTCGGTTGCTTGGTGGTTTGATAAGTTTCCGTTGTGGAGTCAGCTGCATTGATAGCCTCTCTGCACTTCCCTCCCTGCTACTGCTTTGCTCCCTTGGCTTGTGGGTCCTGATCTGATATTCAGACGGCTTCTCTGGAGACTCAAGAACACTGTAGTTTCTTGATTTTGAGGGTTTCTGCTTTGTTGGCCTCTCTTGGGGCACCAGTTCTGTGTAGTCAGGAACTACTTTGCTACCCTGAATGTCTTTTTGAGTCCCAGCAGCTGCTGCAAGTTTCTCTGCACAAAGTTCAATAGGCTCTCCTTCTGCATCAAATATTGCCAACACGCTCTCCTCAGATTGGGTGCATTTGGCCACTTTGGGCTCCTTAATCAGGCTGAAAGGCCTGGGTCTTCCATCTGCAGACTGGGTACGAACCTGGTCTCTCCGCAAGCACTGCTGTGTAATCAGCTTGGCAGCATCTCTTGACAACCTCTTCGAGTCCCTCTCGGCTTGCTCTGGTGGCTGGCTAAAGGACATTCGGATGTCACTTGACTCAGACTTTAACTCCTCCAGATCATCCGCATCAGACAGACGGGGAACTTCTGGTTCAGTAGGGGTGAGGTGCAGCTTCGATGGTCTCGTAAAAGCTGATATCCGCCCTCGTTCAGGGAGAAGGCTGTTAATAAAACTCATGAGTCTTTCAGGTTGCTCCTTTGAGTCATACCCAGAAGGGTGTTTAGTAGCCACAGGACTTGAGATAGTGTCACCTCCGCTGTCTTGCGTTCCCTCCCAGCTACATAAACTGTCTGAGATGCTGTGTGAGAGCTTCTTACAGTGAAACCAGTTGTCCTTGGTGGGGATGTTATCTCTACAACTAGAATGTGCTAGTTCATCATCTGCATCATCAGAATCATAAGCGAACTTCTTTCCCTGAGCAGTTCTCCCCACATGGGTAGGCCTAGACACCCCTTTACTGCTACTCTTGATGCCCAGTGAGTAGATGCCCTCATTGGAGTTCATGCAGTCTTTGTAGCCTGACTTGGAGACCTTGGAGGAACAGGAGGAGCTCCTGTGTTTCCTCCTTTGGAGCTTTCTCAGTCCTTCCAGTATGTGGCTCTCCTTACGTCTTGTGGGGAGGTGCTCCTCCTGAGCAGCACAGATATTACTAGGGGCTGACGAACCCAAACTCAGCCTCTTCTCCCACGTCAGAGATGACTAAATGGGAAAGAGAAAGGAGGCAGAGTCAGTCTCTGTGTAGTAAGAACACATATTCTTTAGTACGTAAAGCAATAGAACTGAGAAAAGCAAATCATAATGTTGGCTTTTGCGTGCAAGCTATTTTTATTCCACCACATATTTTAAATGCTTGGAATTAGGATGGTGCAGGACTGTCTTTAAATATGAAATCTCACATTTTCTCAGAAGCTTTAAACTCCAATTGGAAACATAATCAGCAAACTCATGCATGAAGGTTGTGGGATTAATTAAGGTCTCGAAATAAAGACTAAAGCACCCCTAATGAGCCTGATGAGCGAGGTGGTTTACCATTTTCCCACAGGAGCGTCCATCATTCCAGGTGTACGAGCCGCTGGAGAATTCACTGCACGCGCTCGACAGCGACAGCTCACTGCTGCTACAGCTGCTGCGTGGGTACACGGGGGCTGGCGCTGTCAGGCTCAGCTGGCTCAGACATTTGGCCACAGGGAGACCTGCCTTTCCATTCAACTGAACCTCCTATGACACAGAAAAGAGGCGACATAGCATTAAGATGGAGTCACTTACATGGCCGCTTAACAATGTTTGTGAGTTACATAAGCTTTCCTTTAGTCCGACTAGACATCAAAAGTGTTTATGTGTTGGGTACTGCTGCATATCTAATTGCCATCATGCTGTTGATTTTGTGATGAAAGGTATTGAAGAAAACCTTGAGACACCCAATCAAATATCACAGAAAAGTCGACTAAATTGTCGATGTACTGCACTTTTCAAACTTAAAGAAATACCGATATCAATCATCTTTCGTGTGCAGTCACCACACCGCGGCAGATGTTTGTCCAATTAGCATTTCCCTGAAGACAATCTGACAATGACAGTGGAGTTTAAGATGAGGAATCTGATACATCCATGGCACAGTTTTCAATTCTCTAATCTCACATTCGTGTGCGTGTCACTTAACACGGCTTATTTAAGGATATGTAGAGGTTTTGCTCATCCTGATTACAAGATGATTCATAATTCGCTTTTCAGCCATTATTATTTCATTTTCTTTTTCTGCTCTGATGGCACGCATTAGGGTTTATCAGGTGGCATCCTCAGAGGGGTAAAAGGGCAAAGGAAATGGAGCAAACTCATTTTCGGGCCTTAATGCATAATATATAAGATGATTAATGTTCCAGAGTGTCCTGTGGAGTCATTTTTACTGAAGACGAGTCTCAATCGATGGTTTTCTGGTAATATGACAAGGATATATCCCTCTTAGTGCCAAGTGATACTGCTGGCTTTTCCTGCTGAGAGCACAGGAGGGGTCACGGATTTGGATTTTAGATCTGTATTTTAATATCTTGGAATGATTTCTTGATGGGAGACGGGGGTATAGTTGTGCTGCAACACTTGGATGAGTTATATGGGTAGGGGAAAAAAAGTACATTTAATGTTTCCCATTAGGCTTACATTAGAGGGGGAGTCTGTATTCCTGGAAAGTAGGAAAGCCTTGCTTCTCTCTGGCTCCAGGAGCAAATCTGCTGCAGACAGATCCATGATCCGAGAGTGGAGTTTCTGAAAGTCAAACGGGAAGTACACGCAAAGATGAATTTTTGACTTTGGGGGATCTCAAGAGGAGCATCTGAGATGACAGAAGAGCATAATTGGTATGAAGATCTTTATCAGTACTTTATGCGGCGCACAGCATAGCCTGAAATTCCTTTTTGTAGCATCTCAGCTGGGCGTGAGGATTTTGATCTGAGTATTGTCTAAATCTCCCTCGAATGACAAATATTAAAAGAAAGCAATTAAACAAAGTAATCATTTGAGTTCATTTTTGAAAATCTCAAACAACTGCACAGTAGGCTGAGGCGGAGCAATATTTTTTACCTATCTGATTCCCTCCACTGGTGCCAAACGGAGCCCCGATTCATCCCTCTCTCTCTCAAAGTCATTAATGTCATCGTCCAGAAAAAAAAAAAAAAAAAAAATGTGAATAGGAAATAATTGCATCAGGGAGTTTGGGATTGCTTTGATTTTTTCCCCCTTTTTTATTTGTGCTAGTCTCTTCTGTTATTTCACTCTCATGCTTAAGAGGGAAGGATACAAAACCAAATACATTTCCACATATTAATCCCAGAACTTAATTACACTGGATTCCCTGAGCTCAAATTAACTTAAACTAGAAATCTGCAGGAACAGAACACTTGATCTTGTGCTGCATTTCCTGCCAAGGGTAGAACTAATGCTCACTTAGGGAGTATATGCATGTGCTTCTACGCACTGGTCGCTTTGTTTTCTTTTGTTTTGTTTTTTAATTCAGTTTCTACCATTAAAGTAAGTGGCGACTCACATGCTGTGCACCCCTTGAAGAAAATAAATTGGGTGTTATAAAAGCAAAAGTCACCCACGGTAAATGGAAACTGAGCTTTGAAAATGATCTCCTCAAATTTTCCTTCAATGGCATGAACGTTTTAAAATAAAAATGGTTTCCATTTTATTTACTTCCATAAACCTCTTTCCCGACTGTGTATATCGACTTGTGAAAAGAAAAAATACACGACTTCTAATGACACCAAAACTTCCCTGCTTTCTTTTGTCTCTTTAGAACAAGTAACCTGTGTTGCATTCATTGTGGATTTTTCACTCCAACTTCAGACAAAAAAAAATCCAAAAGAAAAGCTGCTTTTTGTATTAGAGAAAGCCTGTGAATAAGCTGTTAGCGTGACTGATTTTTGTACCATCAGCGACAAGGTGGTAATTTGCCATGGAAACAGATCGATGCCCATTTTCCATGTTTCCTCTGAACAGACTGTATAAGGACCGTATTCTTTACCATTTGTAAGATTTATAAAAGCATCCGGCTTTAGATGCTGGCACAGAGTTCTTTCTAACGTGTTCAGGTTTCAGTGAGTTCAAAAACAGTTAAGCTACAGGGAGGATTTCTTTTTTTTGCCTGTTACAGATCAAAACTTAACTTTTAAAATGATCTTGCCGAACACTCATCAGATTTATAAATATAAAGGGTCTGTTCTGTGCCCTGGAAAGCTTAGGAGATCACATTCTTTCAAAAGCAAATAAAGGCAAAAGTAGTAGTAGTAATATCGTGCAGTTGTACTAGTTTGGGCATATATATATATATATATATATATATATATATATATATATACATATATATATATATATATATATGTCTGTATGTGTGTGTGTTAAGGCATTAACAGCAAAAGAGCAAAAAAAACCTAACATATAAAAAAAATGCATCAGAGAGTTAGGGGTTTTCTTTGATTAAATAAAAAAAATATATTTTAAGTGCAAATTCTTGTCTTATAAAAAATATGCAATTTTCACTTTTCTTTTTAAAAGCCGACAAACTGCTGAAAAACTAATTATTAGAAACTTCTACAGGACTAAACGTGATAAAATAAAATTTGAGTTCATTTCGTTTTGTCAAAATACAGTGCATCTCAGGTTCTGTAAAATTGTTTGTAACTGTTTGTTAAACACAATCCCACTGTTCCCAAGAACAGACGGCGATTGAGCTGCTGAGGTCAAAGTGATCAGCCTGTGCCAGCTAGGACTCGGGTAATTCTGTACCCGGGTTTGTGACAGTTCTGCTTCTGTGTCTAAACTTTGTCTTGTACTGCTCTTAAGCATGTTTTAATTATTGTGCAGTATAAACGGCCTAATTAGTATTATTATTATTATGATATGTGATAGTTTTAGGTTTTTAAATAAAAAGCTGTCTTTTTCACATGGTTTGTTAAAAAAACAAAGCTGACAACCTTTTTCAACGAATGTTTCATCAAGAAAACATCAAAACCATATCGAAACAGTTTTAATTTAAGACAGATGAAAAAACATCTACAGGATTTGAGTTTATTTTGTTTTGTGAAAAAAAATACAGTTCAGGTTCTGTAATTGTCATTTTACTTTGTTAATCTTTTAGTTCTTCACACTTTCCTTGTAACATTTTTTATCTAAAATTATCTTTTGTTAAACATAATCTCACTAAGAACAGGCGGTGTTTGAGCTGCCGAGGTTACAGTGACCGACCTGCGTCAAGCTAAACACTCGTTGCTATTTTAGCAACCGGCTTCGTTCCATTTCTGCTTTTGTGTTTTTTTACATTAAACCTTTTCACCCTCACAGTGCTCTTAACCATGTTTTAATAAATGTGCAGTATTTGTAGTTGATCTTTTTTTTCCTTTTATTTAAAATTTAGATTATTGTCTATAAAGCACTTTGCAGTTTTTGCTTGTAAAAGGCACCATCTAAATAAACATTGTTTGGTTATTATTTTATTCTGTCCACAGAGATAACTGTGTATGAAGCTCTGATGCGACACGGCCGGGCCTGGATGCTGTCCACACAGGATGGGAGTGGCTGAGCTGTCACGGGGGGGCTCTGATCTTATCATGACGGTGCTGGATTTCACCTCCTCAGCATCCTCATCAACGATTCAGTCAATAGTGTCACAGGGTCACGGGGGGAAAGATAGGTGAAGGAAATGCTAGCTGACAAGGCCGACTGTACGCTTCTTGAACTTTTTGACATTCAAAGTCAAAAATGTAAATTGTCCCATTAATGCAGGGATGACTGCAATATATCATGCAAATAATGGCCTTTTATTGACTATTAGCTAACGTCTGGAGTAACTTCATTAGTCTGGGAGCCAAACTTTTCAAGATATACTGAACAGAAGGAAAAAGCCTTCCTGCTTTTGTTCTTTTGTTGTTGCTTTTTTTCTGCTTTGACAGTGGTCATATTTCAAGATAATGAACGTCGGCCCAGAATAGCTTCCAAACAAATACGTCAGTATTGGCACTCGCTGTCAAAAACACATCGTCCTGCAACACACCCACACATGCACAAGAGAGAAAAGCCGTGCTCGCAGATTAATTCACAACACACACACACCTACTCATCCACATAATGCTCACCTGCATGACCTGATCTATACGTCTGACTCATCACAAAGGCTCTTCCTAAATTTCCAGCTACACACTGCCCACTGCACTGTAGCTGGAACTAAGACAAATGCTCCGCTGCAATATAATAAAGTAAGATATATGGAGCTCCATTAAAAACAGACATTCTAAAGCTCCACTCTGCAAATTTTGTTATTTATGTTTGTGGAAGAGTATTTGTTTAAATCTGCTATTGCAAACTTCTTTTTTTCTTCTGTGCACAAAGTTTTTACAACTTTTTCACAACCGCATGAGCAGTAATGAGGTCACGGCATGCATGTTGTGTCCTTGGGGCTCTTAGGTTTGAAAAAGAAAACAAGCATTTGTCCCAGTAATGGGTGACTCAATTGCTACTAGCCCGAGCAGCATTAGTGGCTGGTACTACACATAGCTGGTCGTAGTGCAGAGTTTGAGAAATCTTGCTTTTTGTTTTGTTTTTTTTAACATGTGGATGTCAGAAATGAATATGTGGCATTTTCACACAAAAACATTTCAGCTGAAGGCAGCGAAGGTGCACAAATGGTGCATTCACTATCAAATGCATTATGGTTCTTTATCAGAGGAACTCAAGATGCCCACGGGGAACTGGGGAACGTTTAATTACTGATAAGCAAAAAGGTCCAGAGCTAAATGGGAAACTGTACACTCATATCGGTGATTAAGTCTCCCTCGGCTTGAGGGTGTAGGACAGAAAAGAAATGAAAACTCACCCCGGTTATTTTCATATTCTCCTAAGTAATTCAGCTCAATTGGTTTAGTAAGTTGAACACAAAATCTATCTGTAATCTGACAGATACAAAATCCAAACCCGTTTGTTATCCTTTGCTGTACGCTTACGCAGACTTCTCAACTGAGTATTTATGACTATTTAAATAATGACAGCCTCATTTCTATAAGATGAATGTGTAATTGGTTCACTGTGCTTAGCACGTCAGCGGTAAACAGAGAAGCTATGTTAAAAAAAAAAAAAGATTCTTGCATTTTTCAACTTCACTAAATGTGTAATCCATTAAAAAGGGGGAGGAGAGGGTTAAGCTAACTATCAACTAGCTTTTATTTGAGGCCCCAGTAACATAGGCCCAGAGACCAGTCAGAGGAAACAATCAAATCATTCAAATGTTTAATTAATAAGGAAAATGTGTTTGATATAAAGTGAATGCGTACCAATGCAGTATATTCCATTTGACCATATTTAATAAATGTAACATTTTGTAGTGTAGTTGTGAGCTTTGTGCTAACACAAATCCTGTATTCTTTATAAGAAGAACACACAGACTTCTGTGTCACGGTTTGCGGGGGCAGACCGTGTGTATTGTGTATCAGAAATACACAATACATAATGAACTTGACATTCATTATGTATTGTGACAGATGGCTGCCCATCTATACAACCAGAATGCCCATGACATTCTGGTTGTATATTTAATTCAATTTAGCTCAGTTCAATTCTTCTGTAGCCCCAAATCTCAACAACTGTCAACTCAAGGTGCTTTATATTGTAAGTTAAAGATCCTACAACAATACAGAGAAACAATACAATACAGAGAAATCCCCAACAATCAAACGACCCCCTAAGAATAAGCACTTGGCAACAGCAGGAAGGAAAAACTCCCATTTAACAGGAAGACATCTCTGGCAGAACCAGGCTCAAAGAGGGGCAGCCATCTGTCACAATCGGTTGGGGGTGAGGTAAAGCATTGAAGTCTAAGCTCCCTTGTTCTGGGACCTCCATAAACACTTTCTTGATGACTTAATGGCCTCAATTGTTGATTTCAGGCGTTATTAAATAAAACACAAAGTTCATTTTGTAGCTCATGGTCACTATTGGAGTCAGAAAGGAGGATTATCAAGGGTATGCTCATTGGCTATGCTCATTGTACTCATTTTTTGGTTGGTTCTGCCTCTCAGCTGTCACATCTGGTTTGAAAACACTAAGATAAGAACAACAGGAAATGCTCAGCTCGAGGCTTCAGAGTGACTTCACCACCACTACTACCCATGAATAGCAGCTAAATCCGTCTTTTATAGAGTCTATGGTTGTAGTGTTACAATGAACAGGAAGATAAGAAAGTGGCCTCGATCTTCTTATCTAACTCTGCAAAAAATAAGTATAAAAATAATAATTATACAGCACGACAGATAAAAATATAGCTGTTCCGTAGGAAGTCCCGAGCCTTTGTGACGTGGATAAATATAGCTGTTTTTAAACAGCTCTCCCACACGACTGAAGCCCTCATAAAGGACACGCCGAGCATCCGGAGAGGCGTGATCACATTATGATTAACTCTTACATTGAATCACCCTGATGATGGTTAAAATGTTGCTATTAAATAATGAGCGGACAAAAACCCACACGCTTGTAGAAACCACACAAACAGCACTGTAGCACGCACACGTTACATGATTATGTTCCTTTCACCTGCCTTACGTTACGTACGTACTCATAATGTCTGAATCACGCCGGAAAGAGAAGAAGAAAAACAGTCTCGGCTGGATGCCAGAGGGATATAAAGCAATACGCCGCAATCCAATTACCCGCATGGGATCTCAATAACGACTGAACTTGATCTCAAACTCTATCATATTCCTGAGTGCCTTAATACACCTCTTCAGTGAGATTGCACCTCTTTGGTTTCCGCTGCGGTGTCGGCAGTATCCTTCTTCCAGCCTTTTATATTGCACTTTCACTTAACAATATTCCTGCCTGTCTGCTAATGGCAGCAGAAGTACCTTGAAAGGATCTTTCTAACACGCCTACAACTACATTAGTTCTCTTTCCTCATTTTTTAAATTCATTTTCTGCATTTGTACCACTTCCTGTTTTTGCTTTGCTTTCTCATGTCCTTCCTTTTCCTTATCTACCCATAATTTCTTTCTCCCGAAAGAGCCACAATTATGTGACATTCCACTTTCCGAACTCATCATATTCCCCTCTGACTTCGTATTATGGTTGACAATAGCTGCGTAAAAACACAGCCGCAGGTCCGTCAGCCTCATAATTACACCTTACAGAGTCTGCTGGATGGACACATGGACACTTTTCAGTAAATTGGGACCAAAAGGAGAGAAAAAAACACCCACTCCTGCTGAGAGAATATAGGGTTTATGGGGTGTACAAGTACAGTGATGTTTGGTGATGGCTACAGGGTTCAAATCTTTGTTGTTTGTTGGATGTGGAGAGTTGGAGATTATAGCCCTGGCGCTGCAAACATTTCAGAACTTATGTGAAGTGTGTTATTTTGATTTGGAGGAGGGGATTTGTTTTCAAGAGGGCACCAGGGAAGACGCTCTACTTTGGGGGAAGGCAGGAGATGTTTTAAGTTTGTATCTGCCATTTAAAGACTTCCAACATAGTTTTTAATGTAGAAAGCCGTGCTGCAGGGAGACCCGATTTCATGTGAATCCTCAACATAAAACTATAAAAGTAACACTAAACGGCACATATGTAAGCTTAGAGAGAAAGATGTAAACCCGTAAACAATCAAAGTGTTTACGGGTTATTTTTCTTTTCTTTTTTAGCAGTCTCTTTCTCTGGTTAGGACCCCAAAGCTCTTTAAAAACAACTAAAAATGGAAAACAACTTCAAATGCATGAGAAGAAGTACTCAGGGTCGTTTACTGGAGTTCTTTCCACCATGTTTGAGTGTGGATATGCAAACTCAGGCTAAAACTATAGGACCCCAAACTGACCTACTTAATTTTTAAAATGTATACCTTGAATTTTTTTCAGGATAAATAATATTAATAACTATAAAATTTAACTATATAATATGATATTCAGTCTGCTGCTCAAGTTTGCCAGTAACTTGTCTGAGCAACAGGAGACATAAACTGTTCCAGTAACCTGAGGAGGTGGCTGTTTCGATTGGAGAAGCCAGAGCAAAGACTTATGTTTGAGTTCAAATATCTATATACAGTACTTTGTGCATTACTAAAACATTTATGTGGTAGTAGCGAGACTAAAATAAAAGTATACTGGCAAAGGAGTAGCTGAGGACGGTATAATCCTGCAAAGCTTGCATATGACAGGACTCTCTGCAGCTCTGTGCAAACTAAATCATTCCTTACTGATTCACATTAAGAGGGTTAAAGCACTCGATTAACTGATCATCAGCCACAGGGCCTGGACATCTTACAGTCACTGAGTGGACCATGAACTCCTCTGTATTTTTAATTCACTTTTATTTATATAGCCCCAAATTAGAACAACATTCAACTCAGGGTGATTTGTATTGAAAGACAAAGGCTCTACAAAAATATAGAGAAAGGCCAACGATTAGACAACCCTCTGTGAGCAAGCACTTGGCAACAGTGGGAAGGAAAAACTCCCTTTTAACAGGAAGAAACCTCCCTTAGGCTCAGGGAGGGGCGGCCATCTGCAGCGACCGGTCTGGTCGGCTGAGGGGAGGAACACACTCTGTTCTTCTTTGTTTTTTGTTCTTTACCTGTTTAACGATACATTTCCTGCCATTTGATCACCTACAATGTAGTGTATCGACAGGAGGGTAGGTTCTGGGAAGGGCAGCGTACCTGGAGAAGCAGGTCCGAGGCCGGCTTGATCTTCTGCTGGAACAAAACACCGAGCGCCCGATTCTGCTGCTCGAGATCGAAAACCCTTGTTCGCAGCTTCAGACACTCCTCCCTCAGATCCTGATTCAGGAGGACAAATAGAAAGAGCATCGTCTGAGTGTAAAATTCACATGACAGTTAGAACAACACTGAGAGTATATCCATTAATTTATATTAGCATGCATTAAGAGAAAAAGAAGTAACAAACCTTCTGGGTTAGAAGCGCCTGCACGACTTGATTGGCAACCTTAAAGAGAAAAAGAAAACATCACAGAATATAATTTATCTGCTTTGGCACCATAATAAAGTCCTGACCTCATATGACCCTTCCGGGCCTCTATAGAAACCCTTACACTGCACTTTGGAGTGTTTGTACTTCCTCAGCCAATTTACACCTCGGATGAATTATTATGAGCCCAAGCAACCGCTGTGGCACAATACATTGCACATTTTTCCTCCGCTATTGGGTGTGTGTGTCTCTTTTACACACTCGTGCAGACAATGTTGAGCTCTCACAGCATAATGGTGGTATTGACAGTGCCTGGTTGATGTAGGGTACCAGAGGTGTGCCTGACTTAAGTGCTGCTGTGCCCAGGTCTTGGTCTCAGAGCGGTTCGCACTTCAGACCGCAACGCCGATGGAGGAGCGTCTACGATTACTGCCCATTGATTGCTCATTAATACCCCGTGAAGCCCCATCGGCTCTTTCGAGCGCCTTGTTTCTCGTTTATTGAACGAAGAGAGATGGGGGTAAACATAGCAAAATGAGCCCTGCTTGTGGAACCGCAAAGTTACAGATCTGCCTCTTGTGATCAAACAAACTGGAGTTAATGGTGTTTGACAGAGGATGTGAACTTGCGCACGCTGTACGTCCTGGAAACAAGTTACAAACACAACAAACGACTTTAAAATTTCACACAGACAGCTGGTGTAACATAAAAAATAATCATCCCTTCTGTTACACTGTTGTTCTAGTTAGAGGGGCGCACACAGTCTCCATCATTAAAACAGGATTATTGCTAAGCCGTCCTTCCACCGAAAGCCAACCACAAAGGAAAACAGTTGACAAATAAACACAACAAAACCGAGCTGAGCCATCTTAGTGAGAGCAGGGAAGCAGAAAGGAGACGAAGGCTGAGTTTACTCCAGATGCAATCCATCGAGGATGCAGCTCTGTATAACAATGGCCCCGCTTCCCTGTACTTTCTTTTCTTTTTTTTAACTTTCGATCTTCTTCCTCACCCCCTCTCATTTTTATTTCCCCTTATGCTCTCACCAGTCTTTCCCACCCTGCGGCAGATCTGCTCATTCTGCTGAGCTTGTCGGTTTGAGGACAAATTGGGCGACTTGTCCCTGCTGGACATGCTTTCCTTTAGCAGCGCTCCCTCCATCCCGGAGTGATTCAGCAAGCAGGCACAGCCCAGAGCCGGGGCTGCTTCATTTCCCTCATGTAGCTCCCTAAACAGTGCTTAACAAGCTCTCGCAAAATAACCAGAGGGCACAGAAGTGATATTGTTATGTAAACTATTTCTGCACAAACACCGGTTCATGTCAGGATGAAGCTACATACAAGCTGACATTTCAGACTTGCATCACAAGCACTTAACTGCACGTTACAGTTACAAAAAGAAGGAAAAATAAGTAGTTAAGGAGCAAAAGAGACTGCAGTACCTCAAATAGCCACTTGAAGCTGGCACCAAGTATGAGTCAATCCCCACAGATTTTCATATTAAAATGACCAACTTTACAGCAGAAATAAACATGTTTAAAGGCTAATGCAAGAAGCATTTTGGGCTCTATAAATAATTTCAGCTTCCATGAGAACTTTACAGAGGGATGGATACCAGCCGTATGCTATAACAGCTGTACGATAAGCTTAGCTTAAGCTAATTTGAGTGACTGTACTTGTAGTGTTAGTGCCTTTTACAGTTTAATGTGTGTATAATTGTACTTCAGTGCATCAGTCTCGAAGAGTGAAATTCTAGTAGTTTCTTTGTATTTCATTTTTAGCACTGATTACCGCATTTCTGTTGTGTATTATGCTATTCACACTAGCTAGCATTAGGTCCTGGTGAATTATAGCATGAAAAAACAAAACCAAAGAAAGAAAGAATGGGGTATTATCATAATGCTAAAATTATACATTGTTGCAAACTGGCCTTGTTTAAGGAAAAAGTAAGTGCCTACCTAGCTGCTAGCTGTCCACTAGGCTTAATTTCAGATACTTTGTGCTGCTGTCTTTGTGGTGTTGGTGCTTTTTGGAGTATTTTTTATGCAACTAGTTGTCAAATAATACGGCTTAATGTGTGGGTAACTGTATTGACAGCCTGTAAAGAAGTCTATGCTTCAGTTTTGATGAGTGAAATTCTAGTTGTGTCTTTGAATTTCAATTTTAGAAAATTGTTATCAGGTATCCCAACCTCCAATTTGAACCCATCTGTCACACCTACTGTCTGCCTATCCTCATGTCCTTCCTCCTCACTTCCTTCCTGTCTTTGCATCATATAGATATACTGTTGATGGCCTACCAGCTACTTGCGCTGTATACTGCAGCTGCTAATAGTATGGAAAATAAGTAGTATCCATGTAGTTGTGAAGTTTTAGATTCTTTATTTGACATATAGTGCAGACATAGACATAACAAAATTCCAAAGGCAACTGCTATTAACTATCATATCTTCTATTAATTTAGCCTGGATAGTATAGAGTTATGTAAATGTGTGTGTGTTGTTACTTAACAGTTTAAAAGTAAACAGAGGATGTGAAAAGACAAAAAATGTCAGATAAAAGAGTGTGCGTTAAGATTTAGTTGCATGAAAAATAAAATTAATTGTCATTATCAACAAATTCTCTCCAGCCTTCCTCGAGCTGTGGCTGGAGTAAATTGCCAAGCTGTAAGATAACCATAGCATGGCTCAGGACCTCATTAAAACCTTAATCTTCAGGTCCACAATACAATTTATTTTATTCTGTCAAAACAAATTCAGTTTCAAGGTAAGTAAAACATCTCACAAGCCACTCAACGTCCTTGAATGTTGCCTGGAATGAATAAAGATAAACAAGGTGTGCACTCACCTCGTCGAGACACCGCTCGTACTGCTCCCTTTGACTCTCATTCTCTAAGGCCAGGGTGGAGTTCTCCTCCTGCAAAGAACACACACTCCAGTTATGTTTGATGCAACAAAAAACAACAGAGACAGGAGCGGCAATCGAGCGTTGCTCCGGCTAAGACTGAGACTTCCCTCACAAAGGTCATATGTCAACTTTGAACCAGGACAGCCAATAAAAATTTACCAAGTGCAACTGAGAAAAAGGTCAAGGGGATGGAAGTTATGATGCTGAACTTTGGGGCGGCAGCTAGCCGTTTGGAGCCCGGACCTAATAAGAATATCTCCTCTGCTTGCCAAGCGATGAGGTGGCGTCCTATTGATCTTTGGGAGTTTCCAATTTGTCAGAGGCAGGCAGCATATTAGGAGCTGTCAGACTCTTTGGTTCTCTCGCCCTCTGCCCTTTACTAGAAACTACCAATCCCTTGATGAAAACATGGGAAACATGATTACAACCCAAAACAGTCCAACGATGCTGTCTTACGAAGAAACACTGACTAATTAAAGCCTCAAAGCCTGCAACGTGTGGTTATGAGTGCAAATCTAATGAATGGCCTGAGCAATTAAAGAGAGCTCGAGCATCTCATGTGTTAGTTTCTATTTTCAAGAGATGCATTTAGCTTGGGAAATCCCCCTGACAGTGTATTTATCACTGTTACACAACGTAATTTATGATTCAAATGTGCCAGCGAAGACTCATATTCCCATCATTAACTGCAGAAGGAGAAAAACAAATAAATCAGCTCCCATTTATTCACACCCAAAAAGAAATGAGCATGACTTTTTAAAATATGTGATGATTTAACCAGAGCCTCGCCTACACGGCAGCTCATTTTCTTTAACTCAAGCTTCAGTATGAGGCGCTATCTGACACGTCCGCGCGCAGCCTAAAATCAGTTTTGCTATGTTGTTTTAGTGGCATGCAAGTCTGTAAGTGTTGGCGACTGGACGTGCTTGTGTCCTTCTTTCTTTGTGCTGTAGTTATAGAGATGAGCAACCTGGAAGTGCACCGCTCTCTTAGCAACAGGGCTGCACATGGAAACACATGCATGTGACATTTAGGTCTGTGAGGTAGCACGGTTTGGACGGATTATTTACATTCCTGCCCCTCAGAAGACACCAGAAATATTATATATATTAAATAATCATATAGCATTTAATTTCAAGGTTACTATGCCAAAATAGTAAAAACATTTCATTGTATTAAGTTATGTCGCTGTTAGAAGAATGAATGGCGGTGGCTCTGAGGTGTCTACACCAGGGAAAACACTTAAGCGGGAGCACATCCTTGGCAGGTGACAGAAAATTAACTTTCTTTGTGTTGAGACTGGAATTTAATATTTTTCAGGGATGATGCTTTCTGAGACCAAGAATCAAGGTAAAAGGATTAGTCTGTCATTGAAAATAGTACAACTCAGCACAACAGGCACTAAAAATTTGACAATAAACCTTCTCAGTCAAACCGTGTAATCCCGCTATCATATTCTGCCATAGTTCAGTGTATTATTATAACACCACAACAACCCTGCAGTCATAATGTCAGTGTAAATAACAATTCTTGTAACTAACTTTAAAATCTATTCATGACTTGGGGCAGAGCAGACGCCTAAATAATATAATCTCTAAAAACCTTCGATTATTTAATAATGCTCATGTTATGTGAAAAAAATCTATTTTGGGCCATTTTAAAGCTGTTTGTTGTCATTAGAAATGAAACAGGATTCATCTGAAGTCACCACTGACAGTACAAAAGACCGATATAGCTACCATGACATCACCCACTGGTTTGAAATATTGTCACGGTTACCATCCCGCTGTTTTGAAACCAGCGAGGGGTGCATCTAACAGTGAAACATTTAATGTGCTTCTCATCCTTAGAATGACCATAATTTAGAAAATGCATTTAATTAATTTAAATAATTTATACAATCCAAAATGAATGACTGAGCTCATTAACTCATCTGGAAAGTGTGTACACAGGTCAGGGCTGAGGGGCGTTTTCCCACAGACATCTACAGCATTGGAAGTTTTTTTGCAACCAGAGCTGTCGCCCCCTAGTGATTATTTAAAGGAATGTAGGTTTAAGGCACTACTACGTTGGCTTCATTTTTCAAACTTGGAAGTTAAATCACCTTTAATGTTGCCCATAGAAGTCATGAAAGTCTATTTAACTTGCATCTGCAAGCCGCTTTGCAACCCCACTGAACCCCATTTTCTCCATTTAACGCTGAGTAAAGTCTGACATAACAAATGGCATGCCTATTATCATTGATGCCTGCTTTGTACTGGACCTGCTGTGGACCTTTAATGCTTCCAATCTACACTGTAGGGACAAAATTATTGGGTTCCACAGCTTAATCTTTTATTTTATACCTCTGTGGCAATGGGACTTAAAAAAACCCTTCATGTTAATGGTGTGGGTTTCTATGCTTGAGCAGCTCCTGGAAGTGTAGGTGGCCTAGCACTTTAGTTCATATAGTGCACGTAAATGTGAGGGTGGGAATGTTCCAGAACAGAACTGCAAAATTCAAATTACTGTACATGGGATACTAATCTTCTTTTGACAGTAGTTTTTTCTCACTGTTTAGTGGCTAATAATTTAAGGATTCGACTCTTCTTTATGCTCTATTTTTTGGGGCCCAACATTCTCTGAGAACATTTCTTTGGCTCTTTAGCTCTTTAGTCATTTTCTTCATCAACTAGTACTCTACTTTATCTCCCTGTCATTTGGTGCTTCCTAGTAATGAACTGGCATGGGTAAAATCAAAACAATTTACATAGCTGATAGGAATATATCTATGCTGTCAAATAATATTACAGCAATTACAAACCTATAGCTTATCCAGTTTATCCACCAATATGTGAAGTACAGACATCTTTAGACTCAACCTAATCCATATATAATGTATATACCCTGACACGTCTTACAACAGGCTCACACGCTTGCATTTTTGGGTCTTTGGTAAATATTTATCAGGTTGTGTTTGTCAGGTGTGGACTCCTGGGTAATTTTAGCTTTAATGCCCTTATCACCTAATCAGTAAAATGACCAGTGGCCATTTCTCCCAGAATGTGCTATGTGTATTCATTTAGGCCCCGGTTACAGACTGCAGCACGTGCCTGCCAAGTTAATGAAGAGAAACAGAAACAGGAGCCGGGCGGTGCTTACTTAGTGCCAGTGGAGTTTATGCACAATGAGGGGCAGTGATGTATTGCCTCTGTTTTGTTCCTGCTGCTTTAGCTGGGGGTGCATCCATCACCCACACAGCAGCAAGGAATAAAAACGGCAGATAACTTTTGATAAAGCTGTTTAAAATGTAGCGTCTCCGTAATGCGCTTCACCAGATGGATCGCAGGGACAGGTTGACCATACTTTTCGCCAGTCTCAGAAGATAACTCACCGCTGGAGGAGCAACAGGCAGGCAATTATCTGCCACTTTGCTGTAATTAGGGTCTGTTTTCTTTCAGGGATGAACAAACAAAAGGAAGAAAAGATCAAATACACTCTGAGGACTTTTTTTACTTTTTCACTTCTTTCTCCTTCATGTGTCTTTCTTGCTACCAAAGTGTCATCTTTATTTTTCTACACGCATTTGGATTGTTTTAATTGTTAGATGGCATCTGCTGAAATATTTGGATTGTTTTATTATCAGCCTGTGTACACAAAAATGTTTGTGAGCACTTGTTTTGAACCCATTAAATTGAGTAGTAGGTACTCTGTAGTATCTAGTAGGTAATTGCCACCTCATTAAATGCAAGCTGCTCCACCAAGTGAAACAGAAGCAAAGGGCAGAAAACAGCAACCAAATTCAGCAGAATGAAGCATGAATGGTGGTAGAAGCTTTATCCATTTAATCCAGAGCTCAAAACAATTTTTTTATACAAGCTTTCTAACAACTTGCCTTTTATTTTCAATTTTATTCACTCTATTTTTATTTAATATGTGCGCTGTTTGTTTATATCAGAGGTCAACAACCTTTACTATCAAAAGAGCAACTTTTTAGCAAGGTTTGGCTTAAACAAGCTGTATGGAGACACTGCTGTGTGTGGGGTTATAATGAAGTCAGCTAAATACATATTACACTATTAACATAAGTAATAGGTGCAATACTGTGTACTTGTTATATATAATAAGTTTTTATATTTGAAATAACTAAAAAAACCTACTGACATATAAAGGCCTACTTCAAGCCTGCTTTTGATTAATAAAACATGTAGCATTAGAGCATGACTGATATATATCTGCTGGGCTGATATTATCGACTGAACGTAGCTATTTTGGATTTGCTATTTATAAAGGCCAATAAATGAAAATTTAAAAAGTAAACCAGGGATAGAAAAAACACCCTTCAACCATGTTATGAATGTTGATGTTACATAGTTTGTCCACCAGAGGGCACTCCCTTTGCAGCCTCTCTTTAATGTGTTTGGAATGGCACAAACAATAACCAGATGATCCAAGCTGAGCATAAACGAGTAAATGACGAGCCGTGCCAATAAAACAAGATCATGTTTAAACTGTGTTATCATATTACCTTAATAATGATTAATCATTACGCATAACATATGTTTGGAAAATTAGTTTACTGTAATGTGTGTCTAAAAGAAATAAAATATCAGATTTTTAAAATCACCAAATCTCGATATCAGTTGTAAAAATGCTATATCGCTCGTGCTCTATGTAGCATAATAGCTTTAGTAAAAAGTAACATTTTCATTTCAATTATAACTGAAGTGCACAGATCAAGCACACCAGTAAGAAAACTATCTTTAAAAAAAAAGCAAAGCAACAAACCTCTTTGTTCATTTTTATAATTAAATTCTTTTGTTACCGTCATTAGAAGAGTTGCTGGAATTGGATAAACGAGCCACATGTGGCTCTGGAGCTGGAAGTTTGAGACCCCTGGGTTAAGCTTAGGCACCAAAGTGTCTGGCTGGGGTTAGGAAATGGTCATGACATTTACTTCTACTTCTTCACTTCCTCCTAGATAATCTGTGTTGCTCTCTGTTTATCACTGATGCAGCGGAGGATAATAGCCTCCTGAGCCAGACTAGAAGGTAGAAGAGGGCAGCTCCTGGCCGTATGCATGTGACAAATAACAAAGGATGACATCCACTCACTGGGATGATAATATATGAAATGAGTGACATGACTCGGGGTAAGACCGAGTGCCACGCACCCTTCACCACACCAAAACCAAAAAGCCACGTGGAGCCACTTAGGAGTGTATCAGTGAAGACTAAAAGCCTAACTTAATTAAGCCTGAGCACTTTAATTACTGAAGAGATCTGAGCGGATATGTGTCCAGTGGCTTCAGCACAAAAAACAAACAGTGTAGATCGCTGTGGCTGAGCATCTGCTTTGGCTGCTTTGGCTGCTTTGGCTCGTGGCGGAGTATAGCCCAAATCCCCAAGCGCAGAGGAAAACAAACCAAAGCTGGAGTACAGCCCGAGGCCCCGGCGGCGATTCTCACAGGATGACTTTGCTCTCCAAATGAAGGAGACCGGAGAATTTGATGAGCTGTCATGCTTTCAGACACAACCGAGCAAGGACTCTGACAACTGTCAGACGGGCTGGCCACAAAGGATAGCCAGGGGTGGCTAGGAGTATGGATACAAGAAGTATACAGAGGCACGAATAAAGAAAACTCAGAAGGAAAAGGAGGTAGGCAGAGAGAAAAAGAAAGCTGAAAAATTCAAAGCAGGAGAGACTTAAAGAGACAACAGAAATGCGTGGTGGCGAGTTAGTACCTCCAGGGCCTTGAGGCGCTCCAGCAGGAGCTTGGTTTTGTCTTTATCCTCTTCTGCTTGGCTGGCATCATGTTCAGGATTCAGCAGCAGCCTGGGGTCCAGCTCTGCTTGAGTCACCGGCAGGGAGCCCTTCTCTACTGGGCCGTCGTGCTGTTTCTGCACTTCCTCAGAGAGTTTATCCTGACGCACAGACAGCGAAAAGAGGTTAGAGGGGGGGGGGAAAATAAGGAACAGAAAATCAAAGCATGAATTTGGCGAGCAAAAAGCAGAGCAGATGGGAGGAAAGAATTGAAAATAGAGGTATGACAAATGTTTCAGGGTAAAACGGTTAAGGAGGCGTGAAAGGCAGAACTCAGAGGGAAGGAGGGAGTGAATGAAGAAGAAAGGAAAAGGGGAGAGGATCAGATGGGCAGATGGGACAACAGGGAAGCAGCTTCAACAACAGAGCTCCAAAACATCCCATAATCCCTAATCATGTTTCTCTTGTTTTCTAAAGAGTGGCAGTGACCTTCAGGGGCTTTCTTTTCTGTATAATGGGGATCCTGTGCTCTCCCTCTTTGCCCTTACACAGTGTCTGTCTCACGCAGTCTCATTGCCAGCAATCTTTTCTCTTCTGGTGTTTCCTGGCATCTGTGATAATTAAACACTGGTTATAAGTAGCTAATAATGAGGTACTGTCTGGCTAGCGCCAAACTGCTAAAAACAAACTCTTGGTCACAGTTAGAACACTATTCATGCTTTTCAAGGGATCTTTGGAGCCTCACATTAGATGCTTACTGAAAACATCTATTCATCAATATTTGCTGGAAAAAGATCATCTGCTTCTTTGCTACAAGGGCTGAAAAACAAAACAAACAATTTATAGTAATGTCATTGAATTTTAAAGAAGAAAAAAAGCCCCAAAGTGGATTGTTCCAGCTTTTGTGTTTGTCTGAGAAAACAATTTGAAGACATCACCTTAGATGAAAACTCTGATGCACGCTTTGTTCTGCATTTTTTACTTTAAAAGCTGTAAAAGTATCTGACTCCACTTTTCAGTTGAAGTGAATTTTGCTTTGGCAGTAGTTTAGATATTAAAGTCATCGCTCTCTGGCATTTTTAAACCTAAAATAGTGGTTCCAGTGTTTGCAGCTGGTGACCTTTGCAAGCGCTCATCATAGGCTGAACATGTTAATAAAATTTGAGCACTGATGTTCTCTAAATATTGCCTTTCACCGTACCTTAATAAGTGTAAGAGACAAGAAGTAGCCAGTATAAGATAACTTCTGAAATAAGAAAAATTATATAAACCTGGGGGGAAAATAATAATTGTTTTTGATGAGATATACTCAGATTTGGTCTTTGGACTTTCAAGGAAAACCAAGTCAGTGCTTGCCCACAACCAGTGATTGCCCAGCTGGAGTTCTGGGCAAGTAAAGCTGCACTTCCTCTAACATCAACTTCCAGTTGGCCCTAAAAGTCAGTCGACAAATAATAGTGCTTGTTGAGCAGTAATACGAACTAAAACTGACTGACTGAGTTTTAATTAGTAAAATTCTAGTTTTACTAGAGAATCATGGGTATGGACAAAAACAGCCAAATAATGACAGAATCGAGAACAACCAGTGTTTCCAATATTTCACTTCACTGCCTGCAAATATTTCTCAAAAATGTGCTGTTGAATAGTTCCTGATATATAAACTGCAAATAAACAGCGTACTATCCTCCTCCAGCAACCTTCTCAGGTATGAGGGATCCAGTCTGGCCAATTAAGGGGTGACATTTACTTCCTTGGTGACTTTTCTGTCTTTGGCCTGTGGCGATAACATTTAGTGGACTGACGATTGACGATTTCTTTTAAATATAGTGGAATTTTTATTAGAGGTTTCACCTCATCTCAGTCATAAGAGCTTGAATATACTGATGATTCTTGAGAAAAGAATTGTTATTTTCCTACAATAAGTCTTGCACTTGAATAAATGAATGAAGTAAAATACTTTGCTGTATCTGATATTCAAGAGTGGCTGATTTCTTTAAAATCAGCAGTGTCTCAGTGCTTGATCATTTAGGGCAATTTCCCCCCCAGTGGTCTTTGATTTCTTTCATTTGAACAGGTTTTCAAAGAGGCAAAGATTCACAGGATAAAATAAATATGTGAGGAAAAGCTGGATGGTAAAGACCCAAATTTGATGCACATTTTTCTTTTTTTTCCCTCACAAATTCATCATCTTGTGACCCTTCAGATTGATCCTAAAACCTCTTGAAGTGATCCCTAGTTGCAGTTCTTTATACTTACTAACTGCAGGCTTTTGGTAAAAAGATGTGTTGAATAAATGTTAATAACATGTTAGCTAGATGACAATGAAGGTATTATTGCATCCTAAGTCACAAGAGCAGAGTAAGAACTTGAGTGCGACATATCACTGTGCATGTGCCTTAAAATTTTCCTCCTCAGCAGATGAAGTCTGAAGACACCTGCGGTTAATGTGCTCGACAAAAGTGAGGTTAGCATCACAGATGAATAGCCGCAACTCTTTTTTTTTTTTTAATCTGAAAGCTGCACAGACCAAGCTGCTACTTTCTTCTAAAAGGAATTGGAAATAATGTCCTTCAGAATACACCCCCACCCCACCGCTTGATTAAATGTCGTCTAAACATGTATTAGGTTTTCAATCTTGTTCGATTCCATCAGACAATTGTGTTCAAGGCAATACTTTATAGTCAAGGTTTTAAGTCTGCTTTCGTTCGCCTGTGATGCCTGTGATTTGAGAGACTGCTCATCAGACGGCGTTAAAGGGCTCTGTAATAATCTCCGCAGAGAGAGTCTGGAGTGGGAGAGGGGAGGGAACTTTGTCCCTCACGTTGCCCTTTCAAGTTATTGAGTTTGCCTGCTGAATACACAGAATACAGCAGCGGCAGCAGGAGCACATCACTGCGTAGGAGCGGCTGGTGTTTAGTTATACAGCATATGGGAATAGCACAATAACCCTCCAAGTATATTCTCTATCCGCTGCTGATCACATAAGGAAATGTTTACAGTTTACATCAAGCAGCAGATCACTGAGTTTAGCTTGTTTTTAAATTTTTGACTTCTGTTGCTAAAAAGATAAAGAAATCCAAGTCCTTCATCTGTTATCATTTTGTGATCGTTTCCATGAAGGTTTATGTGATGTATATCCATTTTAATTTGCTTTAATCTAGCTAGCAGTTCACTATGTAGAGAGCTGGCATGCTAACATACTAATGGTAATGTAGTACAATATAGGCTACCATAAAAAACATATCTTGTATATATAGTAGCCTTTCAGAATATACTAGCTAAGGTTTTGAGGGGGATATAGATTCCTGATCTTCCTGTTGGTCTGTCTTTAGGCTTTAAATAAAGAGCACAGAACTTTCACTTGGGAGAGTAGAGTTCAAATCTCACTTGAAGACAAAAATTAGCACTGACTGGTAGGAGGGGCAAAGAACAATTGAGAAGGGAGTCTCCCTGTTGTTTAATTGCAATGGGTTTTTCTAGATTTCCACCTTCTGCAGTTAAAAAACTTTGCAGTGTTAGCGTTCTTGTTGGTATTTTGACGGCAAAAGTTACCATGTTTGGAGTACAACGAGTTCTAAGCTATAAGCTAACACTAGCAAGTGTAGTTAGCAAGGTGCCATCTGATAACAGGTGCCTAAGTAAGAGACTAAAGCTTATTTTAGACTTCTGTGTTGAGCCAAGGCAAGTAGCCAATACCGTTGCCAGCATTTATACCTGTTCGTGCACTTTTGGCACCAAAAACCAATTTGGTGGCTGATTTTCTCTCTTCAAATTGATCCCTTATCTTACAGTCGCTTTTGAAAATGGCAGCAGAAGAAGTAGCTGAAAATGCATAAACAGGCCAATCAAAGGTGTTTTGAGCTACATCGAGGCAATGGAGGTGCATGTCAGGAAATGGCATAGGGCTTCTTCGGTGTTAATGGTTATGATGTATCTACGGTATAGATTTAATTACACTGTAATAAAATACTCTAACTTAATTCATAAGCCACAATCTTCTATACATCACAGCAGGTCATATTTTTCCTCAGATAATTCAATTGCCAACAACATTAGAGAGATCCAATTAAGTCCAATTAGTGGAAGTGGGTAGTAGCAGGAATCCATTAGTACAGTTGCTACCCCTAATTCCAGTATTTGATGGACAATTTATTGAAGTTGGCTCTTGAGTTTCTTCAAGTTTGTCTATTGTTTTCCTTTTAAGGCTTTAGATAAAGAGTACAGAAGTTTCACTTGGGAGAGTAAGGTTCAAATCCCACCTACAACCAAAGGTTAGCAAATGTTATTAAAAAATTAACCCCATTCAGAGTTTTGTGAAGAAGGAAGCACAAAAGTCAGAAACACTCTTGTATTAAACTGTAAATGTGCTTTCTATAGCTGTAAAGTATTTTCTAACATGGGTGTCCAGGGTGAATTGAATTGCTTTTGGAGAACAGCCTCAAGTGGCCATTAGACGAACTGCAGATTTAGTACTTCATGCTCAGAACCCCAAATTTTTTAACACCACTGACTGAGTGTTTCTTCCCCTCACACTCCCTTTTTAAGGGTTTATTTTATATGCACAGACAACAGACAACGCTATCTGCATATTAACAAAGTGGATTCATTTGATATATATTTCATAAGACTGCACTGTCGAGTTGCATTTTTGTGATGAAGCTTTTGCGCCTCAGGACAACTTTCAGACATGAGTCTATTATTATGGCTGCTAAACCCATGTTTCACATGTACTCAGTGGAATACATAAGCAATAGAGCCACTGACAGTGAACTTTACGATCCTTGTTCTTTATTCGGGACACTTTGATTCGCACTCATCAGTCAAGGATGATTTTTTTCTGCATCTATTCCTGTCTTGTGATATACACATGTAGTCATTAATAAAGACACTCTTTTTATTGCATACTTCATGAACTAGTGGCTGCCCTTTTCTTCTCCTCCCTCGAGGCATTTCACTCTCATTTCACCGGCTCGAAGTTAAAGACAATAATGTGGCTGCTGCTTTATGGACACTGTAGTTACCGTGTGCCCCTAGTGTGACATATAAGAAACAAACGACCAGTGAGGCTTAATAAATACTCTAAGAGTCTAAAGTATTTTCAAGACTACAAATGAATGCAGCACACATAGCTGGGGGCAAAAGAACATTTGTTTTCTATAGTTAGGCCTCTCAGATAATGCCCCACTGATGATAGACCGAGCGAAGCATTTCTGCACTGCAACACTGTGTAAACATGTTCAGCTCCAAATTGTGAAGTGAGACCCCAAAGGTGACCCAAGCTTCAAAAATACACGGTATTACTTATTCTTTCTGCATTTCTGCTCAATCCCAGCAGCTGTTTCTCTTACATAACAGGGCCGGGAATGAATTCTTTCACCTTGACTCAGTCTGGCTTTAGTCAATACCCAGGCTCTCAGCTAAATAAGAAAAAACAAACAGTGGAAGACAAAGACGCATGTCTCTACTAAATGATCACTGCATGTCAGTAAATAAATTCTGAAAATAACAAATTTCATTTGTCCTTTCATTATTTCTGTACTTTTTCCTAAGATTGAAGCAGCTTTAAGAATAACCTCTCTCTGGACCATCACTGGCATCACAGTCTCACTGTAATGAGATTTTTAAATGAGAGTTTACCTTGTAGACCTTCATGATGTCCACCGTGTCCACAGCAGTCTGCTCCAGGACACCCTGATTCTGCAGCAGTGACCGCACTGTCTCTTCCATCCTGCGCACACGAAACACACATCGTCAGAAAAAAAGATGCATTAGTGGGAAATGATGATGTGGAGACCTAAAAGTCAGAGGCTATAATGTCCTTAAAACTAATATTAAGTTCTTTATTTTATTTTATTTTATTTCATACAACAACATTGCTAAATATCAGCCCAGCAAAGGAGGAAGTATGCTAATGTTATACATTGCCACTGTGTGCGTACGGAGGAGCTCAGGGTGCATGTAGGGTCAACAAAACATGTAGGAGTGAAGAAGTGTAGTTTTAAAACAGTTTATTTTCCTGTTAGCTCTAAATACGTTTTTTTTACACATGAAATTAGGACCGAGTGTTGTCAAAACTGTTGGTAAAAGCATCTGATTGGTAACATCTTCATTTTTCATCATGATAATGATCCCAAACAATAAATAATATTAATAATAAATAGGTAAAGCTGGACTTTTTCATGTGTCGATACGTCTTCTGGCCCTGCACCTGCCCCATTTTTAGATGGGGTAGTGCATGTACTGTATTTTTCGTTCTTACTGTAAAGCAAACCCTCATCTTTCCTGAGAAATCTAATAAAACCTCCACCACCACCCTCAGATTTGAGGCATGTACTGGCAGATGTGTTTTTCTGCAGGATGGTGCATATTTTAATTTAATTTCGAGGACTTCTTGTTCTCATGCACGCTCACCCAAGCAAAAACAAAGATAGATAAAGGCTAATAACGGTGCCTTTCAGGGTTTTAGGTTCCACTACTCCAAAAAAGATAGTAACTCAGAGCCAAGGTCCAAATGACCTCAACAGTATATAAAACATCCCAACCCATGTGATACCAGCAGCCTCAAAATGATGAGCAGAGTCAAATGTTCGGCTAAAAACATCTGACGTGGAATCTGTTTTCAAGCTAAAGGCTTGCTGTTTGAAACGGATCATTGCGTTCTTCTTCCTTTGTTTTAATACTCTCCATAAGAAATCCCACACAAACACACACACAAATGGCTCAGAAGTGAAAATAGAAAGGGGAATGGGACTGAATCAGAGCCAGAGACACAAGATGGATGAGTCGCAATTTTTCTGGACTGAATCCCAACTTCTGCTCCGTTCGCTATGCGAGGAACATGTCGTCCAAAATGACCAGACTGAGTGCAAAAAACTGCAGTCGCAGTGTTTACTGACTTATTGTGTGAGATTTTCTAGGCGTGTGTCAGCGCACAGCTGTATTCACGTCTGCTGATGACTTGAATTAAGCGCAATCACGGCAGCACAAACCAAGCGAGCGACCCTGACCTTCAAGGCCCCCGTCTGCTCAGAAACAATCTTTTGCTTCTATTTTGTGCTGCGAACGCTGCAAGCTGCATGCAGAACAGGTACCAAAGAGTGAAAACACCTCTACCTATTTCCATCTGAATAGCAGCCACATGCCCTCTCAATCCCCAGCGCTGTACGGTGACCTTTCACCTCACAGGCGTTCACTTTGTGATTCTGTGAAAAAGAAAAGAAAACCTACCCCAGCACCAGATAAGCTGTGAAAGATAATCTCGGGCCCAGCTGGGATCATGTAAATGGAAGTGATAAGATGAAACTGACATTCAGGAGCACCAGAGGATCCAGAGTAACAGGCAGTCTTTGTAAAAAAAAAAAAAAAATTTTAAAAAAGTCTCGACAAAAGAAAAAACGTTGACACTGTCAGCTGGGAATCATCTGGATTCATGACACCATCTTCTTCTTCAACTTTTGATTGGTTTGATTTGCGGTGAAGTTAAACAAGGAAGGACCCACACGGAAGGAGCTGAGATGTAAATTTGAACGTTCAGAGCGACATTCAACCCAGTCTGCCGCATGCTATTTGCATTAGCAAGGACTATCACCTCCTTTTTTCTCTAGCCTCAAAGTCGGGACTCATGTGCCTGTCAGTGTGACAGAAGGCCTTGTATTACTTACTGAGGCAGTGCAAAAGTGCATGAATCATTCAAAAAGTTTAACCAACCAGAGTTTCAATCAATTTCTGGATGTCCTTTACACATTTACAGGCAATGTTATCAAAGTTTTGACTTATTTGTACAAGAATGTCAAACATTCATAAACTGTATGTGGGGGCTACGAGGACACTGTTACACAGTTTTAAAAAATACTTGTGTAATTCAAAGAAATTCTTCAAGGTTTCAGGATTCTCACGTACAGTGTTGTGAGGAACCTTCCTTTCTGATTTATTCGTTTTTTATATATTTGTCACACTTACATGTGTCAAGATAACCTGAGTAAATTCAAAATGCAGTTTTAAAATGATGATTTCATTTATTAGGGGATCAATTTTATCCAAACCTACCTGTCGCTGTGTGAAAAAATGAACTGCCTCCTAAACCTAATTACTGGTTCTGCCACCCTTGGCAGCAAGAACTGCAATCAAGAGTTTGTGTAAACTGGAAATCAGTGTTTCACATCACTGTGGAAGAATTACATCCACTCTTCTTTGCAGAATTGTTTTAATTCAGACACATTGGAGGGTTTTCCAGCATGAAGGGCCTGTTTAAGGACAATGCAAAGCATCTCAATCCAATTTAAGTCCAGACTTTGACTCAACCACTCCAAAACCTTCTTTTTTTTTTTGAGTCATTCTGAGGTGGACTCGCTGCTGTGTTTCTGATCATTGTCCTGCTGCGAAACCCAAGTGCTCTTGAGCTTCAGAGCATAAACTGATGGTCAGACATCCTCCTTCAGAGCAGAATTCAAGGTTCCATCAGTTACAGCAAGTCGTCCTGAAGCAGCAAAGCAGCCCCATCACACTACCACCACCATGTTTGACTGTTGCTGTGATGTTCTTTTTATGAAATGCTGTTAGTTTGATGTCAGATGTAACAGGACTTAAACCTTCCACAAAGTTCAGCTTTTGTCTCGTCAGTCCACAGAATATTTTCTTGGGATCATCCAGATGTTTTTGGTAAATGTGAGACGAACCATTGTGTTGTTTTTGGTCAGCAGTGGTTTTCTCCTTGGCCTCTTATTGTCTTTCTTATTTTAGCGTTATGGTAGGGAGCATTGCCATTTTCAAGGAAGCTGGTGCCACCGGGGAGTTGTGTGTTTGGTCTGAAACAGATTTTGGTGGACTAACAAAGTGCAAAGTAGAAACCATAAAAATACCAGGACCCAACGATAACCAATGCTCCTCATTTTGTCTGTCTTCATTTTTATAATGTCGAGACTGACCAGTGGTTTTATCCATTCATATTTTTGGAGCCAAAGGCAGAAGAGCACAACGATGTTCCTGGTGGTTTTTCAGTGATCAGCAGTGGCTGTCGGCTATGTGGTAGTGGGTGAAAATGAGCACATGGAGGCAGGGCAGAGGAGGAACACCATCTGTCCAGGCTGAGCCATAAAGCCGGCTGTAATCAGGCTGCTAGCTGCTGAACGAACAGTCAAAGCGGCAGTCAGGCAGAGCTGATGGCAGATTGCTCCAGTTTCTGCTTTAAATGCTGCCCTTAATCAGCACAACCTATAGAGAAAAGAGGGCGTAGACACGGATAGCTTCGGTGTCCGGAGACGCCGAAATGGGTCAAGGACGAACATGATCAGCATTGCAAGCGGTTGCCGTCCTTGGGGCTGAGGGGATTTGGGCAGATGACCACCAACAGATATAGCACCAGTGTCTGCCTCTGTGTATTAACATGCCACTGAGATATCTATCAGCCTGAGAGATAAATCCCTAGCAATTTTTCAAGAAGTCACAAAGGTCTTTTTTTTAAAACACCTAACTTTCAGTTTCACACTCAGTTTCTCAAGCTGTGACTCTTGATTCCAACCGAACGTGACGTGCATGAGCTGATTCTGAACAGCACTTCATTATTTTGTTGATCTCATCCGCGACAATTCAGGAACGAATTGCCAACAATTTATGAGAATGCACTATAAAAATGTAGAGCAGTGTGTGGGGTAAATGTGTGTGTGTGTGTGTGTGTGTGTGTGTGTGTGCGTGCGTGTGTGTGTGTGTGTGTGTGTGTGTGTGTGTAGGGGGCTTTTAAACCTAAACTGCGATGACATTTCATTAAGCGACACAACAGATGGAGTCGAAATTATTCTAATACATGAAAAATGCACCAGATAAGCCGGCAAAGCGAAGCAGAAGAATTAAATGAATACATGAATGACATGGTTTGCCAAAAGTTTGGTTTTGTTGCACACAAGTCCACACCTGCATAACTTGCTGTGAACTGGCAAGGCCTCGGTGACCTTCACTTTACTAAAGTGGCAGGATGGTGAGAAACACTTTGATGCCTCAGGATGCCTGCCTGCTGCTCATATTGTGGCTGGAGAAGGAGGAGGAGGTGGAGGAGGGAGAAGGTCTGGTTTTGTGGCACACCTGAAAGAGAGCCTTTGTGTTTCTAAACAGACCCGGTGCGCTCTGGAGGTGCCTCGTTTTCCATACCCCTTCCATTTCAGAGATCACTGAAGCCACAGATGTGTGTGTGTGTGTGTGTGTGTGTGTGTGTGTGTGTGTGTGTGTGTGTGTGTGTGTGTGTGTGTGTGTGTGTGTGTGTGTGTGTGTGCGAGCGACCGTGTGTGCGCGTGTGTGTGTGGCATCTCACTGGATAGACTTTGGTCCTTTTGAAGGCTCGGGCAGAAAGACTTTGAAGTTTTGCGGTGGTGCTGGGGGACTGGAGGTCTTCATTGTTGACAGAAAAAAAAATCTGGCTCCATCTGGACTAAAGATTTATTCTGCGTGGCGATAACTCTCCCGTTTTCTCCGTTTGCTACAGCTACAACCACATTTCCACAGATTTGCAAATCATTTAACGTCCATATGTGACCAGGAAATGTTATAAAGGCAACATATTAAAAAAAATGTTGTTGAAATTCTATTTTATGCTCGTTTGTTACTTGGGGACAGGGACATGTTTACCACAGTGTTGCATCACCTCCTCTTTGAACATCACTCTGTAAACATTTGGGAACTGAAGAGACCAGCTTCTGTGGCTTTGACAGCAGTGTTTTCCTCTTTTTGCTGCTTAGATTTTTTTTTTTTTTTTTTTTTTAGTTTGGCGTTGTCTTGCTGAAATAGGCAAGGCCTTCTCTAAAAAAGTCATCTGCTGGCAGCGTACGTGGCTCCAGACCTGAATATATTCCTCAGAGTTATTGCTCCTGTCTCCAGGATTTCCAATAAGATCTGAGATCTTCTGAGCTCGAAACATCCCCTTTTTTTCCTGTACACTATAAATTTTTACTTGCATTTGAAGATTCAACAATGAATGCACCCACGCAGTGATTTCCAACTACAGAATCAATCCGGTTTTCAATACACTGAGGGCCCGAGGTACATGGCCACTGAATATTAGTTTTCAGCCTCGTCTTTTATGAACACAGTTCCTCTGAATTTTGTTACTATATAAATGATGTAGATACTGTAGATGCAGGAATCTGCAAATTCTTTGAAATTTTCAAATTTCTCTGAAACTTTTGTCCTCACAAACCTTTACAGAGTGGTGAACTACCATTTTACATACTATTGGCCTTCAGAGCTGCCTTAATTCTTTGTAGTACAGATATGACAAGCTGCTGGAAACATTTCTCAGAGTTCATAGTGACATGATAGCATCAAAGAGTTGCTGCAGAGTTGTACATCCAACCAGTGTTCAGTGGATCAGTGCTTTCATGTTTTTTATGCTAATGTCACAACAGAAATCAAGACTCATCAGACCAGGACACTTTTTTCCAATCTAGTATTGTCCGATTTCGTGAGCCCGTGTAAACTATGGCCATAGTTTCCTGTTGTTAGCTAAACAGAATGGTACCTGGTGTGGTCTTCTGTTGCTGCTGAGATGCTCTTCTGCGTAGTTTGCTCATAACAAGTGGTTATTTGAGCTACGTTTGCCTTCCTGTCAGCTTCAAGCATTCTGCCAATTCTCCTCTGACATCAGTGAGGCATTTTTACCCAGAGAACTGCCGATCCCTGGATGTTTTCTCTTTTTCAGATCTAGAAGTGTGTCCTTTGTAAACCCTAGTGATGGTTGTGTGGGGAGAAATCAGATCTGCCCTTCAGGTACCAACAGCCATACCACATTCAAAGTCACTTAAATCACTTTTTTCCCCTGATGCTCATTGTGAACTTCAGTAGAAGTTGCCATGTGCCATTTGTATTAATGAGCAGTTGAACAGACAGACCTAATGAAGAGTCTGGTAAGTGTACATCCAGTTATCTTACTAATTAACCTCACAGGTTGCACTAGGTGTTTCTATTTTTTTATCATTACCTTACTTTTTCAGTCTTTTATTGCCCTAATCATAATGTAAATGCTTAAATCTACAAGCAGATTAATTTCTTCAATCTCATAAAAATCATATTCAATTAAATAGAGTTTCCAATTTATTTGAAAATCCCTACATTCTCTTATTCCTGACAGCTAACAGAGCACCAGCAGTTTTTGGAACGGACTTGTAGTTCATCTGCTTGAATTTTGAACTGGGATCTGACGTCTTGTGCCTGAACTACTCGTTCTAATCTCATTTTCTTCAGCAACTCATGCAGCCGGCACTATGACTAAGAGTGCTTTGAATAATTAGCATTAATTTGTTAGAAAGTGTTTGCGAGAGAGGTAATTATGAAGTAATGCGGTTCCTCGAGCATTAAAATAGTGCATTTAAATAAGCAAACGTATGTTTCCAGAGCTAAGTAAAGAACAGGACAAGCTCCCAGCTAAACAAGACAAGTAAACAGTGCAATTTGTCTCTGCTAAAGTCAGCTACTTGAAACATATGTGAGAGAAAGGGAGTACGCTAAATGCTTTTGATGGATGGAATATAACCCTCAGATGACAGAGCATTAGTTTACATAAAAAACATGCTCAGTGTGATAGTGTGATTAATCTCAAAGTGCTTGCAGGGACCTACTCAAAGCACCATTCTGGGAAGGAGAGACGAAGGAAAGGACAAAAGGCAAATGCCAATTCTGACTCTCGTGACCCTTGTGGTGCACCAGCTGAATTTCAAGTGTGGTGCTTGTCAGCAGTCCAGGAAATACAATTAAGACTCCAATCAATTTTCAGCCTGGGGTCGACGATGTTAAGGCTAACACACCCCTCTCGCCTCCTCTCAAACACGCACACACACACGGAGAACGCACACGAGCTCAGAGCTCTTCATGTGTCAGCGATCCGCAGCGGTACAAAACGATGCACTGTCAGAACAGAGCGGGTGATACAGTTAGCATATGAAAAACTTCCAGTCCTCTTCCTCTTTTTGCCATACAGCTGTCAGAAGCCACAATGACTTCAAACGCTTCATTCAAAACTATTTCTATTCATCAAAACTGCATCCCCCTTTATTCAGCTCTAACCTTCAATGACAAATTCCTTCACAGACCTGAAAATGATCAAAGGGCTCCAAAAACCTCTGCCAAAAGCTGAAAATTGTAGCTCAAAACTCACCCCGTCTTGACTTTTTCTCCATTTTTACTGCCGCCGTTTTTTCCGAAAAAGGCCAGAAGCACCGTGCAGACATCCCTGAGCTCCATATGTGAAGTCATCCGCTGTAAAGTGACCTAGACACTACAGCACATATGTGGGTCTCTGGGCTAAAATAGGCCATGCGGTCATCATATAAGCCTGAGTGCTTTTCACTCAATCGACGGTCAGTCCAGCGGCCGGGTCAACCAAGTCAGCCTGACGGCACAGCTCCTGTTATCACTCTGTACTTGCTGTGTCTCCAACGTGTCATTATCCGGCACTAGCCTGTGCAAAGACAGTGATCTGGCAGGCAAAGACTTTCCCATATGTCCCATGTTAAGCCCTCCACACAAGAGAAGGGCACCTGCTGGGCGGCAAGCAGGCCAGCAGTCTCAGATAGCATGGGGAAGGCGGTGGCGGGGGGGGAGCAGCGATGGACTTGCACAAGTAAGGACAGGGATCCCCCTGTTTGGCAGCCTGTGTGTGTGTGTGTTTGTGTACACGCACATGTGTAGCTGTGTGGGTCTTTATTAGTGATTAAGAGGCTTTGGCTTTCATAAAATCGACACTTTCCGTGCAAGAAAAGCTGAGAGGGAGGCAGCGTGCCAGGACACTCACCGCACGATCAGAGATCTCTACAGGACTTCCAGCGAGTCGCTTTCTACCATCACATTTTTGGTTAATTTTAGTCAGTGCTCTCCTGCCACGTGCATGTTTGCAAGTTTCACAGCTCAGATGAAGCAGGACACACACACACACACTCCTATTGTGGGGATATTCATGCTGCCAGCGTTCCTCGGCAGGCACTTTGTCTCTATCCCGAATTAGAAATAAAAGCAAGGTCTTTTACTTTGTTTTTCCTCTTTATCACAGAAAGTCCCACAGGCATGTGTTTGAGAATGAAGACCATAATGTGAGGATGAAATATCTGAATCCTCAAAGAATCTTCACCTGAACAAGAGGACGCTCTTCTTGCTCTCTCCGACTGTGGTCGCACTCTCACTTTATCAGCGCCGCAGTCAGGCTTCGGTTGACTGAAACCCTCTAATCTGATTTGACCGGAGCACAATTGGAATATCCCAAAGCTGGTGAAACGATACTGAGAACAATCACCTGGTTGTGCAGCTGAATCGAGGCCATGAGGGGCCCTCGCGTGACTGATTCATCGACAGCTCCAATCGCCTTATCTGACCTTAACAAGGCGCTGCGAAACTGTCTGTTTTTTGGCCCCGAAATAGTCCATTCTTCTTCTCAGACTCCTTTCCAGCAACACACACCCACCGGGTGATTGCCTAGCTTAACACAATGCTAAGCCACTCTTATCCTCTTAGAGCTGTTTTTGCAGAAAACTCGCAAGGAGACCCTTTCTAGTACGTGACCTAAATGAAGCAGAGAGGCAAACAAAACTGGTGGTGAAGAGTTTGGCTTTGAGGACAGGTCAGAGTTGTAAAAGTCATGCATATCAGTCATGCATGTTACAGTGGAGTAGCATTTCAAAGGTCCTCGCCCTTGTGACCGCTGCCTCTCGCCAGAGAACTTTAACCTGACCAACAAGACACACATGCAAGAGACGCAAGGGGGAAAAGAGATCAAGCGGCCGGAGCATTTAGTGTGCCCCGTAAATCATATTTCATAAATCTTTGCTGTGACAACAACGGCAAATAGTAAAAATGTGCAAAAACCACAACAGTTCAGCCATCCAAGACTTCTGAAATAACCACAAAAGGGTTTTTAGCAGAAGCACTGCACAGACTGCACAGACAGGGTGCAATCGAGGACTAGCCTGCAAGAGTGTAAATTAAAAAGGACATATGGAGGCGACCAGATTTAGATTCCTCCTTCATCCCCCTCAACCCCCAGCACTTCCACTACGTTTGGGAGGATTTAGAGTGCAAATTCACGAGGTCTGTCCCACATGTTCACCCCTGGCCAAAGGAAGCATTTAGCAGCAAAGAAGCCATCGGCTCTCGAGAGCATCTAGCTGGAGCCTCTCTAAGCATCTCCCTTATGGGCTGCAGGCATGTGCATCCCACATGTGAGAGAGAGCTACAGACTGAGCAAGACATCCCAGCGGGAGACCTTAGTCGTGATGACAGCGTGTAGCGCATTACTTACACCCAGACCCTACAGCCTCTTCCTACCATGGACTTTTGGGAATTTGAAGGGGTCAAGATGGAGAGAAGGGGTGGAAGACCATTGTTTGACCAAACCCAGTCAAGCCATTTTGAAGGAAAAGCAAAGAAACCAAATCAGTTGTACTGATTTCCCAAAAGAAGTGTGGATATGTATGTGTCTCTCTTAGTCTGGATAAGTTAAATATATTTCAGGCTTCTTTTTCTAATGATTAGACAAAAAGATGTATGTACCCACTGGATTTAAAAGCTCTGAGCTAAGCTTTTGGCTGCCACTCTTTAAATCATTCTTTTATTTGTCATCTATTTTACCCTAAATGGGATAATTACTCACAATAAGAACTTTATGCTGTATTAAACTTAACTTCAAACAAGCTATTTAAACTATAATCCTATTAGGAAAATGTTTACTGGGGACATAAATCTAGCAAGAAGCATAGACGTCCTCCTCATAGACTTTTAAACAATCAAACTTCTCTAGGCAATCTAACAAGCTGGAAGAAATACAGATTTAAGGCACTTCTGAATTGGCTTCACTTTTCAGACCTGGAAGCTACATCCATCTTTAATGTCACCCATGGAAGTCATTGAAGTCTACTATTTAGCTTTGTAACTGGCATCTTTAAGCAGCTTTACAACACATGTGAACCCAATTTTCTCCATTTAATGCAAATTCAAGTCTGACTTAGCCAATGGCATGTCTGTTATCACTCATGCATGGTTTCTACCGTACATCAAGCGTCCAATATACACTGCATTGACAAAAGTATTGGGCCATACTACTTAATCTTTAATTTTATTCTCCTTTGACAATGGGGCTGCAAGCCACTTTGCAACCCATGTGAACTCCAAGTTCTCCGTTTAACACTGAGTAAAATCTGACTAGCCTTCCTTTATATCAAGTCGAATGCGCAATTTCAAAATGTAAGCCTGAACACTGGCTATTTTCTGAAAGTTTGGAGACTAAATGAGACCTAAGTTGTTATAGAAAGTAACTGGTTGACTGATCAGCCTTTCTTGCAAATATTCAGGCAAAAACAAACAAATAAATAAGTAACAGCCAAATTTAAATACTGGAATAAAACTGAGAAATCATTTGTGAATAAAATCAAACCTCAACTCTGTATCCTGTAAGTTAAGATTACCATAAAGATTTCCTGCTTAGCATTCTGCAGCAATGAATGGCAAACAGGCAGATTATTACACCGAGGTGACCCTTCTTTGATTTATTTCAGAGGAAGAAATTCAGCGTTTACATTTTTTAAACTCACCTCAGCTGAACTACAGGGGCAGAGGCGGACGAATCGACCCTTTAGGAAGTAGGTGAGCTGCTTGTGTAACACATCTGTGTATATGTGTCATTCAGAGCAGCTGCCAGACAGCGAAATCTATAGTGCAACCATGAGATCAGTTTGAATTACATGCTCTTTGGCTTTAGGCTACAGTCACCAGCTTCACACTCCAGAGAAAACCGGTGAGCTGCTGCTGCTGTAGATGGATGCCCTACTTCCACACACGCTTGTAATCTGACCTATTAACATCATAACCAGCATGTTTAATCCAAGGTGGAAGTTGCTGTGGTGCAATGGAGAGGGCATGTGCAAGTATTTGTGGCCGTCTGACACAATTACAAGCAGATAACGGGTCACTTTTTGCCACAGAAACCCAGTGGAGCGCTTTAAGTGAGGGGACTGTGTCTTATCTTCAAAGAAAAATGTGAAGATTGATACCAAAGCCCTCTTATGGGCTAGTAATTTAGTGCATGTGATAGAGTAGAATAACCCAAATTAAGTTCAATCAGACATAATTCCCTGGTCAGATTTGGAAGTTAAAGAGAGGAGGGAGGGGGCTGAAACGGACCAATAAATCCTTTCAAATATGAGGTGCTCCCAAAATAGTCCAGACACCTATTATCTATTTAACAGCCCCATTCCCCCATTGGGCAACAGTAAGGAAGTAACTTCAAAAAAGACTGACCCCTCCTCCATCCTGTTAATGACCCAAGATGTGTCGCCTTGAACAGAGGGCCTGATTCATCTGGCTAAACCCTGCAGAGGGAGTGGGAGGAGGGGGGAAGATCTGTTTTGAATGCGCCAAATTAAAACACTTGGACCTGGCGTGGCTGGATGCTTGAATGATTAGAAGAGAGGGCATTGATCTGCAAACAGAGCGCAATCACTCAGCTCCCCCTGTCTGAGCCTATCAGGCTTTGGCGGTCCAGCTGTGGCGGCGGTGGTGGTAATGGAAGCAGAACATGAACGCTGCAGACCGCGGTGGGATCTCAACCTGAGCGTGACTGTCCAAACAACGCGTCCAGACTTGAAAAGCGCTGCCATTCCTGCATGTTTACATCACCGGCCTCCTAAATACGCTGCGTATGCAAGCGTGCATGCATGTTCTCACACACCGTGCTGAAAAGAGCACGCCGCTGGGCTGTAAATCTGCAGGCACCCGTCGTCATCTGCTGCTGTTGTTAGTCTGGCCATAAGTCTCCCATATCCTGCGTGAAGAGGGCCCTTCAAAGACAGTAATGAGTCAAAGTCAAGTGGAGCGAGTCGGCTGTAAACGCCCCAGTTTTGTCAATGAGCGCGCCCGTCTTCTGGGCGACAGAGAGTCTGATTTAAAGATAGAGCAGAAAAAAGTAGAGAGGAATCTCTTGGAAAACAAGGACTTCACATTTTCACTCCTTTCTGGAAGTGTCTGACCTCCAAGAACAGGCAGAGGGATGAGTCCAATAAAGTTTTTAGAGTGTGAGGAAGGAAACAAAACAAATCACTGCAAAAAGTTCCTGGGTAAAATGAAATTTGCACTTGTGCTCATTACCTGCAAAAACTGTCTTCTTCATCCTCAAGCCACATTTTTAATGCAGGGTCCCCAGTGGCCCCTGTGTCTCCCCGGCGGTCATCCTGTCTGAGCTTGGAGCCGAGATGTAGTCAAGGCCTCGGAGAACAGACATCCAAATGTGCTCGATCGTTTCTGTCCCTGACATTAATTTATGCCATCATTTAAGGAAGGACAAGAAGATTTTTAAGTTGTGTCCCCCATCTTTTCTCTGTCTTTCCCCTGCTGGGCCAGTCCTGGCTCTTAAAGTGTCCGTGTGGAGTTGTGGGGACGTCCAGGGTGGGCCGAGGACGCTGCTGAAGTCTCCCGCTAATCCGCTGGAGTTTAATGACTGCAGAGGCCTTGCAAGTAGTGGGGGGAAGCCTTAGAGAGGGGGTCGGTCAGGGGAGGTTGGGCATGTGACCCACACCAGGCTAAGAGCCCAACTGGTTGGGGGAGGGTGCGTGTGCATGCAGAGGAGAGGATATAGACCTATGTCTAGAGTTAAGTGGCCAGTCAGTTGAAGAATGCCAGCTTTCTGATCTCGGGAGCAAATTGAGCTATTTCTTTTATTTTCTTTCTTGTTTTGTTTTTTTTTTTCTTTAGGGTGAAAGCTGAAAAGAAAAAGCCAGTTGTTTCAGTTTTGCCAATTCCTGCCTTAAATTGTTACCCCTGCCAAAAAAGGAAAAAAAAAATAGCCTGAGCATTACAAAGGACAGAAAAAAAGCAAAGGAGACAAAACAAAGGCTGTAAGAAGCCGAGATTCCCTGGAGTTTGTCTGGCTGTAGGGGTGACCGACTGATCTTTTCTGTTTGGTGTTGCTTTTTGTTCACGTATCTGATACAGTAAAGAGCAGCTGTAACAAGCAGCTCATTACCTTCCTGCTTCACATCATCACACAACAAAGCAGAGAGCTCAAAAAGCAAAGAATTCGGAGCAGAAATTACTTATTTGCATAGAGTCTGATACCACAGCTAAAGCACTTGGCTGGCTTTTATCGTTCCGACTGGTCCGCCTTATTTCCATCCTCATCTCTGTGATTCCAAAAGTGCCACCTCAATTAATTAGCGACACGCAAATCAATTGTTGCCTGAGGTCAAGCAGATCACGGTCTATTTATAAGACTGGACGTCCACTTAACATGATTTGTGGGCATTAACTCAAAAAGACACATTGATGAACTAAGGTTTCTACCCCCCCCCCCCCCCCCCCCCCCCCACACACACACACACATCAAATGCACAACAAATAATGAGCCCGAATCAATCAATCAGCCAGCAGAGAGGTAAATAAGTGTCGTCTGCCGGTTGAAGGCAAGCATCCGTAAGCCAACAACTGAAACAGCAGATGCAAGTAGGGCAAAGGTTTACAGGAAGGCTTCTTTTTTTTACTGGCTAATTAAAGTGACCACACTGTTGTCCCATCTGCCACCGCAGATTATTGGCTGCCATGTAAGCATGCTAATGCGGCGAAGGGACCAGGTACCAGTAAACACACTCCACATGCTTGTTAGGGGACTCGTTCACATTCAGATAAGCGCTCGGGCATCGCTTTAAACAAAGATTAAGGCTCTGAAAGTGAAATCCTGTTAGCTTATTTGTGCAGAGGCGTTAGGGGAGCGGGGAGATATCTTTCGAACTTGCAGCCCGAACCCCGCGTTCCCTTTGGGAGTTGCTAAGAAGCATTGACGACGCGGGGAAATTGCAGCAATCGAGCATGATGTCAGCGCGCCACACCGCTGGAATGGCAACAGCCGAGCGAGGTAGGGCCGAACATCCCCACTTCGATGAGCGCTTTTTAAGGACATAATGGAATCTTTGTCTTTACTGCCACGCCGTTGCTTGGCAGCAGGAACGGTAGCCGCCGGATGCCCGATGAGAGCCATCTATCTGGACAACCCCTGCCATGCAGACAAATTCATCTGGCTCTGCGGGGACCTGTGCAGGACCCAATCAGGGATAAGCTTCATATATTTCCCCCCTAATAGAATTGCTGTACTTCATCTCACTCTGGCTTCAGCACATTGACTCTTGTATTGCGAGCTACTATCTCACTAATTCACTTTTAGCCTTGAGGAGCGAGTGCACTGTATCTGCACTCTTTATTATGCCGGGGAACCTGTGCAAAAACCCAATAAGTCTACGTAAAGGTCAGAAGGTGACCCCGATGGAAGACGTGGACAGGGGAAATGCCGGAAATAGAAAACTGCTTCAGGTTTAGGAAGGATAAAGCAAAATGAACTCCCCTCAGCTATCTCCAAAACAGTGTAAACTGTATAAATGTGCATCAGGAATGTGAGGAAGGCCAACATGAGTGAGAAACACCGCTGAGCTTAATTCAGAGGCATCAATGGAACATTTTAAATATGTGATAAATCTTTGGAATGGCTCTTAAATATTTTATTCCTCCCCTGGCAGCGACTCTGCCCTCGTCTGCACTATAACACTGGGACCATTAAAACGTACCGGATTTTCTCCAACCAACTTAATGAGAAGATAAGCAGTCAATGTAAAATCCCCCAGACTCTTTTTTCCCCAGCCCCGTCCTTTTGCATACTGAATGCCTATCGCCTAATTATGGCATCAACTCGGGCCCTGGCTCTTGATTTGCTGTCCCTCTCTGTCACACTTCAGCAGCTGCAAAGAGGAGGACGAGTTCATGAAATAGAGGTTACTGAAGTTATGACGAGAGCATTGTTTAAGGGCTTCACACCTTATGGGTTCCCTTTCTGCAAAGCAAAAGTAATGTATCAGACGATCTTTTTCTGACGAAGACAAGGTCAAGCGTCGCAGAGAAATGGCACTGAAGTGCTCTGATGAAATGGAAAAGCAAAGAAAAGAATGTGAGAAATAGAAAAAGTGGGAACAAGGTATCGATTTTGAAGGTTACTGAAAGATTGTGCTGATTGCAGAAAATTGCTGGCAAAAATCTATTGCTTTCACTAAAAGGGATAGTTACTGGTTTCTGGACGCTTCAGGGAAAAAATGCTCCAGGCTGCTGTACATGCCACTGATATCTCCTTAAAGAGAAACAGTTTGATAAAAAATGTCCAAGTTTGCTTTATTAGATTTACTCTGATCACTTGGATCACCCATTACTGCAGCTTACTGTGAAGTTTTAAGAAATTGGAGCAAAGGGTTAAACTCAGTACCCAGGCAAAGGCTTAGTACAGTGATGGTGGCTGTGGCTCCTCTAGTCCACATGCCAAAATATCCTTCGACAAGATACTGAACCCCCGAGCTGTTGGGGTAAAAGTGCACAGGTATAGAAAAGGGTACTTGTTTGAATGACGTTTGTAGTAAGGAAGCGCTTTGAGTGCTCAAATAGAGTAGAAAAGCACTACTAACTCAAAAGCTGCATTGGGACAGATTGGAATCTTCACCGTGCCAATTTTGGCCTAACCTGGCTCCGTTTTTTTGCTGCCTCTGCAAGCTGCTTTGCAACCCACCTCAATCCCAGCTCACCCTTTTCATTGCATGTCTGACCCAGTCGTGTTTGTTGGTTGTCTGCTGGATGATAGCATTGATCAGAATAGAAATCAGGAACTGGCTGTATTGTTCCATACAACTATACTCAGTATTGTCTGCAATATCTTTTTAACCCTATGACCATGATTCTCAGCTAGAAAAGGGTGGAATGCCCACTTTGGGTCTGGAAGGAGTTGTTGTCAAGGGTGGATGAGTTTAAGTATCTTAGACAGTACAGCTGCTACTCCTCCACATCGAAAGGAGCCAGGGGAGGTCATTCAGGTATCTGACTAGGAAATCAGTATTTTTCCCCCTGAATTCGCTGAATGTCACTGTGAATGCTTTCTGTGTGGACATAGCTTTCAATACTTTTAAATGCACTTTTATAAAGAATATGGGAGTTGAGATTCTTCACTCTTGCACATCTATCGTTTTTTCTTAGCATTGGGTCCAAAAGTCCAGTTTTATTAAGCCTCTGGTAAAGACATATTTTAGAAGACAGAAAAGTCTAGCATGGCTCATTTTTCCTTCGTGAATGAAAAGTTAAAAAAATAAAAAAAAGTGAACACAGGTGCCCTTTTCCAGGGCAACAGAGTTCAAACCAGAGAGGAAAAAACATCCAGGGGTCTCTGAGTCCAGACTCTGACTCCGAGCTACAGACTTTGAGTAAAATCTACTCAAACTCCTGTCATAACTTTTACAGCAAAGAGACAATAATTACTCGATGACCAGATGCTTTGGCCTTTTCAAATGAAAGTAGGACAACAAGTAATGCAAGGGACTCGAAATAAGTCAAACCTCTGAAGGATTAAGTGCATTTCTTCACTGATTACAATTTCTTGCAGATGGCTTGTGATGACCTGCAGTTTAGTGAAAGGAAAGCGTGTGAGGTCATCTCTTTAAAACCTTTTATTACCCAAGGATTATTCATCTAGCGTGGTGTCCGACACATCCATAAAGTCTCAAATAAGAACAGAAAATAAATGGAAAAGCAGTTCAAGGATTTATGTGTGGGTGGTTGCCCTTAAATGGGGTTAAGAAGTAAAATTTTTCTTCTTTAAAATGTTACAGATACTGTGCCGTGAAAAAGTATCTGCCTCCTTCCTGATTTCTGAGGGTTTTTTTGCAAATTTGTCACACTTTCATGTTTCAGATAACAAAGCAAATTTGAATATTAAACAAAGAAATGGATAAGGGACAACAGTTATCCAAACCTACTTGTTAATGCCCATAAACTTAAAAAGTAGTTGTTCCGCCCTTCGCAGCAAGAACTGCAATCGAGCTTCAGTGATAAGTGCAGGTGAATCTTTCACATCATTGCGGATGAATTTTGGTCCAGTCTTATGAAATGCTGTTAGTTTTATGTCAGATGTAAAAGGACCCAAACCTTCCACAAAGTTCAGCTTTTGTCTCGTCAGTCCACAGAATATTTTCTTCTTTTCAAGATGTTTTTGGTAAATGTGAAATGTGAACTTTGACCTTAACCGAGGTCAAAGTTCAAAGTGAGGCCTGTGGTTCTTTAATGTTGTTCTGGTGCAGTAATTTTGGTAGGCTGGTCACTCGCCACTGATACAAGTTTTCTCCATGTGTGTATAATGGCTCTCACTGTGGTTCATTGGAGTTACAAAACCTTAGAAATGGCTTTCTAACCCTTTCCACTGACACATGTCAGTGCCTTTGTTTCTCAGCTCTTTAGATCGTGGCCTGATGTGTTGCTGTTTGAGGTCTTTTAACCTGCTTCACTTTCTGGTTTCTGGATTCAACAGGGCTGCCAGTAACCAAGCCTGAGTGAGTCTTGTGAAACTGAACTCAGCTTTCTAACAAATGTGGTTAATCATCAAAGAAAAACTGAATTTTGTACTTACTCAGGGTAAAACAACTAGACAAACAACAAAGAAATGAGGTGGGGGGCAAATACTTTTTCACAGCACTGCATAAAAAGGAGATCAAATCACTCAAGTGAAACACAATCATTTTATAGACGCTCGTACTTTTCATCACCTCCCACACAGGGTTACAGAGGGCTGAATACAATATTTGCTGATGCTGAATAAACAGGATCAGTATCATAGCAACTTTGTAATTCGTCCTCTATTTGTTTTTATTTATTCCTTTTGTTCAAACGTAATGAGTGAGGGCTGAAAAATGGGATTTAAAGCCCGCTCTGTGCTCCTGGGTTCTTTTACCTGGAGAACTGCAGCTGCAGTGAAACCACCTGCGCCTGACCCAGCTCGGACTCCTCCGTCACTTCCCGGAGACGCTTCTCGCTCTCCAGTCGCAGGCGTCGCTCTTCCTCTAGCTCGTGGATCAGCTTTTCTCGCTGTGGGAAAGAGCAGAAGGACGATCAACTCTCAGGCAGTGTGTGGCCTGGGGCTAAAAAGATCACCCTCAAGTCACATGCCACAATTTTTACGACCCCCTTCCCCGAATATTCGACCCTCCTCGGATGAGGGCAAGCAAACACAGGCTGTCTCAGCATCATAATCACCAAAACATCTGCTCACCAAACATCTGAAACCAAACACAGCTTGTCCTAGCTGAAAAAAACAATCCACGCCTCGCCGCTTTTTCCCCTGACTTTAGGTGTGAGAGGAAATAAAAGAATAAGGGCATGATGACATTTAGGCCGCCTCGATTGGCATTACTTCCAGTAGTTTGTTGTTACTTTGAAACACTCATAATGAGCCTCCGCTTCTTTCTGTCTCTATGAGAGAAAGTTCACACTAAATGTCATCTGAAATCACTGAGCCCGCCCTCCCGTGCCTCAGTCTTTCTCCTGCTTTTCATTTCATTTCAGATCTATTCAGAAAATGCTCCCCGATATCACTGAAGCTATGAATAGCATGTTTACCCTGCTCCTCTCTTCCTCACACCATGCAAACCGTCCTCTCTTCTTCTGCGTGTTTCACCTTTTTTTCCCCCCTTTACGTTATAGTTATGATGATGAGTAAACATGACCTCATTCGACCCAACTATTGATAGATCCTGAATTAAAAAGCTGGAGTTCCTCGGTAAGAGGAGGGAGGGATCACTTATGCCTACTTATCTCTGCTTTCCATTCCTTGATTTCAGAGCTTTATAAATGTTGCTTGTGGTGTATATGGTCTCCATGAAGCATTTAGCCAGTTTTCTCTGGTCTTTTCCAATTCTTTAATTGGATTCTTCATTTCTGAAGGATTCTGTCTTTGGATCCCAAAAGAGAAAGACATCCTTGCCTCAAACCCAACTTCAAAGACTAAGGTCCCTGTGGTGGCACACTCCCTACTCCAGTTTTCTTGACAAAGTTGCAAAAAAAGCTTTAAGCAAATTCCTAGCAGCAAGGCGGAGGATTTTTTTTTTTAGCTGACGGAGCAAATAAGACGGGATCATTCTCTTGGTCTGGCAGTTTCTATTGTACATAAAGCCAAGCATCTGTCGCTGCTGCTGACAGTCTATGACAAAGCCACTGGCTTCCATTTCCGTAGATTTGGGTGATCTACCAACTGTCAAAGCCTTGCCAGGAATATCAGCTAAAAATACAAGATTGTAAAATATCTGCAAATGGGTCTGAGGCCAAAGACACACACTAGAAAGAAAAAGGGAGACAGTTTCTTCTTTTGCAAACAAAGATGCAGTGTTTGGTGAATAAGAGATTCAACTTTGGCTTAACAAGGGTTGATTAGAGATGATTATCATCCTTTTATTTCCACCTAGGAGTACAAGTACCCAGGGAGGTGGTGAAAAACGTATATGTGGATATACAGTGCAAAAGTCTCGACTCACTTCTGATTTCTTTTCTTTGGCTAGGAAAATGGGACACTGTTCAAATGAACAGATACTGACACTTCTTTTGTCCGGTTTCCTCAAACTTTTTAAGGACACCCTGCACACCATTGTGAGATATGTTACATTTTCAGCCAATATCTCTTTGGGAATCACCTTGCTGGTGCAACAGTACTATTTTATCTCTGTCAAACTGTGGTATCTTTGACATCTTTCACAGATTGTTACTAGCAGCCCGTCACAAAAACGCACAGAGGGCCTAAAGACACATCTTATAATTGGGTATTTGCAAAGTTCTCTGTTATGCATAGTCACAAGAATAGTTAATCCCCTGAGTTAAGTTTCTTTTTTGTGCTTAAATGACTCATAGGTCTGTGTAAGTGGCTCAACAAACAAATAAAACATTCCTCTGAAAATGGTCAGTTACAAGGACTGGACTGAAAATGAGCAATAAAGGAGTCAACGTGCAAAAAAAGCTTCAGGAAGCCTAAAGAACTATTCACCCAGAGCACTTTAAACATTACCACAAAGTCTGGCTCTGTGGAAGAAAACATCTGAAGTGAATGCATTAGTATTTTAAACAGAGACTACTGTACATAAGTGAATAAAAGTTTTAAATAACCTTTTAAATAACAGCCTTCACTGTACTCTACAGTATATCTATGGAAACACACCTGTTACCTTGGGAATTCTCCTGCACCTCTCCTGACAGATTCCTTTAAACATCTGAAGTTTTGAAAGCTCTTTGCTGTAAAAGTAAGTCTCTGGATAATCCTCTGGATAAAACATTTGAACTTTATATAAGAGTTCAATGAGAATCAGTTCAGTTGTTTACAGATGTGTACTGGCTACTATTTAACATGAATCTAAATGTGATTGGTTAACTCTAAACAGAGGGTGTGCACACATGCTTAAATATTCTAGTTGTTTTGGAGTCAATCAGAGTTTAAGAGCCAATGGAAAATGTTGGGAATCACCAGATTATCCTGTCAGTTCTTCATCAGTTCTCTTCAGTGCAAATGGAATTACTTACTGCCCATCCTCATCGTCAGCACCAGTCATGATGTGGTATTACTCAGTGCATGCCTGCAAAGAAGCTGGAGTGCTTTCTCTCAGACAAGCATTATGGGGACATCTTGTGGCGTGAAAGAATATAGGTCAGAGACAGTGAGCGTGTCACTCTGTGTGGCATATGGACAAAACATCCTCCTCGACATGAGGCCCTCCTTTATGCGGGGTCTCTCGTGAAAAACCATGAAACCAAACTGGAAAGAAAAACATCGAAACAACTATAATGTGACACCGAGTCGCATTGCTCCATTACTCCGTATGACCATACTCTCCTTATAAACTGTCTTGTGTCACTACATTGTTACTTCTGTTACAAAAGCAGATCCTAACTGGGTGATTCAGCTGCTGAGGGGGAATATTAAACCAGAGTCACCATTAAAACCAGTCCCCGTCTTCACCGCGGCAGTAAATTCACGGCTACTATGTGCAGCGGGGAGGCTCTCCCTGTCAGGAGTAATGGCTGCTGTAAATCCACTCATACAAGAATGTAAAGTAGTGCATCCCCCTGCCAGGAGCTGGACGTATATATATATATATATATATATATATATATGTATATATATATATATATATATATATATATATATGTATATATATATATATATATATATATATATATGTATATATATATATATATATATATATATATATATGTATATATATATATATATATATATATATATATATATATATATATATATATATATATATATATATATATATATATATATATGACTTTTCTGGTTCTTCTTTCTTTATGACACATAAAGTTGTTTTATGTTTTATAGGACACATTTTCCACTTAGCGTTTAAAGAAACGGGCGCCGATTTCAGCCTCCAGCGTCGCAGCAGTTTAGCTGAATTTCACCTCGATGCAAATGAGCACAAAGGCCTTTTATTTGCATCAACATGCATGGCTTTGTTCAGCAAAACAAAACAAAAAAAGCACAGTAGCAGCTTTGGTCCTGATTTTTTTGTTGCCCACACAGGCCTCCAGGCATAAACCACCGACCGCTACGTGTCTGCTGACAGTCTTGCCAACAACCTCAATAACAACACAGGATTTACAGTCTCTACATTGTAGTAAAAGCCCTGCGTTGCTTTTGTTCAATATATAATTTCTGCAATTTTACAAGGCCTGAGGACATTAAATCAAACATTGCTGTATCTTTCTGTGGCCAGAAATCCCCGGCAATACATTTCTCCTCGATTGAAATGTTTATTGTCTGCAGCAACTTCTCTCTTTTTTTTTTTTCCTCCTTTGGTGCTCTAATTGAAAGCATATTCTTTAATAAGCCTTCACTGCAGCCACAAAGACAACACTTCTTTAGAAAAAGCCCTGGGAAGAGATCTCAAAGTCAACACCGAGAGGATGAAAACACGCCTGGCAACTTTCTGTGAGAACATTTATTTTAGTTAATCTGGCCGCTGAGGAGATAATCCCCGCTCTCTCGACAGCCTGTCACTGTTGTATGGATGGGATGAGGCGAGGTGTCCTGCCTTCTTTGTCCTGCAGGGGGCAACATGCTCCTGTTCTATTAAACAATGCAGCGCATAGAAAAAAAAGGAGAAAGAAGCCAATGTCAAATGAAATATGGGGTGTAATCTATAAAATAGCTCCTGCTGGATTTTTATACCACATATATCAGAAACAAGCCCAGATTTGGGCATCAGGGGGTGGGGGGTGAGGGGTGAGGGGGTTTGAGGATTAAATTTGACCTCTGCCACAGAGAGATAAATAAAGAAATATATCCATCTGTATGTGACAGAATTTATCACCATCAACACGCAAAGCCTGAGAAATAAATGAAGAATCTGTTACACCGAGCGGCTTTGGAACATAAGATTTTATTAGCTGCACTCGAGCCCAAAATGAAGCCTCCCGCTTCGGTAATTGGACAACATTAGATGGTAATGGTATTCATCCGAGCTGAATTACTAGAATACTCGGAGCCCCCCTTTCATACCCTCTAAGATTCACTGAGGACTCTAAATTAATTAGAGGCCTCTGCCTCTCCTTGTTGTGCTGTGCTGCGACCTTATCAGGTTAAGTGCATGTGTGTGTGTCCCATCGTGTTGTAGGATGTCCATCTGCAACTGTATATACACTGTACTCGTTCAGGGTTAGGGGGTACAGGCCCAATAATCTCTTCATTACACAGGACATCCCCCCCCTTGCCTCGGTTGGAGCTCTTTGCCTAATCAAAGGGGCCGGGAGCGGCTCGGAGGCTCGCTGGCAAAGCAAACATCGGGGACACAAAGCACTGTGCAGGTTCTCCATTCATTAATAAAACATGCCACCGGGCTGTTTGTGTGCATCAGCGAGGCTGGATTCAAATGAAAGTGTAACACGAGGAGGATCGGGCCTCCTGGCCTGCCTGGCTGGCTCCCAGATACAAGTCGTAAAGATAAAAATTATAATTATGCTCTTGTTTGTTTAGAAACAGAAGAGAAAGCATCAAAGTGCAGGAGTGTGTGTTTTCCGATTACTTGTGACTAAAGTGAGCCCAAACAGTGTTTTATCACCCCACCCCACCCCACACCAAAAGACTCCATCAATTCAATTATCATGGAGCGCCACTATTGGAGTGTACCACTGCTCTCTTAGACAGCCACGGGCACTGTGGCAAATAATACACACACCCCAGGAATATGCAAAATCATACGAGTGGCCCATTTATCATTGCCAAGGGAGCTCCCCCACCCCACCCACGCACACACACCCAGAATGGGACGGTGTGGAGATGCGATTTGGACCTGGCTGTCAGCGCTCGTCACCCGGTGAATGTGCTGAGTCCTGCGGGGGGACCCCATCGCGGCCCCTGCCCGTGGCTGATAAGGCCAATCTGCAGAGACAGCACCTGAGTCCCCCCCAGTTCCCAAACCTCCACGCTGTCACACATCCTCCAAACAGCTGTCAGAAACCCTATATGAGGGTCCCCGAGCGCCCGAGCTCCACGTGGAGCCTCTCCTTTTTAAGCCCGTCAGAGAGCCCCTTTATCTGCTGGCAGCACGCTACGGAGCATGTCCACTCTGAAGGTGCTTTTTCTTTTTTACACACCAATAAATCACTGTCAGATAATCATCATACCTCGATCCACTTACAGCTAACTAATTAAACCCCGTGCTCAAAATTAATTAATATTGCCGACCCGGAGCCCTGCCAGTGTGCCTTATTTGCTTATTTGATTTGGCTAAATGTAATCCAGGTGAGCAGAAAAGCCACACATATGGTTATTTAAACAGTGTTAGTTATTACAGAAGTTTTATTTGGTGATAATATGCAAATGCTACACACTTATCTAGTAATCTTGGAAAAGTCCAGGAAAGTTTTTGTCTTATTCTTTGCGTTTATTTTAAATGTTGGTGCCTTTCAGGGACAAAATCTCGCTATCTTCCAGTATAACACAGTATTTTTCTAATGCAGTAAGTTTGTGACAGTAATTGCTGTTATGCTGCTTTCAGACTTCTTTGATACGGTTTTCTGGTGTCTGTTGCGGTTCAGCCAATCATTAGCTAGTCTGATGACTTAGCCTCAGGGGGCCTGTGTAGCCAGCAGATATCCAGGCCAAGGCTTCTTGTTTTATCTCCCCCCCTGCCTCCGGTCTTTGTTTACAAATACAGATGATTTTTTGTAACAAAGGGGTAGCCAACAGGAGCAAATCTAACTCTCCTTCAAACAAAAGCCTGCTCGTATGTGCCAGAACACTGAGAAAGAATAAATCTTGTTCATTTCCTGCAAAAGTTCGCATAATTATATATCTGATAGCTGTTAATAGACACTGTGTGTTAGCTGGTATTGTGAAGCGATTACCTGGTCTTTAGGGTGTTTGTAAAAATATTAAGAGAGTCAGAGTCATAACTTCAGCTGGATGCAGATGCCTGGGCTGCCACATTGATATTAGTTTCTTGTCCTTATTCCAGGTGACATTGTGATAAAATCAGTGTTTAAAGTCTAAAATGATCTCTATAGTTGAAGGATGTGACTTTAGTCTTTGGCTCGCTGACTTTCAATCCAGCAGGAGTTGCAGCATTTTCTAGAATACTAAGATGTTCTGTTTCAGGAGGGTCCAAAAGAGCGGTGTCATCTGTGAAATCTACTATTTAATCCTAAAGATACCACCCTCTGAGACCCAGTACAGTAGGAACCTTAAATTAAAAGGATATTGCCAACCATACAGCTGACATCAAAAATCATCATGCTGGTAAATCTTGTTTCTCCAACCAACCATCAGCGAATGCAAGTACTGAAGAATACAAAAGAAAAAAAATGGCAAAGGGTGTTTTAGATGCAGAGATTGGTTGGCAGCTACAAGGTTGCTCAGGAAAAATTTATATTCCCCAACTGGTTGGCAAGTGGTTGCTGGAGGTTGCTAACAGGCACTAATAGGTAAAACAAACTCCTTGCGATCGCTTTGGTCACTAGCATATTGATGCTGTTGCTAGCAGTTTGCAAGAGAGATAGCAACTTGTTGTAAACACTCACCAGCTACTCTCTAAGCTGTAGTGACACTTGAGAAAGTGGAACAACCTGTGGTCCATTTATTGAGCGTTTTTAAGTTTTTGGACTTTAGAGTTTTGTTTATTTTTAAGATCTATTTAATTTCTGGTTTGTTTAGTGTTTACATTTACCCTCATATATTCCTCTTTAGTGTAATTAGTGCTATTCCTAGTTCCCTGGTGCTTTGGAGTTTATTCCTCCCTCAGTGTTCATTTCACCTTTGTCAAGTTTCCTTGCTAAGTTCATCCATGTGTCTGCATTTTCCCCATTTGGTTTTCCCACTTCCTGCTTTATTATGAGAGTTAGTTCACTGTGCTTTGCTTTTAGTTTTGATTCATTGTGTCATCTTTGCTGATTAATTCAGCAAAGAATTCAGTATTTATAGTCACCACCTCCTCGCCACAGGGTTTCCAGCATGTTTTCCTGTGTTTTGAACTGTTTTGTACTGCCTGCCATCAGCCAAAATAGACATCTTGCTTTTTTGTTAAACAAGCTTGCCTGTCTTTGGCCTGGCTGTAGCTCAGGAGGTAGAGCAGATCATCTATTAATCCAAAGGTTGGTGGTTTGATCCCTGACTGCTCCAGCCTGTATGCCTTGGGCAAGATACTAAACCCAGTTGCTCTTTGATGCATCCTGTGTAATATAAGAAATGCATTAAAAAGCACTGTATAAAAATTATTTACCATTGATGTTGGGTCCTCACTCTTAACCACCCCTTGTCTGGAGTGCTGCTTTTCTTAGCAACTCTGGGTTCGATATCTTGCCCAAGGATACTTCAACATGTAGGTGAAAAGAGCAAGGGGATGAACTCACCGACCTCTCGACGAGTAGGTGGATTATTTAAGTCAGATATTTCCTGGAATATCTGACACCTCCTCTATCAGTCTACATTAAAGCCTACCCCAAGTCATGCTTTAGCTTAGAATCTTGATACCAGCTATAAAAGTGTGTAAATGTTTGTAAAAGTCCAACACAGACATACTGCAGAGCTATCCAGGGCTGCTTCTTCAGTGACTATGTTGAATTATTGAATGAAATCCTGAAGCTGAAGTAGCAACAAGATAGATTCAGGTGAAACGACCTGTTAAAAAAGGGGCATTCCCTCATCAGAGAACCGCAAATGTTACTTGATGTGGCGTTACAAACTATGTCACACACTCTTGAAGATTGCAGCACACGCAAAATCCATTTTCATGTACAGAAATAGCTGATTCCTATCGTGGCTTGGAGGCTTATTTAACCATGCTGTGCTCTCACTTTATATTCACAAACGCAGCGCCTCCCCCATCGTCCTCCTCCTTTATCTTAACTTCATTTTCTACATGAAATGCTCCGGAGAAATCAGATTTTTAAATGAGCAAGTTGCTCAATTAAGCCGAGGAGTTGAGGCAAATAAAAAAAACAATTCCCTTTTATCACTTGCATGTATGCTTCGCTCAACCGTGAAAGAATCAAACGCCGCAATCAGCCCGAGCGCCCATGGAAACGGCAATGTGTGGGTATGCACGAGGCGAGGCTCGGATATCACAGAGCATCCACAAAACCCAAAGAAAAATAAAGCTAGTTGTTCTCAAAGCCAGATCATTTATTTTCACATGTTGTTTAGACAGCCGTTTCCAGCGGTCATAATCTCACCTAACAGCTTTAAATGCCTTTTTAATGGCGAGCCCAGCCCCCCTCCGCCCCCTCAGCCCACAGAGCAGGCAGCGCCGCCTTTACAAGCCTACACGCAGACTTGTGTTCTCTGCCCCTGACAGGAAACCTCGGCATCCTGCCCCTGATGGACTTAGACTGCACTTCGGAGTGGCATCAAAAGAAAAGTGGGAGACAGAGAGCAGCTCTGCCCTGCCCTGCCCGGCACCTCACCGCACCACGCCTCTGGGATCGGGAAGAATTCCAGGGAAAACCTACAGCAGCGACGAGGCCGCGAACAAACGGGAGCAAGCTTGCTGGAAAGAGGCCGAGACTCTCGCAGTATAAACCCCGACCTGTGCTTTGTCAAACACCTAAAGGGAAACCTGCTGTTTTTCTAGCAGGAGTTTCAGCAGAGTGGGCCAAAAGCAGCACGTCCGAGCCTTGATGTGAAGTTTAAGAAGCAGTGAGAGGCGTAAGACAGGCGGATCATTTTCACTAATAACAAAACGCATCTTGTGTGGTCATATATGTGGTGAAATGCAGCGCAGGCCTAATTACTGATTGCCCTGCAAATTATTTAAAAAGGTTTCATGTGATTCTCCCAAACGATCCATAACAAGAGTTGTGCAGCTTCAAGCTGCCAGCAGTATGCGTGCTTCGCGGCGGGACGCCGAATTAAAGCACACACTCCTCAGTAAACTGTGCAGTTAGTGCTGTTTCACATGCGCAACCCGAGGCTTACGATTGTGGCGATGTTTCCTAGCGCCCTGCACGATCATAAAGATACCCTTCCCTTTCTTTTTCCTACACAATGCAGTCGTGATGGCGCTGCAAAAACACTGCCGCACACTCTCGCGGCATCTCTGATCGCCTTATGCGATCAGATCGAGGCAGCGATCAGAGGCTGCTAAAGAGAGGCATCAGATACAGAGGCGGGGTAGTGCCACTTCAAAAGTCTGCGCTGTTTTAATCTGACTCTATCGGTTCATCCCCTTGCAGGCGAAGATGTGGGGGATGTTGGGGAAGAAGGCGATGGGTTTTGGGGGTCTATGACTGGACGCAGGCTGGGGGTGGTTTGCAGTTTCCACTTCACTCTGGCAGCACTTTGACAATTATCTCCTTTACACAGCAGCCTCTTTTTTCACTCCTATTGAAGAACCTCGCCTGAGCTCCGAAGCCTCCCAGGAATGCCAGAGAGAGAGTGGAAGGGGAATCCAATGGGGATAATCCCAATTTCAAATGGAGCTTAGTGATATCCCCCTCCTCCCTTTCTTCCTCCATACCCCCCCCTCCCTCACCCTCCTCCTGTCTGGCACAGATAACTCATCCCTCTCTCAACACTGTGCATGCGCAGACAGTAACTCACGTCGCCCTCTAAAGTAATAATTAGCATGTCATCCAGTCGTGTCAGTTGGAGAGCCGGGCCTTCTGGGGAGGCTCGCGGCATGGCGAAAGATATATTTTGGTTGGGCTGCACTGAGGTCAGAGGAAGCTGGGTTACTGTTAGAGGAGGAGGTGTTGACACACAAACGTGTTGTCACTTTGGTGTGAGCACACGCAGGTAAAAGAAAGGAAAAAGTGGGGGGCAACTGCAACCAACCTCTGCTGGTGTGGTCCACATGAACTCTCCTACTTGTGCCCCAGAAAGCTGAATCTGTTCATCTGAATGATGTGTTTTCAGTGGGGATGTCCAACGCAACATCCAAATGGACTCCCTTTGACTTTCTCACTGGTATTCCTGGGAGGCTTCAGAGCTTTCCCACTGAAAACACAACATCCAGATGAACAGATTCCGCTTTCTGGGACTTCTTCGCCTTGATGACAGAGCGTGCATCAACACATCTCCTGCTTATGGCTGGCATTTGGTTTGGTGGACCAGAATGTGGGTCTCCAAGAAAACTGTGTTCATGGCACAAAATGAATCAACCACAGGACAATGTGACCATCGGATTAGAAGTTTGTAGGAACTCAGAATGTAACTCAAACAACTGGTTGTTTTCTGGGTACATTCCTATATAAAAGCAAGGTTATCGAGCACCAATGTCATTTTGCAGTTAAATCACCCTCTTGCAGCAGCTACGTGGCTGTTTGTGGAAGAATTTCTGTTTCATATCTGTGGCTCGGGTCTGAACGTAAGCAGATTTATCATTTTTGATAATTTATCACACTCGGTCACTGTATTATCACAAACAGATTGCATCTCATTGTCAATTTGACCCCATTCAACTGCAAACTGAGAGCAGACTGACTTTTTTATCGCCTTCAAATCACTTTGAAGATCTCATCTGACTATGAGTGGTGATCTTACACAGTCTCACTCATTTTGGCCACACTGAGATCTCCAGTTACTGTTTTGTTCCCTACTGTAACTGTAGCGTAGGATATCAGTGACCAAACAACTAAACAAGAGGCTTCAACACAGTAACCCACAAACTTCAAAGTGGCTACTTCAGCCTGTTACAGACATTCTGTGGTTGAAACAAAGATCTTTTGGGTTTGTACAAAATTTGATTTTAAAGGGAAATACCACCAATCACCAAGTGTCCATGGCCCTTTTATTCTTCAACAAACACTAACTTGATTTTGGGCTGTTTAGTCTGTCAGATCTGGCCCAAATGTATCTTAAAAAGGACGGCTGTTTTGGACCACGTCGCCCAAATATCATCACAAAAATATGATCACGCAAACTTGCAGGAAAAACTTCTTTCCCAGCAACTTTGAAAAGTCTCAGTTTCATTTGTTTTCTTTAATATTTCAATCCCAAAACTGACAACCCAAACACATACACAGTGAATGAATTTTTTGAATAGCTTAATATTGAGGTCTAACACCAAATCAGTTTCATCTACATATACATTTTCATTTCACAACACACTGGACACAACTTAAACAACTAGCCTATAAGGAACAGTGATGGTCAGGTTCATATTCCATTCATCAACAGTATGTCAACCCATCAATGCTGAACCTTTTTCAAAATCAATAATGAACCTTCTTGTTTCACACACTGGGCCATGCTTGGGGGCGACAGTTTGGAGTCAACCAGAGGTCAGAAAGTAAGCGCTGGCTGACTCCGGCGTGATTTCCTCTGACATCTGCTGACATCAACAAGTCCTAGAGGTAAAGCCGGTCTTTGTCTGTGCTCTTTTAGTGTCTATATTTACGAGCCGAAGCACAAACTTAGCTACACATCTGGTACAGCCAATAAATTCAGTATCTACTGTGCTAAAATGCCCTTGAGCAACATGCCAAACCCCTGCCCATCTCCAAGGAGGGAGCTCTGCTCAGTATCTGACCCTGTGCTCTGACCTCTACAACTCTGAAGAGGTATGAAGAAAAAATAGAGCATTCCTCCTTTGGGGATCAATAATCACACGCAGCGGTGAGGAGATCTCGGAGCGTGTCGGCCCTTGTGTGCTGTAGCTTTAGGCCTGCTGCCACACAGAATCAGAGGCGTCACTGGGGTGCAGTGAAACAGCTGGGCCTGTGGTTAAAGCGTCTGCTCAGAGGCTGCAATCAGCTGAGCCCCGCTTCATCACCCGGTTCTTCTCGCTTCCTGACCTCGCTTACAAACACACACTCTATAAATGCATTCAGACACACTTGTGGAAACGCAGACACAAACATATACGCTGCTTTGAGCGCATATGTATGCTAATGACCACCTCCAGAACTCATAAAAGAACGGCACATCAGCACTTTCTACCAGAGACACGATGCAGTGTGCAGCATTCTACGGTCACAGAGCCTGGCAGTGCATTCAAGTACCTGTAGTTTGTGCAGAAAAGGTCAAATTTATGCAACGCACTGCTTTTTCCACAAACAGGCAACTGTCACATAACACAGTATTTTTGTACTTGCTTCTATTATTGCCTACACATGCATTTCTACAGGATTACTGCCTTCAAGAGCTTCTGATGAGGTGTCGAGACACTCAGCCAACACAACAGTTTTGGCAGAGCCTGACGGTTTCTGTGTGGGTATGTACGTGGAGTGAACATACTGTGGCTTTTCTGGCTTCGTGAAGATGATAGGGCCAAGCACTTCCACTGTACTTTACCATTGTTCCTTCGCTCTTGCTCCGTGCGACTTCCCTCTGCAGGCGAGCCACAGCCAGCTTTTCCCTAAACCAAAGAAACAGGAGATGGAGGGGAGAGAGAGAGAGGGGGGAAGGAAAATAAGAATGAGTCAGTGTGTGGTCAATCAGCAGCTCAGTGTGCCAGGTCTGAGTGCTCACAAAGTGGCAAATCAAGAAGTACCCAAAAACATATTCATTCTCTACTAGTCCACTGATCATGTAAGTGCTATGCATGTGGGACTCTAGTATGTCTTAGAAAATGCAAACCATTCTTGTCCCAGAGTTTTTGATAATGCAATTTTATGAGAGGCCACCTGCATGTCTCCATTATCCACAAGGTAGCTCTTTGGCCTTGGTGCCAGCACTACATTCGTGGTTTCCAGACAGCTGGAAAGAGTCCTCAAAAGATCACAACAGAAGATAGGGAAGAGGAGGATGTTGGGTTTCCAACCAGGATCCCATTCGTTCCGTTTTCTTTGGACCTTGAACATTAATTAAATTTTTCCCTCTCTTTTTATCCTCACTTCTTTCACTGGTTAGGTTTAGGTGTTAAATACCTTAATGCATGCTCAACGCATACCTCAATAATCATCCAGGTAAGTAAATCACATGAAGTTGATTTTGAAAGTCTTTAGACTGAAAAGGTTACTTGGATGAGTGACAAAACATTTGTCCAAATGAAACGCATAAATTAAATGCATAAATTAGCATTTAGCTTCTAGCTTTTAATACAACAGTCGCTTTAAAAAAGGCAGTGAAAGAAAACAGTGGCACAGCTTACATTATTTTGACTATGTGGAACGGACTTGCAATCTCATTGCCTTTGAAATTCTTGCATTTGTTAATATTGCAAGGAGACGCATCACAGAGTGACTCAGGTTGATTGCAATGCAACAGCAATCAATTTGAGTCAGACCAAAGTAGTTTGAGGCTGGTTGCCTCACACCAGACGACCTGTGAAATCACCTTGAGATCAAAGCTGGTCACCCAGACGTTGAGGCTATTACAGGCTCAACCTCTGATCAGCTGGTTGTTGCAACTGGCTGCAACCAAACAAAAATCCAATGCAGTCACCAGGCAACCACTAATAATTTTCCAAGCATACCAAAGGTGTACCTCAAGGATCAATCCCGGGACCACTTGGATTTTTTTTACACGTCAAAACTTTTAGTGAAAATGTCACCAAGTTAATAATAGATTGGATTTTATTAGCGCTTTTCAAGGCACCCAAAGCGCTTTACAATACCACTATTCATTCACACACTGGTGTAGCCACAGCTGCCCTGGGGCAGACTAACAGAAGCGAGGCTGCCATATCGGCCCCTCTGGCCAACACCAGTAGGCAAGTAGGGTAAAGTGTCTTGCCCAAGGACACAACGACTAGGACAGAGAGCCCAGGGATCGAACCGGCGACCTTCCGGTTACAGATGCGATTCCCAAACCCCTGAGCCACGGTCGCGGTACATTCTGCTACAGTTAGCTATTAATACACTAAGGGACACCCAGCATGGGTACTTGTCTTTTGCCCTGTCTCCCTCTCCTCATCCCCAACCAGTCAAGGCAGATGGCTAAGTCTTGTTTTGCCTGAGGTTTCTTCCTGTTAAAAAGGAGTTTTTCCTCCCCAGTCTCTCCAGGTTGTTGTTTATAGGGGGATTCATAGTTGGGGTTTTCTCTGTATTATTGTGGAGTCTTTACCTTACAATGTAAAGCGCCTTGAGTCGACTTTTGTTGGATGAGAGATGAAACATCTTCAACATAAAGACGTCCAGCTGCCAGACAATCAATCCTGATATTCCTCCAATAGGATATCATACCTCACAAACCTGAAACCACTTAGTTATCCTTTTATTTAGAGCGATTCTTGTTTTGTTTCCATCTTTCATCTTACTTTTATCTTACAAAAACATCAACCACCGTCTTCACACCTAAGACTCACTCCCTCTATTCGTGCCTAAAGGCTGTGATGAAAATGGAAAGAGAAGCCTCCCCTCAGCTGCAAAATCAAATTTATCATCATCAGAGGACACTCAAGCTCTCTACTGGGCAAATCAAATTCCTCGACTTAGCTAATCATTTCTTGTTTACTAAGTGGTTGGTATCAGATATCCAAGATCAATATCAGCTCACTATACAAGAAACCAACACTTCTGCCCTCCATCTATCTCCAACTTCGGCAGAACCCACACACACCTGCAAGCAAACCAGCAGACACACACATGGAAGAGGCGAGGTCGTCGGCTAACTACGCAAAACAGAGTTCGCGGTTCTATCCAGACAAAAATAGCTCAGAGGAAACAAAAAAAAGAAAAGAAAAAAAAGCTGGGCATCCTCGTGCCAGACCCTACAGCCTTACAGGCAGACACACACACACTCATAACAAACTCTTCCACACAAATACGCACAGAGCTGAACAAAGAAATTGACTGTGCACATCCAATCCATTTCCCACGTGAGGGCATTCCAGACTTTAATGGGATAAATCTTGGCACACTAGCACGGATAATAAAAAACCCTGTTTTAAAGCCCCTCCTGAGGCATCCACAACAACTGAAGCGGTGCTCCAGGACAAGCCAGACTGTGAATGTGTTTGCTGAAGGCTTGTCAGTATACAAGTGTTTCTATCCGTATTTCTGGGAAAACAACAAATGTGTAAGGGGATCAAAAAGCCTCCTTTGGCAGCGTAGCCTCTGAGTGAATCTGTTCAAGTCATTATTGTTGTAAATATAGTACTCTACATGCATTACTAGAGGCGCATGATGTGTTATCACCCACTTATTAATGTTTCTGCAGACTGGCTTGAAAGCCAGGTCTGCTAGGAGGTAAATATCAGAATCAATCAGAATCAGAATCAGAATACTTTATTGATCCCTGGGGGAAATTATTTTTTGTTACAGTGCTGATATGATAGTTGCTTTAAAAAATACTTGAAAATAATTAACTTACTTAAAAAAGACAGTAACGAGTCAAAAAAACCAAACCTAATAAATGAATTGCATCATCTTACAAAACCTTAGGTGTGCAGCTCAGGAGGAAAGTTCCTGTCAAAGTCTTGTTCCCGACTGTTTTGTCTTCACAGCACACCTAATGTGGGGCTGTGGGACCCAATAAAGAAGCTGATACACCAGACAGCCCGAGTAATCCCAATCACCTGCACATTTTTCACATTTCTTCAACAATAGCAGACATCCAAACCCCCCAAAAATAGCTCATGAGTAACAACTCCTCACCGCCTCGCAGTCTTTGACAAGACGCCGTTGTTTCTGAGCGGCTTACCTGTCGGAGGGAAAACCCCCCGGTGATTAAGAGACAGCTGACAGAGATGGATGAATCAACCGTCTGAACTGAACAGGCAAAATACAAGGTGGGCTACGTTTCTGCTCCTGGATGGCATTCCCACTGCAGTGATTCCTCTAATGGGAAAACACTGATTAAGACAAAGGCGAGCTAAACGAGCCGATTGTGAAACACGCACTGTGGCGGTGACGAATTCAGGAGGAAGTCGAGCAGAGTGCCGATGCTGTGAAGCAAGCAGGGGTGTGTGCGCGTGTGCGTTTGGGTGTGTATTCTGGACTTTTACTGCATTGGTTACTGCATTCATAAATTCCGTGTGAACGCATGCTCCACACCTGACTAAAACACTCGTGTTTACATTACACAATGTGTCTCTTCCCATTACAGCACACTGTACACCATTACACCACTTTCATTTAAAAAAAAAAAAAACTCTCTGGAAGTTCTCACTGCAGATATTGTTTTGTTAAACGGGACCGGCCTGGCATTCCTCCAGTCTGTGTTATGGCTGAGCGTCACAGCGCTGTAAAGGGTTAAGTTTCAGGCCACTTATGTACAGGCATGTTCCAGGAGCAACGGAGCATGAGCCAACTGCGCCCGGCGGCAAAAATCGCCGCCAAATATAGAACAATTTGACATTCTGTGTTAAACGTAATTATAGTAATTGGCACGAGCGGTAGTCAAAACAGTATTCCAGTGAAAAACGCTCACTGGCGACGTCTTGCATCCAGTTGGCGCTGGTGTGGAATTATATGATATCTGCATTCAAGCGCACATGAATGCAATCTGTAATGTACTCTGTGTGTGTTTATGCCTGTGTTTAGGCTGACATATTCCACTCTAAATTTGTCATGTGCATTTCAACCACAATGGATGCGAGATCCATCACGTCGTAAACTTTTACCAGCTGTGTAAACTGGCCCCGAAATAGTCAGACAGAGTCCAACCTGACGGCTGTTAGAGTCAGGGAGTTTATCTCAAGCCCATCTCTCGCAGAAGGCTCTAGTTTGGTATGCAAAGAGCCATGTTAACACATTAATTACGATGTTTTCATTTTTCCCTCCACATGTTCTCATGAATGTCGTCCAAACGGGTCAAAACGCAGGCACGCGGTCCCTAAACGCCTCATTTTAAAGGGTAATTCCATTTTATAACAAGCCGGGTCTTATTTTCCCAGTTATGGACGTTGTTTCGAGTGGTTATGATAACATTAACAAAGTTTTACAGGGGCTAGAAACCTGAGCAGGCAAACAATCAGCCAACAGTTTGGACAGCGATGCAGCCAAATTATCAAAACCATACTGAAAGCATGTAATCCGTCACAGTGGGAAGACACGAATAGAACAGACAAGCCAGAGCTTTCCACATAAATCAGGATAATCTGGGTTTTGTTTATAACCTGTCAGATTGTTTGTGTTTATTGCCCATAGACTGTATATAAAAGATGTATGTGGCCACAGTGACATCACCCTTTTGTTTGTGGACTTTTGGATTCTAGATCTACACCATTACAGCTGTCACCATCTTGAATTTTTGGACCTAGAAGAAAGCATGACAAGCTCACTAATGGTTAGCTTAATGCGAGCAGCCCTAATAACACATTAATGCTGCTCGCAGGTACCCCCAATATAGCTGCAGAAGATTAGCACGCTGTAATCCGGTTTATTTTAATATGGGACCCTTAGAGTGAGCCTCAAGTGGCCACTTGACGAACTGCAGTTTGACACACTTCCATGTTTGCTTAGATTTTCAGCCCTGGATATTTTGCTTCCTGCCGTCCTTTAAATGAGCTAAAAACATTTTCATTGAGGCAGAAAAGTGAATGATTCTCTTTGGACTCGAACTTTATATATTTCACACTTGATGCGTTTGTCTTCTACATCCTGATCTTGTGATGAAAGCATAAGCTGACAGCTGACCGTGTGCACACGTTCTACCTCCGCTGAAACCCGTGTGGGGTGTGGGCCTCCAGTTTCTCCTGCTGATTGCAATCACCTGATAGTGGTGATGACTTACTAAACAAGGAAATCCCACCAAGCACCAGTGGAGATACCCAAACCACCTGATTTGGGTATCTGATAGCCCCAGTTGCAAGTGCACTTCTCTTCAGTACACAAAATGCAACGAGAGTAAGGTGGTCATGTAGTCTGATCATGTCAAAAAGCAGTACTTTAAAGTGGATTTAATACAGTTACAATGCTTGTATTAAACATGGTCAAGTGTTCAAATATTGAGCGTAGTTTGTGAGTCACAGGCGCAGGCTTCAAACAAACTCAGTTTCAGACAGGTTTTTTTTTTCTACTCTTGGCTTCAAACGAGCAGTTAGCCCTAGCACAGTCATCACAGAAGCCCCACCCACCTGCTGTTTAATCTCTGTTTGTAAAGCGGGACCAGTCAGGATGAAGTTTTCATAAAGGAAGGAGCTGGTTTCAGACAGTGGCTTTGTGTAAGATAAATAAAGCTTATTTTGAACTATAAATCATATAATGCAGCTCTAGTAGAGTCCACTTAAAGCTTAAACAGTGATTTAACATCTAGTTTGTGATGAAAATCTTGGCTTACATGCCTCGTTTGTGCACCTGCTTTGTTACATTCTTAACTCGCACTACCTGCCATCCACCCACACACCTCACAGATCACGTCTTTCCTTTTCACATGCATTTCCTTCAGCGTCAAACGCCGCCCCGTCTCTGAGATAAGACAGACAGCGCGGCGCAGAGCGAACATAACACCCGCCCCGCCGCATTCACAGCAGATCAACCCTGTTTCCTCTGCTCAGTCTCCTGAGCTCAGACGCTGTGTAAACCCTCCGTGTGCACCCGCTCTTTCTCTAGCGTCGCAGCGGCGGTGGCGTGCATGCATGCAAAGACACGACCTGTCAGGGCCGAGAGAGGATCAATCACAGCTTGAGCTGACATGTTGTGGAGCCCTGCGCTTTGAACTACATTGTGGGAGGCAGACGTTTAGCCCGTGTTTTCATCACTGTTATCACGGCTCTTCCATACAGGTGGTTTAATCCACTGTACATTGTTTGCTGCTAAGCACATAATGAAAGAGGGAGAAGCGCTGTCTCCTGTATTTTGGTTTCCTCTTTCCCTCGCGGTACTGTACACCACTATCAAGTGCGTTTAATCTGTCCTCTTAAACACCACATACTGGTTCAGCTTTTTCCCTGCAGAAGTTACTCACTTTGACATAAACACATGCATCCTGATGCATAAAAGATGCATAAATATAAACCATCTCTCTAGTATTGTCATCGAGGCTTATGGGGGAGCTAAACATTTCAATCGTTCTCAGCCACAACTGTACACAGAGTGGCCAGGAGGGATGCATAAATGTTTGGATGAGAGCAGAGCTGCCATGCATTTATGTATTAGCGTCTGCACTCCCGCTGGGTTAAGAGCCCTGATACGCACGCAATCCCCATGGCCCACATAGGGCGCCCTCTTCAGAGGGATCCTGACTCCGGACCGGTCATTCCCATCCTTAATCCTTCTACAGCTGTGTTATGTAACCTTCTCTGTACCGATCCACCCAAAAAAATCAACCCAGTCCCAAACCCTAGTGCGGGACAATAGGCTTACTGATGCGTTTGATAAGTTACAACATCCAAGCCAGCCTGACAGGAAAACAGAGTTACAACTGCCAAGAGAGTAAACTCGAGATGGGGTGTGAAATGCATTTGCACAACTCTAATTTCTCATGTTCTGCATGGATTCCCTGACATTGTCATGGAGAAAATGAACTTGAAAAAGTCCCACTTCATTATGTGTAATTAAAAAGTCCTGTACCAACAAAGGCAACGTATCATTAAAGCATCATTTCCTTAAGACTTTAATGCAGGAATTCCTTTCTGCAGTCGAACCCCAAATGCCGAGATGGCATCAAAATCAGCGTCGGTGTAAACACTTTCATCTGCACGGGCGTCTGAGGGGGTGGGGCTTGCACATCTGTGACCGTTCAATTGGTCCCAATGCATTAGGCAGGTTCAATCAATCACCACGAAGCACTGTGGTGGATGGCGAGGAGTGGCCTGACCCGCGGCGATCCCCCGTTTCCCAGCCACAGCTGGTTCCTGACCTCCTGTCGCTCGTCACGGACCCCCGTCTGCAGTGAAGGGCAGCGGAAAAACATGAGCCACATGTCAGCACCTCTCACACCCAGCCAGCCAGCCAGCCAGGCAGCCAGACAACCCGGCACAATGAGCCTTACCTCACCACCGAAGACCATCAATTATTGACGAGGTGAAATGTGATGAGGTTCTGCTGTGAGCACACAAAGAACACACGCCTTTTCAGGCTGCCATGTGGCCTAATAACGTCTTTATTTTCCAAAAAGACACGTTTCTAATCAGCAACATAGTCCTTGTTTGATGTTGTGGAGCAATAATCTGCATTAGACACTCAGAAACACTGTTAGTCTGACCAAGTATGTATGATAAATGCCTCCCTGTGATGTGAATCTGGACAACAGTGTGCTTGACAAACACTAAGAATGTGGGTCATCTCAACACCCATACATAACTTCATCATCATGACTCATACTTAGTTTTAATTTAGGAGTTGCGTACTGGACTTTGTTTGGACACGTGTGTGCTACACTGAGCAATGTAGTTAGGCGAGTTGAGATGATCACGATTAGCAAGATTAATCCAAAGTCAATAACAGGTTGAGCGCTCCGAGTTGTTTATGCTTTTCCCTCCGAGATAACATCTAGCCCTCGGTACTTCACAGGAGTCTGACAGAATACACCGGGAAGCTTTGTTTTCTTTTTTTTCCCCTCCGACTCTAAGCATTGACATAATCTTGGAGCGTGTGATTGATGGCGGCAATCTCTGTGAACTAGACTGTGTGAAAATTTTTTTGCCTTTCCCACTTAAAAGAACTTCAGGGAATTCTTCAAAACCTCAAAAAGTCATTGCTTCTTTTATCCTATTAAGTGTCTATGTAGAAAAATTGGCACATTCAGTGGATAAGTTCTTGAGTTGTGGTCTAAAATGTGGCTTTTGGAGACACTTTGACAAGCAAAATCTCATTAATTCTTCTGTGTCTCCTCAGCTTCCATCCTTAAAACAGTAGAGTCAAGTCATGTTAAACAGACCACACTCCTACCTAAAGTAATAGGAAGGGTTTCAGCTTTGATTTCAGTGGACATAAAGGACATAAAACCTGCGTTTAGATATTCATCAGGACAAACAGCTTTTACAAAAAGCCTAAAACTTTTCATATATCTCAATCAATCAATCAAAATTGTCAAAGTGATTAATGTCTCATATTGCCAGAACTCTTTCAAATGCTAAATTCCACTACAGATACGGTGAGTCAAGAAAAACTGCAAGCACTCCTAAAGAGCAGATATGCCTGCCACTACTCTGTTCAGACTGTTTGCCGAACTGGCAGATAAGTTTCCGAGTTTGGCTGTTTCTAAAGAAGGCAACTGGGTCTTTGGGGACAGGCGAGACGCTACCAAGTGCAACATTTGTAAATCACCAACAAAACTAAACAACACATATCACCGCTATCACACGCTATTTTGCCCCTCTGGCCATACGAGTGTTTAGGCATAGGAAAAAAGTGGTTGTATGAGTGTGTGCTTGAATGAACGAATCTTGTAGTTAGAAAGCACTTTGAATGCTTAAACAGAGTAAAAAAACGCTACATAAGTACCAGTCCATTCACTATCATCGTTGGTGTTGCAGAAATATGTGGAAAATGCCTTCTGTTTTCATCTCATTTCCCTCAAGATGGGGCCGAGTATGGCAGCCTCGTCGCGAGCTCCCCCAAGCAACGGCTTTCTTCTGTGTTTAATTTTACTTTTCCTTTATTTTTTCACGAGCAGCACTTGTCTCCTTGTGTACGACCGACAAACCTTACTGGACATAAAAGACGGTCTTTCTTATAACTTTCCGGAGTTCAAGTTTTGCAACACGGACGCTCCGTTTGCAGACCCCCCATTCATCTCACCTGAGACGCCTTTGTTCTCTGGCCCTGGAGGCCGCAAACGCCGACGCAGAGGGAGAAGATCTGGCGTTCTGGTTCGACTGAGACGGCGCACTTACAGACCACCGTTACCCAGTTTATTACTGGCTAATATGCAGTCTCTGGAGAACAAGCTGTGCGAGCTTCGGGCACGGATCTCATTCCAGCGAGAGATGCGGGACTGCTGCGTGATCTGCCTCACAGAAACCTGGCTATCGGACAAAGTACCGGACTCCGCAATACAACTGCCGGGGTTCTCTGTGCACCGCGCGGACAGGTCACAGGATATTACTGGGAAAAGCAGAGGCGGTGGTGTGTGTTTCATGATCAACAACAGCTGGTGTGATTATGCGAACGTGCACCCGGTCAAATCCTTCTGCTCACCGGACCTGGAGTACCTGATGATTAAGTGCCGGCCATTCTGGCTACCGAGGGAATTTACAGCAGTGATTATTACGGCTGTTTACATTCCCCCACAAGCCGACACTGACCGTGCACTCAGGGAACTGTACAGCGCGATCAGCAGCGAGGAAACCGCACACCCAGAGGCAGCGTTTATCACAGCCGGAGACTTTAATAAGGGAAACCTGAAGAAAGTCTCACCAAAACTCCATCAACACATCCTTTTCAACACACGTGGAAACCGGCTACTCGACCACTGTTACACCTCTTTCCGGGATGCGTACAAAGCCCTCCCCCGCGCCCCATTCGGCCAATCAGATCACTGCTCCATCCTGCTCCTGCCCGCCTACAGGCAGAAGCTGAAACAGGAAGCTCCAACCCGGAGGGCGGTGCACTGTTGGACGGACCAATCGGAGTCTGCGCTGCGGGACTGTTTTGATCACGCGGACTGGGAAATGTTTCACGTGGCCGCCAGAGACATTGATGAATACACAGACTCAGTCTGTGGATTTATCAGGAAATGCGTGGAAGATGTCGTCCCATCCAGAACAGTCAAATCCTTCCCAAATCAAAAACCCTGGATTAACGGAGATGTTCGCGCGGCACTGGCGGCACGGAACACCGCCTTTGCCTCCGCGAACACATCGGACTACAAACACGCACATTACCAACTCCGGAAGACGATCAAAGCAGCCAAACGTGAGTACAGGGACAGGGTGGAGCAACAGTTTGACAACCCTCGGAGTATGTGGCAGGGACTAAACACGATCACAGACTTTAGAGGGAAAACCAGCACACCGCAGACCACGGCCTCTCTGTGTGAGGATCTAAACGTATTCTACGCTAGATTCGACGCAGCGAACACCATGAGACCGGACAGTGTGCGCACCGCGGATGACGTCAGTGCGCACACTGTGTCTGAGGAGGATGTGCGGAAGTGCTTCAGGAAGGTGAACGCACGCAAAGCTACTGGTCCGGACGGGATTCCCGGCCCCGTCCTCAGGTCATGCGCGGCTCAGCTGGCTGGAGTGTTCACGCACATCTTCAACCTTTCCCTCTCTCTGTCTGTAGTCCCAGCCTGCTTCAAAATGGCCACCATCGTCCCTGTACCCAAATCCTCCACCATCTCCTCATTGAACGACTGGCGACCTGTAGCCCTGACCCCCATCGTAAGCAAATGCTTCGAGAAGCTGGTCAGGGACTTCATCTGCTCTGCACTACCCGACTCACTGGACCCTCTACAGTTTGCATACCGCCACAACAGGTCCACTGATGATGCCATAGCCCTGACACTACACACTGCCCTGTCACACCTGGAGAAGAGAGACACGTATGTGAGGATGCTGTTTGTAGATTACAGCTCAGCATTCAATACCATCGTTCCCTCGAAGCTGGACAGGAAACTGCAGGATCTAGGACTGAGCAGCTCCCTCTGCAGCTGGATCCTTAGCTTCCTGTCTGACAGACGCCAAGTGGTCAGACTGGGCAGCATCACCTCATCCCCCATCACACTGAACACTGGTGCTCCACAGGGGTGTGTACTGAGCCCTCTCCTGTACTCACTCTACACCTACGACTGCACAGCCACTAACAACTCCAACATCATTGTGAAGTTTGCGGACGACACTACAGTGGTGGGTCTTATCACCAACGGTGATGAGACGGCTTACAGGGAGGAGGTCAGCGCCCTGACCCACTGGTGTCAAGACAACCATCTCACCCTCAACGTCGCAAAGACAAAGGAGTTGATAGTGGACTTCCGGAGGTGCAGAGAAGTACACACCCCCATCACCATCAACGGCGCTGCTGTGGAGAGAGTGAGCAGCTTCCGGTTCCTTGGTGTACATCTGGCTGAGGATCTTACGTGGTCAGTACACACAAACAAAACAGTGAAGAAGGCGCAGCAGCGCCTCTTCTTTCTCAGGAGACTGAAAAGATTCGGCATGAGCCCCCGCATCCTCAGGACCTTCTATCACTGTGCCATTGAGAGCATCCTCACTGGATGCATCACCACCTGGTATGGCAACAGCACCGCCTACAACTGCAAAGCTCTCCAGCGAGTAGTGCGGTGCTCTGAACGGATAATTGGAGGTGAGCTTCCCTCCCTCCAAGACATCTACAGGAAGCGCTGCCTGAGGAAAGCGGGGAGGATCATCAAGGACTCCAGTCACCCCAGCCATAAACTGTTCAGACTGCTTCCATCAGGAAGGAGGTTCTGCAGCATCCGGTCCCGAACCAGAGAGAGCTTTTTCCATCAGGCCATCAGACTGCTGAACACGTCATAGACACCTCACCTTCACTACTGGAACTTCAACATTATGCACTCCACACTGTATATAAATGCCACTTGTTTTGCACATATTCAACTCTGTATATTTTATATATTTTATTATTATTATTATTATTTTATTTTATTTTTTTTACTATTTAATTTGTAAAAATGTGTATACACACACACACACACACACACACACACACACACACACACACGTAGGAAAATATTTAGTATACACATCCAGAAATGCATACACTATTATATATTGTACATATATTTATTAGTTTCAGGTTGGCCATTCTTGTATTTTGCTCGTTTGTGTTGTTGTGTTTGCACATCTCTGTTGCTTGTGGGGCTCGCACACAAGAATTTCACTCGCATGTGCTGTGCCAGTGTGCCTGCACATGTGATGTGACAATAAAAGTGATTTGATTTGATTTGATCTGATTACATTTGTGCCAAATTTGATGGTGTTTTTAGGGTGTTTAAGACATACAGTATCACAAATATGTATGGGGTGGAATAGCTTAATGCCTCTGGCAACAGCTGCCACCTGAAGAGGCATGAAACTCTTCAAAGAATTCTGCAAAAATCTTCAAAATCAGAGTGAAGACGCTGATTTAAATGCACTGTTTAGTGGGCCAGAACTTCTCCAAAACTTATGAAGTAACAAAGATCAGACATAAGGAATCCTCTGAGAGAAATGCATTTGCCAAGCGTGGATTACCCCTGCTTGGCTGTCTGTCTGTCTACCTAAATGTTTTCTTATTCTGCGAGCAGGGCCTGACCTCAATTGTTTCCAAGCCACAGATGCATTCCTGCCCAGACGAAACGAAACATTGCGGATGAGCAGATGTGCTTTAAAAATGGCTGCAGCACCCGCCCGCCTGCCTTTCTTGTCTGTCGGGAGGGTTTACTCACCAGCGTGGCTCATGAAGAATGAAGATGGGGCTAGACATGATCACACGGAGGGGCAATCTTAAGCACATGGCTGAGCACACATGTACAAACACACTTGCAAAGATATGCAAAGACATGCACACACACACATTTACAGACAACTTTGAATCTTTCATGTGCAATTCATAAATGAGAGATGACTCCAAACTGGAAAGGTGCTGTTGCTGTACCTTAGCAAACACAGTTGAGGGGATATGTGGAAATGGGGCAAGAGAAGGAAAACAGAGCTTATCAAAAAGCATTCCCAGCCACATACTCACACTCCAACAGGTTGTAATCTTGTGTTTGCTTAAAATTTTCCCCAGTGATGGCTGTCTAACTTATGTCGCACCCTCTGACACATAATTGAGTTTAAGTGAGGCACATTTCACAAAAGACTGCAATTACCTCATGATATAGGAGTTCTCCTGTTTTTTGTGAAATGGATTCGGACAAGATAAACAAAACCAGTTTTTTATTTTTTCGTCCCTGAGAAATTATTATACTTCTCCAGAGATGAACACAAAACATCTCTGCAGATCTATACAGGCTCTGTACGCTTGAGATGAAGCCCAACTGTGTCTAAAGGCCAAGAATGTCTCAGCGTGTGCCAAGACGCCACGCTTAAAGGCAGCAATAAAAGCCTGCTATCATAGACAGAAGCAGGATGAAATGAATTGAAAAACTGGCGATGTGGTGAAGAGTGACGACAATCAAGAGACTAAGTTGGCTATTTTACTTCCTCACCTGACCGAAGTGGTATGAAATGGGTGGGTTTGTGTTGGAAAGCTACAGAAATATTTGTGACACTAAGAGGGCGACGTGTGGGAGGATTTTAGGCGCTGTTTGATCTTCTAATAAGTGTTCCTTTTGAGGCATGCTGATGTCTTTGTCTGGGTATTTACAGGTGACCTGGGTGGAAAATGAGATGATGCTGAGCAATCTGCTATGAAGCTGAACCTGATCGGTTACTGTGATAGTCTTTCCATCAACATCGAGTTTTTACAAGACTCTCAAATGTTTTTCCATCCTTTTAGACATGTAGGTATGTGTACTGCTGATGCCTTCATCGGTCTGATAAAGTGACACTGTCATTCAGACATAGGTCCTATTACGTAAATTGTTCTTTAAATACTTTAAGACATCTTTAAGACTACAAACATATACCTTGTATTCATTAAACGTTCATAGGATGAGAAAAGGTGATCTGGGTGACTGTAACAACTGGCGGGGCATCACGTTGCTGTCGGTACCCGGGAAAGTGTTTTGCCTCGCTCTTTTGAATCGGCTACAACACGCAGTGAATGAACGATTGCGAGAAAAGCAGGCTGGGTTTCGGGGGGCCGGTCATGCGTCGAGGAAATCTTCACCCTCCGCATGATCATTGAACAAACATTGGAATACCAAAGGAAGATTTCTAGTAATTTCATTGCCTTCGAGAAGGCTTTTGACAGCGTCCACCGGCTGACTCTATGGGCTATCCTACGCCACTATGGAGTCCCTCAGCAGTTTTTAGATGCCTTTCGTTGTCTCTACTCCAACTCCCGTTGCTGCGTCCGGACGGATGACGGCTGCACAGATTTCTTCAAGATCAATACTGGCGTCCGACAAGGATGCGTGCTATCCCCTTTCCTCTTCCTGTTGGTAATTGACTTCATCATGTGACGATCAGTTGACCAAGCTGGCATTGGTGTGCCCTGGCACGAAGCGCGTAATCTCACTGACTTGGACTTCGCAGATGACATCGCCCTGCTGGGCTCGACTCAGGAAGACCTCCAAAAGTTGACCGCGGCCCTGCAGAGGGAGGCGACGAAAGTTGGATTAAGAATCAGCGTCAAAAAAACCAAGGTACTCCGAGTTGGCTATGCACGTGCCCGCATTCCTGTCATGATCAACCAACAACGTGCTGAAGAGGTGGAGAATTTTACATATCTTGGCAGCATCATCTCGAATGATGGGGTCTCTGATCGGGATGTCGACGCCAGAGTAGGGAAGGCAGTTGGTGTCCTGCGACGTCTCCAACCTATTTGGAACTCGACCTCCCTGAATGTAAGGGTCAAGATCAGACTACTGAACTCTATCGTCTTCCCTACTGCACTTTATGCTAGTGAAACCTGGCGCTCAACAAGTGCAATTATTCAACACCTGAACGTGCTTCAACAACGTGGCCTGCGGCGAATCCTGAGAATTTCCTACCGGGACCGAATAACAAATGAGGAGGTCCTACGAAGAGCAGGCACCCGCCCATTAGCCGATGTTGTTGCAGAAAGGCGCTTCCGCTTTGCGGGCCATATTTTACGCCTACCCCCTCATCGCCCAGCTAAGATTGCCATGACATGGCGTCCACGCACTGGCAAGCTAAAGCAAGGCCGACCAAAGACCACATGGCGTCGAACATTCATGGACGATCTGAGAACTGTCGACATTGCCTGGGACGAAGCTGAAGCAGTTGCTGCTGACCGACATCGATGGAGATCACTAGCTGCCCGATGCGCCGCCTGGCGTAGGAGGAACTAAGTCTAAGTAAGTCATAGGATGAGATGCCATCATATTAACAGAAAGGAACAACTTGTTTCATTGCTGGAAAGTTTTCACTTCCAGTCAGTTTTCACTCAAATTATTGAAGTCAAAAGTCTCAAAATCCTCCTCCAATGAGCCATTTCAGCTTTCAAAAGCTGATTGAAGTTTCTGGTTCATAGAACTAACTTACTCCCCTTATCACGTTCATGGCAAGGTGCCTAAAGTGCTCCTTTAGACATGATAGAGACATGTTTGGAATGAGATAGTAATAGAAAGGAGTCTGAAAAGGACATTATTTTGGCAGATACAGAAGCTTGTTCAAACATCTGCTTATTTGATCACGTTAGATGCCAAAAAATATCTCCGTGAACCCTTCGTTTGTTCTCAAATTATTGTAAGAAAGTCTTAAAAAAGCAATTATGATCTAGGCCAAACTACATGCAACATATACATACGTGGTTGGAGCGTAACGGGGTGACAACAGGGAACCGCACCTCTCACTCCATGACAGCTGAGGTAGGCTCCCCTGTGACCTATGAACTGGATGTTAAGAAAATGGATGGATGGAAAGTAGATCTCACAGTAGCAGGTAGCCATAGTTTTGCACATGGCTACTGTGAGATGTACTTTGTTGAAAGTGACAAGTAAAGGTCACTAGAACTCAGTAGTATTACATCTTCAATTGAAAAGTGAGCATGGTGCACATTTAGGCACAAAGCAACATTTTCAGAAGACTTCAGATTAATATAATCATTAAGGATGTTTTTCTGAAAGACGCACGAACATGTTCAAATTACCATCAGAAGGTTTTAATAACACCACTCCAGTGAGCCTTTCCACACAGGCTTCTCAGCTTTAAAAGTCCAGTAACCCTGAACAGTGCATTACTGCCAGAAGATGCAAATGCTAATGTAGCACTTTTTGCATGTTCAGTGCTATAAATGCATCCACATACATATAACCAAGTCACACATTTCATCCATTGTTCTGTATTTCACACCCCGGCTAGCCTGCATTGAGGTAATTGGGGAACAGAGACTCATGTGTACTACTGTACTACAATGCTAGAAGGTTCTGCTGACTCATGGAGACCATGCAGAGGCTACAGGGTATTTTACAACAGCTGTCAACACAACAGTAGCCCTTTACAGAAGCGGACAAACGGCCACTGCATATACAATAAAGACAAAGGGGCTGCAAACAAGACGCATTTGAGCCAAGGGTCAGCCATCTCTACTGCAATCCACCTCTGCGGGCACACATATGTGTCCTCAGTGTTCCTGGGAAGCTCATAACTCAGACGCCCTCTACAGGAAAGGGCAGAGCAGGCTGTACCTGCTGCGGAGACTCAGGTCGTTTGGAGTGGAGGGCCCACTCCTGAAGAAATTCTATGACTCTGTTGTGGCTTCTGCTATCTTTTATGGTGTGGTCTGCTGGGGCGGCAGCATCTCTGCTGGGGACAGGAAGAGACTGAACAGGGTGATCCGAAGGGCCAGCTCTGTTCTAGGATGCCCTCTGGACCCAGTGGAGGTGGTGAGTGACAGGAGAACGGCGGCTAAGCTGTCATCCCTGATGGACAACATCTCCCACCCCATGCAGCAGACTGTGACAGCACTGAGCATCTCCTTCAGTGGGAGACTGCGGCACCCACGGTGTGGGACGGAGAGATTTCGCAGGTCTTTCCTCCCCACTGCTGTCAGACTCCATAATAAAGACTTTAACTGATCAAGCACACACATCCATACATATGCAATAATACTAAGTGCAATAATCCTTTCTGTCATCGTTGTATTTTTACTCAGTTGTATATAGTATTTGTATTTGTATTCTATTTTTATCTTATTGTATATTTATTTTATTTTATTCTACTGTATATAGTATTTTATTTTATTCTATTCTGTACAGTTGTGTACTGTATTTATTCTTATTGTATTCTAATTTTTGCCTCATAACTTTTGCACTGTCCACTTCCTGCTGTGACAAAACAAATTTCCCACGTGTGGGACTAATAAAGGTTATCTTATCTTATCTTATCTGTTGCAAAAGCCATGGCATTAATATAACTATTCTCCATGTGTGATGCAGGCAGTTTTTCATGCGTTTAGTTGCATCGCTTTACTTAGAGTCACTTTGCACTGTAGCTTCCATCTTTAAATATGTCTGGTCCCAGTAATTCTCTTTTACGTGTTCACAAAATTGCCATAGCGCTCCTGTTCTTGCCCTCTGGCATGTTGGTAACCAAGCAGTTAAAAGCATCTGCACGCTGCCGTAATTCACTCTAAGTAAAGACTGTCACCAAACGGCTAAAATACAACAAGAGAAGTGTTTGGAAAAGAGTTTTACAGCTTCAAAAGGTGAGCTTCTCCAGCAGCCTCTCTCCATTTCCTTTCCAGCTGCGCCAACACCTTCAGCCTCTGGACACGGTCCCGCATGTTTCTCTCACTATTATCCGACGATTTACAGCCAAGATAGAGGGGAGCTGAAGTTTGTTGACATTCCCCGCCCCCGTGCAACCTCAAATACGACACTGACCCCCTTTTCCAACCTCATAAACGGCTCACTCCGTTGAAAGCGTCACCGTGACGAGGAGAGAAATATGAAACAAGTGGGAGCGCTGGCAAATCAGGCTTAGACCGCTTTGAGCGAGAAAACTTGTGAGGTGCGTGCACGCACTGTGAAAGTGTGTCAGCCTGTGTAAAGTAAACAAGGACAACACCATATTATCTTGTAAACTGTTGGCATGCAGTGCTATGACCTAAAAAACAAATCCAATTTGGGGATTTGCTCCCCCCCCCTTCCAACACTAAGACTTATCAATAAAAGCCCTTACAAAGGAAAAAATTTGCAAGCCAAGAAGCTTTCTGTACAGAGGCAATATTTTAAGCCAGTTTTGACTGGAAAACAGGCAGTTTAAATGCAAAAAAAAAACCCAACCCAGAAGTTTTCACACCTTTTTGAACTCAAATGGAGCAAGTTCATCTGTTTAGAAACCACAAAAATGCTCCAGCTCTAATGACATCACTTAACAGTCAGCGAGGGTGTCTGGGCAATGCTTTGTCTCCAGGCAAAACAGTCAGCTCATGCAATAGACCATTGATAGCTAGCAAATAAAAGCCTTTTATTGGTTATAAATTGTGTCAGACCATTAAACTTTATATTTTTCCCGAGTGACATTGCTCTAACTTGAGCCAACGGGGAGACAGAGGAGGATAGAAAAAGAAAAAAAGACATCTGATAATCCAATTGTTCTGCATTTCCAACTTGTTAACATCCAAAGCATGAGACTTCAGTTGGAATTAAATGTGTTGTGGCTGCATGCATCCAAAAAAATAGCTGCGTCGCAAAATGTCAGGATTCTTTACCAAGCTTCTTTTTTTTTTTTCAGATGATGTATTGGCAAAAACAGGTTTGTATTAGCCTGACGGAGCTCTGCATACTGTTTTTAGGGATCCTATGTGCAGTTTGAGGGGGATAGGGGGGGAGGAATGCATTCAAAGCAGCCTTAATTGAGCTGGATGGCCTGCAGTCACAGAAGCAGAGTGTCTCAACAAGACACAAGCGGGCGAGATCCTGAAATGTGCCTCACACGTATACATCATTAAACTGGCTTACGGCTCCACGGTGCCGATCAGCGCTGCAAAGACTCTGGGAATTATATGGGAAAGTTTGTCTGGAAGGAGCCCTCAACCCCCTCCCTCCTTCAAAATGAAAGTCCTCTGGCTGTCAATGAAGGGGAAGTGCTCCCATGCTGAGGCCCACTGGGCCAGCCATTGAACAGAGGGACATTCCTCAGTAATTCTGTTTGACCTGAGCCCAGAGTGGTAGCTGAGGGTCACCGAATACAGAGCGCCACATACGGGGAGGAGACCAAAGGGGAGGAGGAAAAGTTGGGAAAATCGGATGCACAGGAGTGAGAGTGAGGCAGACTGGTGGAAAGAAAATACAGTCGTCTTTTCCCAGCCTTTGTTTGACAAGTAAACACTCAGGTTATGTCATCTGTCAAGACTGTCCTCCAACAGCAATCCCGTAGGCTGTTTCATAAGCTGTCAACGTGACCTGAAAATGTGTTCAAGATGCAAACAACCTCTGGTGGTGCTGCGAAGAAGTGCCAGGTCAAAGTGGTCAAAAGTGCTTGGTATGAAAGCTGCTGGACTTCTTTGAGGTTCTTGAAGATTTTGAGGAATCCAGATATTTGACCTGCAGCTGAAGGCTGTTGTAGTAGATGCATCAAGTTCAGATAAGCAACAAATACTTTATTTTAACCCAAACCATCATTTTCTTCTATGAATAACCTATAATAGCCTCTGAAAACACCCCAAACTGAAAAATGGGCCCACACAGGACTCAAGACTCAGTTTCCTGGTTAAAAGTTGTCTGTTTTTGGCATCTGTGGTACACTCTGTTGATCTGTTTACAGAAATCAAATAAATTCTGCCCACATGTGAAGCTGTAAAGGTGCATCAGTCCTTTTCAATCTGCTAGCAAAAACTGGAAAACAGCCCAAAATCTGCAGTGTGGTGGGACTACTGCTGCACTACAAACAGGGCAAAGAAACCATAGATTTTTTTCGCAGCTAACTATGCAAATAATCCTCAAATATAGCAAACTCTAACACGCTTGTCCAGCATATTGTAGGGTTGACTGTTTTCCCCTTCAGTGGGGATGGTTGTCACGTTCCAGGAAGGCTTATGTGGGTCGTTTAGGCTCAGCATCCAGCATCCAAACCACTGCAGCACTCACTGTTTACTCCAACCAACGAACTTATGGCAAAAATTCCACCAGCACGTGATGAACTCCTTTTGACCGTTAAATCAAAGCTGGCTAAATGTAGGACACACGATGCAGTAATGAAGTAAGTGTGTCATAAAAGAGTGTGGCACCGGGGGCAAACGGGGGGCGGATGATAATAATGGTTGCACTGTGGCATGGCTGGGATGGAGAGAATTACAGTTTTAATTCTATAAAATCAAATCCCTCCACTTGGCAATCCTCTTATCCAGTAATCCCCAGGTAGGTTTCAGAGAGGGCAACAGGCTCAAACTGCCCACTGTGGCAACACATCTGCCTCCCCCGTGGTCGGTGGGGTTGATATCAATGACTGCTCCTGTGCTCCCCGATAAACGCTCTAAACTGAAACCAGACCAAACAGCTGACACATGTCCACCCTCAATTTGTCTCCGTTTCCATCCCTTCCAATAACTTCTTCTTGGTGGCCTTCTGAGAACCAGCCAGCAGCAGGATTTAGGGGTAAATAAATCAAGGTTGGTTCGCGTAGGTGCTTCTGACGTCTGCAATACTGGTGCTACCTTTTTTGCGGTGGAAACTGGGCGTCAGGAACTTGCTGGTGCAAAAGAAATCATAAACAAATAGCAGATAACATGGTGTGTGTGTGTGTGTGTGTGTGTGTGTGTGTGTGTGTGTGTGTGTGTGTGTGTGTGTGTGTGTCGGGGGGATCAGTGTCAAGTATGAAGCTGAGTTTTTAGGGCTTTGTTTGGCCGCTCGCTGCTGAATACCTCAGTATATACCTAAGTGCCTCATATACTGGGGTACTGCTGCAACCGTAATGTGCTTTAAGTTAACACCTTTTAATCTGCTGTTTGTTACCCTTCACATAGATTGCCTACATTCATTGGCATTCCCAGCTGTAAAGCATCCACTCCATGCCAGATGCTATTTTTTGCTCTTGTGATGGGAAGCACCAGTTCCCAGGGCAAAAAAAAAGCTCTCTTTAACTCAAAAAAAGACAGAATGGCATTTCTCTCTGGCGCTTTGACAACACCAGCAAGAGAGTGATGATACCTCCCATGCTCTCCCATGCTCTCATTTCTCTATTCCCCAGCAGTTCTGTTTATAGAGATAACAAAGTCAGCCCAAAAACATAAAGCCGCCCCGGCATCCCTGCGATGGCTGCAGGCACCAAGCACTGAGCATCTATCTGTCTGCTGCAAATTAGGCTGCCTATAAGGGAAGACCCCCCCCCCTACTGACCTGCCGTGACTTTGACACTGCAGGTCTTAACGCTACATCACTGGGAAAGACTATATATACATAATATTCCATATTATTGTCCACCACCTCAACCAGTTCAGCTCATTTCAGTGTGGGATTAGTGGGCTGGATAGGAAATCTTAATCTGCCTGAGCAAGCGAGACAGAGAGAGTGAGTGTATAAGGAAAGAATTGAAGCCTATGCATTCCTGCACATACAAATCCCTGCAAAGCCGGGCTTCTTTAACCTCCACTTTGTCTGTTTCCTGGTGTTATCAGTCAGAAACAAAGTGGGTTGTTTTTTCTATGCAGCACCCCTGACCCCATGCTGTTGCCACCAGCAACAGAACATGCGATTCCCCTCGCAAATCAGTGCAAATCGCACATGTGTGCAGTCCTTCTATATGAAACATGTCCCCCTCTGGGGCATTACTTGGAAATATTGCAGCTCGGGACAAAGTAAGGAAGCCTAAACGAGGTAACAGTGAATCTGCCGGCATGCATGTGATGCACATCTTAAATCCCCAAACAAGCCAAGCGTACTTCAGTCACAATCAAATCTTACAAGAAAACAAGGTTTCTTTCTTTCTTTTTTTGCCATGTCATGAGCGGCTGACGCCGGCTCGCTCCTTACCCTCGTGGAGACGCAGCATCCTGGTGCATTCAGAGGACACGCATGGTAATCCACTGGCACGCTTTCCTCCTGCTCCGCAGCTGCTGACCGACTGATCCCGCAGATGACAAAGTTTACATCCACAAACAGAGCGCTGCCGGCTCTGCCCCGGACTGCCTTTCCCTCTTCCTCGCTCTCAAAGTCCTTGCTTCCCACCCCCCACCCCCTCCTTTTTCCCCTACTCTGCTGCCTCCCTCACTCTGCCGGCGTGCACCGACTTCTCCCGATACACCGCTTTCCCTTCTCCCTTCCTGCTACATGCACGCTTCCCTCAGCGCTCCGAGGCTCCTCTTTACACACACGCACAAACACACCGAGTGTTTTGTGCCTCCGATCTGCCGCCCACCACCCCACCTCCCGGCTTTATCTTTCCTCCGAATATTTCTCTCCTCAGTCTGTCTCCGCTTCTATCTCTTTCTCTCTCATGCTGTCTGTCTCCGAGCCTCCCTCTCCCTCTCTCTCTGTGACTGCCTCCCTCCTCCTCTTCCTCGGGCTTACAGGACGTTTAACATGTGTTCAGGGAGACGGCTGCTCTGCTGCCTCTCTGAAGGTGGATCTTTCCTCAGGGGGGAAAGAGAGGGCCGGGAGGCTGGGGTGGGGGTTTGCACGGAGAAGGAGGAGTTGGTTTTTTTTAGGAGGTGGGGGGTGACAACAGCGTTGTAGGCTGGGGGGGGGGGGGGGGGGGGGGGTGCAAATCTTTACCTCAAACAAGGGGACATGAACAGGCAAGCAGCAGCCGGCTTGTAATGTTCCACTAAGTGGACTCCTTTCAGAGAAGGGGGGGGGGGGGACAGAAGAGCTCACACATGCAAAAATGTGGTAAAGTTGCAACTTTCAGGTAGTCACTCTGTCTCCCTGCACACCTGGTCGATCCTTTCCTGAGGCTGACACCCTTGTTTGATCATACAGAAAGTTGCAAAAATGGGAAAATAGTCAAATTGGGAGCTCTGTGGGGAGATCGGGGAGGGGGGGGGGGGTGTCAGTCCCCATTAAATGATCTGACAACCACCTACTCTGAGGCCTAAGCCGGCCAAATTGAGCCCTTGTACAAAAAAAAAGAGAGAGAAATGTGGACGGGGAAAACACCGCAACACAAAGAGACAAGCATGCTGACAAAAGACAGATAGAGACAACCGAGGAAGAGATCAAGAGCAAGGAGGAGAGCGAAAAGACGAAAAGTGAAGGAGAAGGCGAGGAGGAGAAAAAAAAGGAAAAAGAAAGCAGTGCTTGGGTCTGCTGGGCCGAGTGACTCCGGCCCATCTGCCACAATCACAATCAGTCCCAGCTGAATGGCTGTGACTAACTGCAGCATGAAGCCCGCAGCCTCAACCCAGGCAGGATGGAGATGAGAAGGGGGGGGGGGGGGGGGGTATGAAGAGGCAAAAGTGGGGAAGAAGAGGAGGGTGATGGGGGGGTTCTATTGTCTACTCCCCAATAGGACCAGTGCAGGAGGAGGCGGGCACCGGATGGGTGAAAAGGGGAGAATTAAAAGGGTCCCGGTGACAGGAGTGCTCAGTTAAAGAGGGTAAAGAAAGGACAGGGGAAACTTAGAGCTGGGGCCATCGCTGCCACTGTGCTCTACAGCCACTGTCAGTGATGTCCTCAGCAAACAATCACGCGAAGCAAAATGAGTCTGCAGGAGGCTGATGGAGCGGCTTGCTCACGTCAAGATAAGGGAAGGTAAATAAACCGCCCCAAAAAAGTGACACTCATTATCAGATGTCTCCTAAAGCCGGCAGCGACATTGTCATTTGTCATCATAAAACTCTGAGAGATTCATGATGACCGATGATTGCGCTCGTGACCAAAGTGTCACGCAGAGCGGGGTAATTGTGTTTATCATAAGCGCAGCTGTCTCGTGAGGGGAAATCTGAATGTGGAGCGAGCGAGATTTGATTTTACGAGCAGGTGGTCACCAATTACACACCATTGTCCCATTTGGGTTAAAAAAAATAAAGACAGATGAATGAATGGCTGAGTCAGCATTAACACAAGGACGCGCACAGTAATCAAGAAATATCGGCTTTAATTTGATCGACGGGGAGCGCCGAAACAGCGAGTAGCGCTGTGCAGTGCAACAGATGTGAGGCTCACTGTGTTTTTTTCCTGCAGGAAATAAGCGATGCTTGTTTGCTTAGCTTTGTTTACTTCCATTTAACTACATAATGATGGTACCATAAGTGCATATCTGCATGATTGAGTGTGTGTGTGTGTGTGTGTGTGTGTGTGTGTGTGTGTGTGTGTGTGTGTGTGTGTGTGTGTGTGTGTGTGTGTGTGCGTGCATGGGCTGACAACTGTAATTGCATAATGAATGGGTTTGTGAAAGCATGTGAAGTTAAAGTCCGTACATTTTAGGTATACACTGGTGGATGTGCACGGGTGCATATTTGTCTTCAGCTGCCCCTCATATCTTTATATTTTGCTTCCAAGCTAGACCTTCTTCACTCCTCTTGAGCAAAACGTCTCCAAGTTCTTCTTGTTTCTTCTGGTTTGTTTGGACATTGGTTTCTTTTTCACTGATTTTTAGTCCAGTCCTTGTACCGAAGCATTTTTTGTTAAGCCACGTAACACTGACCTATGAATCATCAAAAGAAACATAACTGAAGGGATGAACAAGTGCTGTGACAACACATAAAAGACAACTCAGCAACGAACTGGTTTTAAATGGTATCTTTAGCCACTTTGTTTCTGGCAACCTGTCACAGAAACACATCATTTTCTTTTCATTTCTAAAGATGAATCAGCTGATCATCTACTGAAGCCTCATCAGAAATTGTCTCAGTGGAAGGAAGGAAGCTGCCTAAAAGAGTTCAGACTGTGCTGAAGAATAAAGGTGGTCACACCAAATACTGACTTTTGAGCTTGTTAGAATTGTACAATCTCTGTTTTTTTTTGCCTTTAGTGTGTGTTTACATGTATGTTTGCACATATTTCAGTAAATCACTGCATCTATTTCCCATTTACAAAGCAAAATATCAAGAAACATGGGGTGATTCAAGACTTTTGCACACTACTATATAGACTACAGTCTGACTGTACACGTGCACAACGTCTGGGACTGAAAAATGAAGCCATGTCTGAAAGAGTCAATCCCTGTAGACCACCCTTACTGTAAGCACATATTTATAGCCCAGCACAACAAAACCCTTTTCCCCGCCATTATTAGGGCTGAAAGTTGTGTGTGGCATAATGACAGGTGATTCTAGCTAGCCAGGCCTATAGATGTCTTTCCACTTGTTACCGAACTGGATGTCGTGACTGCATTTGTGCTGTTAGAGCCCTTTGGACTCTTATTAATGCAATAACAACTCTACTGACAGCCTAAGAATTCTTCGTGCCAGTGTTGCTGGGTGAAATTCTTTTCTTTTATCTGTATGATACTCAGCACTAATTAGCAGCTATCTGCGTCTGTGCTATGCACTTATGCACCCTGCTAACCAAGCCTGTGAGCGTGAGCTGAAATCGTCACTTCACTAATTAATATGTAAAGTCAGGGTGGCAACTCCCATCCTTTATTTACAGTTTATTGTGTGCGTGTCTTCATGCAATACGTGCAAAATATAATCCATACGTTGTCACAGTGATAATTAAGTCCATTAACACCATTGTGTAAGTGTGTGCGCATGATGTTTGCAAAATTCATATGCGTATATGAACGTGCACGTGTGTGTGTGTGTGTGTGCTGAGTGATCTGCTGAGCTCATTAAGGCGCCGCTTATTGCTCTGCCAGGGGTGTCAGTGACAGATTCCACTGTTTGGAAACACTCGGCCGCCCACACAGCCAGCCTGGCTCCACCACTGTCACACACACACACACTCGGACTAGGTTAGCATTCCACAGGGAGGAGGGGGTACAGGGAAGGAGACAGGCCGGTGCTGGGACAGTGGCCGGAGGGCCGGTGGGTCGATATGGATTTGTAATAGGGTGCAGGGTGGTCTGAGGTATGCTGGCTGTGGCTGCATGTAGCGTGAGTGTCAGCACCTCTGAGGTCCTTTCGGGTTAGAAGGACGCTGGTGCTCGTAGTAGTAGTATGTGTGCAGCGGTTGAAGAAGTATTTAGGACGCTTACTGAAGTGAAAGTAGCAATTCAGCCATGCAAAAATACTCTATTACAAGTCTGTCACGATGTGTAAACTGCATTTTTGCAAGTGAGTTCAAAACAAATTTCCCATTTGGAGAGTTCATGCTGGAATCAAAGCTTTCAGTAACCTTGTTATCTGGCACAAATTAAAGTTTTTGGCTCAATTTACCACCCAAAAAAAATTATTTAAAATGAGACAACAGCGAGCACCGATTCCTGGACTGGCCTGTAAAATATAAACACATCACGTAAAACGAACGCACAGCTTGCTTTGCCGTCGAACTGGATATGCCTCGCATTTCATCAGAGCGATATCTCGAGGCTAGAGAGGGCTTGAAAGTGCTCATTATGAAGAACAGTTCCTGCCAGTGTTAAATAATTGATGCATTACTTTGTGGGCAGCATGATAATGCTGACCCAGATGGAGCTAAATACAACAGATAGTTTTTAAAGCACTGCAGCTGGCAATATTTCAACTGTAGTGAAGTGTAGGTGCACTCAGGTGTAGTACAGGGCCCTGAAATGTTTAGAAAAGTAAGAGTAAGTGCACCACACGAACGCACAAACATCCTGTCAGCCCGCTGCTCTGGCGGTCAGCCACACTTTCCCTCCGTGACATTAATCCCCTGCAGCTTGATCACAGATGAGCGACCAGGGGCGACCGGCGTGCGTCACTTGAGGTCATTACCAGACTGGTCGATTCTACAGTCTAGGTGTGTGTTCCCAGTCAGCCTTTAATCGTACACTAGATTAGCCCAAACGTTTGGGCTTGAGATTTGTTTCTGAGAGCAACCATCTAAAATGTCTGAGCAAGCAAGAGGTGCAAAGTCATTTGGAAACACGTCGGTGGTGCTAGGCGTGGATATTTAGCTGTCAACATGGACGGGAATCTTTTGGGAAGAGGTTCAGGGAGTATTTTGTGCACAATGATGAGTAAAGGAAATGCCATTCTGCAGACAGGCAGGCCTGTTTGTTTACCCAACACTAGCTTGCCCTGGATCTGCACAAGACAGATGCAAATCACACGGCGGGGCTTCCTCCGGAGACTCCCTGCATGTTAGTGAGCATCTACATGTGTGTCATTTCACTTCTTTGTTGCAAGATGAAGTGTGTAATACAATGAAAACCCGCAACGCAGTCTTCGGTCATGTTTCATTAGAGCAGGGAAGGGGGTTGATGGGGGGGGTGGGGGACGATGCCAGTCCAGTGAGACATCATCAAGTGCACCGAGATTTTCCTCTCTGGAAGATCTCAGGAAATGTTTAAAGTCATTAGGAGTGGAATGAGCTGGATTAACGCTGATGGCGGTATCTTTAATTAAACTTAAGTAAATCTTTTTTTAAGAAAAAGAGCATTCCTTGTGTGATTACAATTCACAAATGGGGGCTATTATGGGGTAATCTTAGTTTTATCCTCCTCTAATCAAAGGGACAGTTAGATCTCGCAGCAGAAAGACTTTTTTTTTTTTAAAGAAAGCAGCAAATTTAGAATACACAACATTTAATGCATCCTCTAATTCTTATGCAATCAGAAAGTGCTTATTGTAAAGCACTTTGTGATTTTTATCTGTGAAATGTGCTATATAAATAAATTTTACTTACTTACTTATACTTAGAAGCTCGATTAGGTTTAGAGATGGTCAAATGCAGGTCAAAATTAGATACGCTTTAAATGGTGCTTTTGTACTCCAGCCGAGCCCTCAGAACACTTTTCCCCTACAAGCCACATTCAACCAGTCACACGAGCATTCATTCACCGCTTCATTTTATGCCTTTCAAGTGCTTTTTAGCCATCAAGCACACCAATGGATCCATCGGGAGAATATGGAGTGTCTGACTCAAATATGCAAGATGAGAATTGAACCTCTGACCAGCTCTATGTTCAGAGCCGAAAAGTGAAAACTGTGAACTCTAACCAATCATTAAACCAGATGGGGAGTCTCTAAATTGATATTGATCTTTACCTGTAATACGTTTAACAAGGCTTTGCAGTCCTTGTGATCTAAAGCAACCATCAGCCTCTCTCCAGCTACCAAGAGGTTAACAGAAGCTGACATTCACTTTTTCACTGTGTTTATATGCTGTACTTTCTGGTTACAGCCCCGGGCCCTCTTGCAGCAGTGCTGCAGGAGCTCATCTCTGGAGATGGGGAAGATTATCCCAAAATGCAGGACACTTGGGTGGGGTTTTACAGGACTATTAAAACCCCACCTTCCTGCATCTGTAACTGCTTTCTCCACCCTATGTTCATCATGATCCATGCAGCGCCTTACACCACTGACAGAGACTTAAGCACATCATGTTTTTGTGTTAATTCTTGTTAAGATGGACAGTTATCGTCTTCTTAATAGCTATGATTTAATGGTCAGCAGCATATGTTGTGGCCCTTGTGGTAGCCACTTGTTTTTAGTGGTTTCTATTGTTGTTTTCTAACCACTCACATTTCTCTCTCCCACCTCCGTTTTCATGTTTCAGTGTCAATTTGTTGTCCTTTGGTTACTTCCTGTTTGAGTTAAAATGTTAGTTTTACTTCTTTCCCCTCCTTTGGGATTGTTTGCCCCACCTAAATTTGTTTCCACCTCTCTCTCTAAAATCAGTTCTATGTGTTTGTGCAGCCCTGTGAAAAAGTCCACCTCATGATTCAGTAACTTAAAGAACCACCTTTAGCAGAAATAACTGAAGTAATTATTCTGTGTCTCATGTTATCGGTCTCTCAAATCATTGTGGAGGAATTCTGGCCCACTCTTCTTTCATTGAGGTTTATGCACAGCTCTCTTAAGGTCCCAACACAGCATTTTAATCAGGTTGAGGTCTGGACTTTGACTGGACCATTGTAACACCTTGAATCGTTTCTTTTTCAGCCATTCTGTATTTGTTGTACTGTCACAGCACCCATTTTGGGCCGATCTTTATCTGTTGTACAGATAAAGTCACTTTTGACTCTAGAATACTTTGGTATACGGAGGAGTTCAAAGTGTCCAGGTCCTGTAGCTACAAGAAAAGCCTAAATCATCACCCCTCCATCGCCATGCTGACAGTGGATATGAGGTGTTTGGCTTTGTGCTTTATGACCACACATTTTCACTTTGGTCCAAATGATTTTGTTCCAGAAGTCTTGTGTTATGTCCAGATGCAAACCTAAGCTGTGCTGCCATGTTCGTCTTTAGGCACTTTTGTTCCTTCTCCCGAAAGACCTTACGAACTATACTTGTTCAGTCTTCTTCTAATTGTACTGTCAAGAGCATTTAACATACTAGCTGAGGCCTGTATAGTCTAATTTGTAGCCCTTTGGGTTTGTTTATCCATCCCACCTGCTCCACTTAGGATCCGACTCCAGAGTTCTGTTTAAAACTGACCAGTACATTGTCCTGAAACATTATTCTACATTTACTTTAAGAAACATTCAATTTTACAACTTATCACTTCATCAGAGACTCACAGGACACCCACTTTCAGGACTGCAGTGTTTTGATTTTCACACATTTTCACCCTTTCCTGTTTCCTCAACGACATGAGGATGTTTTCCAGAGAGCCCTGAGCTGGGGGTAAATAGCATGGTTGCAACCACTGTGACTGCCACCACACAGGTTGTGTCAACAATGAAAACCACACGGGCTCTATCAATCTGCTCATCTTAAAGCGAGGATGTTTACCGGAGTGCTTCGCAGCACATGTTTTAGTCAAAATAACGGCACACTTTCAGGAGCATAAAAGGAGTCATAACATATTCACCCTAGAGCTGATCTTGACAAAAATCTATTCACTGTACGGTGAAGAACTCAACTAAAGTTTACAGACCTGAACATTGTGGTGAACAGTCAATTCAGCTGAAATCAGATAAAGTAATATACTAATGTGTAGAAGTGTTTCTTTACAGTACAATACATTTAACTTGAGTGTCTGAGAACCCGGTGAAACACCAGCAGTAATTAGGCATTACACAAAATCCCACTGGCAAAAAGTCTCTTAAGTGCACCTAATTGCTTTTAGGAATGCAGATAATACCCCATTCAGTGGAAATGCCAAGAATAAGTGTCACAAGTCCTTTAAAACACTGCATATGCATGTTGTGAAACCACTAGAAAATGGTTTAGTGAAACACTGCATGTACAGGGAAAGGACAGATCCATTAGGTTAAGCTATTTTCAGAAAAACAGCCAGTACACTACGGCTCTGCAGTGTACTTAACCTTGAAACCAATCAGAAAACATCAGAAACATGAAGGCTTAAGGTGAATGATATGGGAGGCGAAGCATATTACTGGCAGGTTCTCATATGCAATGAACAGGGGAATGCACCTATGAAAACGACCTTGAAGACGCTTCGGTAAAAGGCCTCATTAAACCATTCGATTAACCTTTTCCTCTCATGAGCTCCATAAAACTGATGCATGTATTTTACCAGGGCCTGGACTGTTTTGGTGTGGGGGGATGGGGAAGATCGTCCCAGCTAGACAGAGTTAGCGAGTTTCTGAGAAGATAACCTAGCACGTGTTGACTTATGTCACAGGGCGGCGGTGTCACCTCCTTAACTTCAGGCTTCAGTGAGGTTATCATTGTGTTCACAGTGAAGTGAGGTCAAGATAAACAAGAAGCTTTTCTGTCGACTTGCTACTTCCTTCAAGAAAACAAATTCTCACACATGTTAACAACTTACTGCTATTTACAACAAATTTCAGCATTATTTCTTTGGACATTTTCTACATCTTTTTCTCATTCATTCTCAATTTGAGTCAAGTCCAAGGAATGTTTTGTTTGGTCGACCTGGTGTGTAGTATGTCCTTAAAAAACCTGAAGAAACTTGGACCTGAGCAACCCGTTCTCACTCCCAAAGCGTAACATTTTACGCTAGGTGACAAATCGTCACCATATTACGTTTTCGGCTACCCACCACGTTCCTAAATGACGACCTCGGAAAAAGAGGAAATATGAGAACCGTCTGGACTGAACCTACACATGTTCGCTCTTTTTCTTCAAATCGCTTAGAAACACGCTATTTAACATCATTAAAGTCCTGGTTAAGGTCAGGAATAAGGTTATGGTCAGGGCTAGGGATAAGGTTAGGTTTAGGGCTGGAATACAGGGCTGGAACGTCTACTACCGCGGGAGCGTCATTGCACTGGATTCCAGCCATAACCCGCCGCGTATCATAAGAACGCCGAAGGTCTCCTTTCGCGTTCCTCAGGAACGCCGCGGGACGTGACAAAACGTCGACATGTTACGCCTCGGGAGTGAGAACGCTCTGACCTGAGAGATGCATGTAGACCTTCAGCTGAATGAAGCCTCATCAGAAATGGTCTCGGTGGAAGGGTGGCTGTCAAGAAGCCATTCTTAAAGAAGGGAAATACGCAGAAAAAGCTGAGGTATGAAAATTGCAGAAGAACTGAACTGAAAATTAGTGGAAACAAGTCTGATGGAGGTTAGGAGACGGGTAAAAAAGTGTCTACAGCCATCTGTAAAACACGACGGAGTTTCTGTTATGGTTTGGTATGCATTTCATCCAGTGTTGTTGGAGATCTTGTCAAAATTGATGATTTATGAACACAGAAAGGTACCATCAGACTTTAACATGCAGTAACATCTGGAAAGAGTCTAATTGGCGCAATTTAATTTTTTTTTAGCATGAAAACAACCCAAACCCACTGTCAAGAAAAACACACAGTGGAGCACTATCAGTCATGGATCAGCCTCCCCAGAGCCCGGACCTCAACATTATTGAAGCAGTGTGGGATCATGTGGACAAAGAACAGAACAAAAGGCAGAAACATCCAAAGAAGAGCTTTGAATGTCCTTCAGGAAGCCTGGAGTGTCATGGTCCGGAGTCTGTGACTCCGTGTTTATGTTAAGTTTATTATTATTCTGTGGTTTTGGTTATCTTGGGTTTTTGTATTCTCCTGTTTCACGTTTCATGTCCCTATGTCTGTGTCCCCCAGCCTGTGTTTAGTTGGTGTGTGTTGTGTTCAGTCAGTGTGTTTCCTGTTTTACTTTGAAGGTCTCGTTTCCCCTGCCTCGTCAGCTGTTATGTCTCCCAGGTGTGTTTCCCTCCTGTTTCCCATCCCCTGATTACTGGTGTGTATTTATAGTGTGTGTTCCCTCGTCCTTGTTGCTGGTTCGTCTGTGTTATGCCCTTCGGTTATTCTGTGTATTTTGCCCCGTCTTCCTGTGCATTCTCCCCGCGTAGTTCTCCCTGCAAGGTACCCTCGTTCATGTTCAGGTTTTGTTGTTTAAGTTTTAGTTTTCCCAGTTTAGAGTGTTTTCAGTTCTGTTTCTCGCCATCCTTTCTTTTGTGTTGTACATCACTGTCGCAATAAAGCTCGCTCACCTCAGAAGCCACCTGCATTTTGGGTCCTTAATAATTCGCACGGCTTGCCCCGGCAACCCGTGACATGGAGAACTATTCCTGAAGACTACTTGAAGACATGACACAAAAGCTGCCTAAGAGAGTTCAGACTGTGCTGAAGAATAAAGGTATTGACTTTCAAATATTGACTTTCAAGCTCATTAGAATTATACAAACTGTGTTTTGCCTTATATACCATATTTAAGGTAAGCAGCAAGATAAATCTAGTGGCTTTGTGAAGTGCGTGTAACCTCTGGTCACAAAGCAGAGCATAGAACACACGGTACACAATAAATTCAGCTCTATAGTACAAGATTTATGCTACAACGGTGTATTTTAGCAAAAACATTCATAAACCAAACCAAGCATCTCTGGTGCCTAAAACTAACCAAACAAATGGGTGAAAATTAAGCAAATATTATAACAAAGGGAAAGCTAAGTTGAAAGGAAAAGTCACAGTTACAGCTTCTGAATTGGATTTTTTTTAAACCACACTTAACTCATCATATCTTCCTTTCAGCAGAGTGAAACCACGCAGTCACGGTTATGTTATTGGCGGCCACCGACTGATAATTTATACTGGGCTGCTAAACAACTCGTACTGGCCATCAAGTAGGAAAATAATATGCAAAACCAGATAATTATACATAAAGAGCAGAGACTTTTGTCATTTTACCACTGGCTGTTCATGGTTTACACTCCACAAGGTTTAATCGAGCATTTTATTAAAAAATAACAAAGTCTTGAGGAAAAATACCAACAAATTTAAAAAGGCAAATTCCACCCTCGCATGAAGGTTTAAATGAGGGTTTCACAGACTGATTTATTTGCCCACTAACTGCTCCTTTAAGATATTTTGGAGTCTGGACTCCTGGGCCGTAAAGTGACCTCTAATGGATGGATTAGGTTCAGTCATTTACTTCAGAGGGCGCACAAATATACTTTGGGAGCATATTAGATCTCTTTAAGGCTTAGCGTGATCAAATTATTGCATTAGACCGGTCAACTTATCCAATTAAAGTTGTAAAATGCATGGCTCTCGCCCAAGCGAGACGGCAGATCCTCGGGGCGTCGGAGGGGTTTGCGGGAGGCTGAACCCTATCCACCTCCTCATCGGCAGAGCAGGCCTCGCCGCATACTTCAGCTGAGGATTACAGCCTTTCATCTTGCTCAGACCGCCGGCAGCACACAGGCGTCTTTGAGGCCAGATATGGCTTGTAGCAACATCAGCAAGGTCCAGATTTGTAAAGCGGTTTCCCAGCTTTGTGCTCCTGTGGTCTTTCTTTCTCTGGCATGTTTACAGGCTCACTCATTTAGCTCTTTCTCTCACTTAATGCCACCATCCTCTGTTAAAGGCGAAGGCGCTTTGTACGAGCCCTTAAAAAGGACAAACTTTAAGAAAATTCAGAGTCTCTCAGAAAACTTTTAATAGCTCAAACAATTTTGAGAATTTGCAGCTCAAGAAAGGACTTTCTTGACTTTCCAGTCAGTCTTTGATAGTTGGTCTTAAAGCTCAAACATTGTATGATCAAGGACAAATAGGCAGAAATGTTGAGCTGCTTCTCAGAGAAAAAATGGACCAATTTCAATTCCACCCACAGGCGAATTCACTTACACAAAGCAAGTCCTATTAGCTATAATCCCCCACCTAAGAGCACATCTGATCTGACCTCCGCTTTCTATCTCTGCCGTCTTCGGAGCGGGGCTGCTCTATGAACATGACAAATAGCTTATTGATCAGCAGATGTCGTCGTCAATGTCCTTTCGACGTGGGCTGCAGCTGCAGTTGCCTGCTCCCTGCAACCTGTCCTAAGCCCCGAGCATCTCCAGCTGAGTCCCCTGCCTCCCTCCCTGCTCCCTCATCACAACTCCCCACTTCCCAGTTGCTATGAGGGAGCCCCCCCCCTCTCTCAGTCCTACCCCACACCGCCTTCCAGCCACCCTCCTCATCCCTCCTTGTCCTCCAAGGTGTGGAAAGGGTCACAGACAAACGCCATCTGCTCCAGCAGGCAGAAAATGGCAGGTGAGACCAGCTCTGGGCCATGTGACCCCTTACACTGGCCAGCTATGGCCACTGAAAACAAGGTCAGGGGAAGATTTGTGGAAAAACAAAAAACCCCAGCTCAGCACATTGACAAATCAACAGTGGGAAAGTAGAGATGGAAAGAGGGGAAAAAACTAATCTGCATTGTTTTAATCCACAGGGAAGATTACACAGTCACGGTGCCTTGACACAGCAGCTTGTCAAAAAGAGGTCATGCAAACTCACTCCCCGCCCGTCATGCTTTTTAGTGCTGCAGAGCATCCATATGTTCCCCACCACCACATGTCTGTCACTCAGCAACGACTTTAATAAACTCTTTTTCCTCAACACATCCAACCTGCCCTGACTCAACTGTGTGTCAGCGGCATATCAAGGCCACCACTAATGAGAGTGTAAACCTTTAAAAAGACATTTCATCATGTTTAATGAGTGCCCTGCAAACAAACGATGAATAACTGGAAACCCTGGGTTTGGTGTCCAACTGTACAACGTGTCTGATGTTTCCAAATTTGGATTTGCTCCATCTGATGTTGACACTGTGCCGTGGAGCTTTTGTTTCCGTCTGTCAAGGACGTGGTCACATTGAATAGATCGAGTGGGAGAGGCCGGCCAGCATCCCACTGGGGCTTTGTGCTCCATCGAGCAATGATGCTGCGACCGAGTGCAAGAGACGGCGATTGTGTATCTGCATGCGAACTCATGGGGCTTTAGGATGACGAGGATATAGCAGGTGTTTCTGACACTCAAAATTATCTTTAATTAGATTCAGATAATTAATAATCCATGTTTTTCATTAATTTACACTTACCACCTGTAGCTCTGCGACATTTGGAGCTTGTTTAGGTACAGATGACACCCACTTGGCAAACATCAGTGAAAACTCCAGCTTTTGCACAACACACCACATCCATGTTTTCTTTTAATTTATAAAAATGCAAAAGTCTCGATCCACCACTCATTTCTTTCATATTTTGCTTCCAATGAGCCAGATATTCTTGAAATGTATTCAAGCACTCTCGGGCAATAGCCCTCCAGGCTTTCTGGAGGTCTTTCAAAGCTTTTTTTGGACATTGGCTACTTTTTCACTCACTTTTAGTCTAGTACTTGTTACTGGCCATTTTCAGAGGATTATTTATCATTTCCTAAGCCACTTAACGCTGACCTATGAATCATTCAAGCATAAAACACTCAATGGATGAACCAGTGTTGTGTCTAAATATAAAATTCCAAAGATAACACAGTTTGAAAGACATAAAATAGTATTTGTGCACCAACAAGGTGATTTCCAAAGAGTTATTACCTAAAAACTTGGCATATCTCAGCATGGTGTGCAGTGTGTCCTTAAAAAAATTGAGGAAACTGGACAAAAGAAGTTTCCCATTTGATCAAAATATAAAGTAAGACCAAGATGTACATATTTAGCAATTAAATGAAAGTAGTATCTGCCTTCTAACATAAAAGAAAAAAGTGAAATTAGGACAGAGATCAGCCATAATTGTCCAATTGGTGTACTTTGCCAGTGTGAAACTACCCCATAATATGGTACAATGAGAGCCATGAATGTAGTAGGTCACTGGGTCATAAGGAAGGATGCAAAGAACTAGAGGAATGTACGGGCTTCTCTTTCTCCTCTTGACTGATTGATGGGCCCCATATTCTTAGGGGTGGAGCGAGACATCTACAGCATCGTGAGATGCTGCCTAATAAGGGAAAGGAGGCGGTTTTTTGTTTTTTTTTGTTTTTTTTTTTAAGTCGAGGTCTATGTTTTAGCTGAACAAAAGCCTTTGTGAAATCATTCATCACTGTCGCCGCTCTGAATCGAACAACACTGGAAAAGAAATGAGAACAAATCCTGGCTGGTGGTATGTTGTTTCTAAAAACTGAGCTTCAAAGACAAGGAATTTTCAAAGTACGGATTTCCACTGGTTTGTTTACAACATCTAGAGGCTTGCAACAATGCAGAGCCCCTCACAGTTGAATCTCTCACTGGAGCCCATGGAAGACAAAAGCAATCTTTGTAAATAGCACTTCTCCTCAAGACACCAGCATTACGTGAAAAACTGGAGCCTTTATCCATGATTCTTTCAATCAAGATACTGACTTGAAAGATGTACTTCAAATGGCAAAAACTACTTTGAGTTATGAGTGAGTTTATATCTTTGAACCTCAAGGAAACAAATGTCAGTTTTACAAGGCAGGGGTGCATTGGGGGATACTTAGAGAATCGGTCTAGTCCTTTTTAAAACATACCAAACTGACCGTTAGTGGTTTGGTTTCTCAGGTTTTGTCTACTTTTACTGACTGAGCGTTTTACACAATGGCACAATGGCTAGAAAAACATTGTAGAAGACCAAGTTTGATGCCTTGCGGAGATAAGAGCAAAAGGAAGAGACGTGGCCAAAGGCTAAGACACAACGCTTACATGTCAACGCTTAAGCACTTCAAAGTACAATGCCATGTAGCATTAGATCATTTAAAGGTATAATTTACCCAATCAGAAACAGGGTACTAACCTTGTTTTTAAGCCAGTTTGGACAACCTTAGAAGGATCAGGTTGGAGTACACTCCAAAGGGGGGGGGTTTTCCTTCTCACATGGGGTACAAACAGTAAATGGGAAGCTGGACAGAAGCTGGACAGGTAGAGCTTTGAAAAGGGAGCACCATGAAGAGAGCCCACTGGCATTTATCCACTATTTTTTCACTAGTGGGCAATCAGACATCACATGGACTCCATGGTAGGGCGCTGGCAGGTTAATGACCAGTTAATGCCCAATCTACACTACTCGGGGCATTTGTGTTTCACATGCAGCTTCCAGGGTAATCGGGGTACTTCAATCATTTGCAGTTGTACAAGTTCAAGGCTTTTGAAACCATTTGGTCCCCAGGTCAGTTTGCACAGGTCATCTAAGTGGCTATTAGGTCACTCTGGCTCTCACACGAGATGTCTTAGAAAGTTGGGTGGGGATGACTTAGATGAGAGGGTCATTCCTTTACACATCACTTCCTTTATTAAGGGGCTGTCCTGGCCGAGTAAAGGGGATGGTCAGTGGTCATTTAACCCCCCGCAGCCACCGATCCTGAGACCCTTATTCCCCTTTCCCCTCTGTCCAACCCCCAGCCCCTCTTTGCTCACTCAGGGGGAAAATTACTTTGAGCCGGGGGAATACAGCTCCATTGAGATGGAGAAAGGGTTGTACAAAAGAGGGTGAAGTTTAAAAATTGTCTCTCTTTTCTATGGGGGCTGTGCATCGCTGGAAGGGAAAGGATGATAGCAGCATTGAGGGGACAAGGTCATTAGATTGGCATCTCCATAAGCTCTTCATTTCCATTGTCTGTGCAAATCTGCTCCAAAGGACCTCCATGAGAAATGCCCCCAGTCAACCCCAAACTGAGCCTGGAGTCTCCCCCTTTGTCTGCCACTTTTAGTGTGCTTCCAACACAAAAAGCATTTCTCAAGAACTGTGCACAAAGCTTGTCTCAAGCTCAAAACCAAACAACATTGTTCTGCAGCCTCTGGTTGGCAATGAATTGCAGGCAGCTGCTGATATCTTCAGGCAGAACCTCTTACCTTCGAACGTTTCGGCGCTCCTCCTCGAGCTGCTTGAGAAGTTCATCAATGCATTTGTTGGCGTCCATGTATTCCTGCCGAGAGAAAGAAAACTTTATGTGTAAATGATCAAAGAGTCAAATGCTAACAATGATTAAAGGAATACATGCAAAATCACACCCTGACTGCATCCTCGTGTTGCTTTCATAAATGTCAAAGAACGTCAAGACAGGAGTGCTTTTTAAAAGGTGTGATAATTCAGTTTAGCCTCTTATCCCCTCTCCATGTGTAATTCCAGAAGTACCTCTGGGTAACTTCTAATGGCTGGCCCAGAAGCAAGCCCGGCAGTGTAATGTCAGCTGGGAATAGCGCTACTGAGTTACAGCACACACAAAATGAGCTAAGGCTGAGAGCAGAATGGAAGAAACAGATGTTAGGATTTCTCGGCTTTGGCCTAATGATTTGCTTCTTAGTGGTCTGACATCATATAGCAGAAGGGGGTTGTAACTGTGAGAAATAGGCCACATACAGCGGGCACCATACTTCAAACATCTGGGTTTTCAGATACTCAGTGTCTACCTGCAGTACACAGCAGAGCACACACTGTGCTGTCAGATCAGTGCGGTGGAGGTTTAAGACTAATTAATTAGATATTAGCTTGACAGCTCACGATACATCTCATGGGTAAATGGTTATCTCTGTGGGACAGATGCTCTCCATTGATTTCCAGACACTCTCATCATGTGCTGTGAGTGTAATTGAATAATGGGGATTCCCAAGAAGAAGTCCCTAAGCCAGAAATCTCAGTCTAGGAGGGGAAAAATGGTCATAGTATCTGCAAACCATCCATTTTTTTTAGATCCTTTTATTTTTGCTTTTACTGCAACTACGGCGCCTTGGCCTGCTTCTGAACATAACTCCCTTTGCAGCTATTGTAATCTCAGTTCTCTAATTAGTCACTGCCAAAATAAATCCCTTCAATAAAGCACAAAGTCACTGTTGTAGACCAGAATTCAAGGAAAAAAATGAAAAACAAACACAGTGTCTGCAGTTTCCAAACTTTGTGGGAAAACCCTTGATGATAAAATACAGCAGAGTGTCCACACGAGACAAGTTTGGTCAATATGGAAATTTTTCTTGTTGTAGTGATACACTATATCATAGCAATACACTTTTCTGGGAAACACATTGGGAAATCCCACATAATCAGCCAAAAACAGCAACACAGCCTCAAAAATGACCAATTATTTGACAAATGGTCTAATATTGCATTAATGGTCAAAACCAACATAACCCCAGCACCAACAATGCAATTGACCAGTAACACTGTTGCGATAACACAGCATGCTGACTTAAGGGCTTTCTGCCATTATAATATACTTTACGTGATTATGATTTAATCTTTTTTTAACATTTTTTCTCGCCATAATAGCAACAGCAGCAGCTTCATTTTGCAGCATGACAATGATTCTGTTTTTCTTAGCAAAACACAAAGGATTGGGGGGTGGCTCAAGACTTTTGCACAATACTGTTGCTTGGTGCCCAGGCCTAAGCAAAGTAACAGGTAAAACAGATCATTTACGAAAGCAGAAACAACAAGTCAGCTCAATATTCCCTTTTGGTTTCACACAGAGCACAAACCCAGTCTCCTGGGTAAAAGTTTTGAGCTTCACACATTGTCATGACTACATGAACGTTGCCGATCTTTATGCTATTACTTCTACTTATAAGCATTGTTTTTATGTCTTTTCCCCGATTCACAGGGAAGCTATGACATTACCACAACATGACTGGTGAGTAGCAATGATGGTCCCTGAACACTTCATATGATACTGTGGAAAAACACATACACAATGATATCAGATACAACTATTTGGCACAGGCTTTCAACGCCCTTATTGATTTTTCAGACATGAAACACTGAACTATTTCACAGCCTGTAACACAGCACTTTTAATAATTTGCATTGAGCAATATGAGGACAGAATGATTCTGACCTCCCTGCGAACCACATCTGGGGCCTGAACAGACCTAAAGTACTTCTGTTATCACGACATGGGCTTTTTTAAGCTGTGGCCTTGAGAGCAAATTCACCAGATGTTCAGAGACTGCTGATCTAAATACATTAAGCACAGTTGTTTTGTCTGCTGCTTCTTAAGCAATTATTGGACCTAATCTCGCATCTGAGACTGCCACTCAAAGACAGCCATCACCAGCAGCTTGCACCAGTGCCAGGAGAACATGGCAAAGGCCCAGGTGTCCTGCCGAGTTTGCATTCAAGGGCACTCTGGTGACCATTAGGCAAATAGGGGCAAAGAACGACAACAGATCGATGCTTAACAGTGTGGTGTCACATTTTCCAATTTCTGTCATGCAAAAAAAAAAAGACAACAAAAGACATTAACTCAGTTTCCATCCATCATCCCTTTCATCACTGGAATCATCCATTTTTACTTAATCAGCATGACAAATCTTTCATGTTTGGAAAGCAACCAATTATAGTGCCTAACAACACTGCCCTAAAGCCATCTGTCAGTCTCAGAGTGTCACAGAAGGGGGCCAGAATGGCACTCAGACCCAAGGCGAAAAGGCCATTAGTGCTCAGTGCTAAGTTCCCAAAGTTAAATTTACCGTTGGCTCCAGGAGTAGTTAATCAATAGTGCAAACCATGGCAAATGATTGTTCATGTTTGTGTTCTCTGAATTCATCCTGACCACATGGGTGGACGGAGAGAAGCTTGTAGCTGTGAAATGTGTTCTGCAGAAGAAACAAAGTACACTCTAACAGAAAGATCTCATGCTTTGGTAGGAGGTATGCTAGCTAGTAGTGTGGATAAACAGTTGAAACTGCTTATATATTATGAATAAAAAGGTGTAACTTGTGTATGGCAGAAAAGTTAGAACAGGAAGGTGAAAGCACAGATACATATATCAGCAATAACCTTAAAGAAGCAAATGGTGCTGCCTTCTAGGAAGTGTGAGGCCATTTCCAAATAATTTGCAGTGAGAAAGGTTATTTACAAGTGGAAAACGTTCATGACAGCTGCCAGTCTTCCCAGGAGTGGAGGCCCAGGCAACTTCACCCTAAGGTGAATTAGGTTTGCAAAGTTGCACCTGAAAAAAATCACAAGACCTGTGCAACAATGTGCTTTAGAAGGACAAGACCAAAGTGGAGATGCTTGACCATAATGCACAAAACACAACACATCAGCACAATCACCTCATGTTAGCTGTCAGCACAGTGGTAGTCAAATGTGAGGACATCTGTCTGACAGATAAAGCTTCGCCCAATTTATGTCATGAAACAGGTCAATGATCCCAAGCACAGCAGCAAATCTACAACAGAATGGCTGAAAAATGGAAGAATCAAACTGCTGCAATGGGCCAGTCAAAGTCCAGAATTCAACCTGATTGAAATGCTGAGTTGGGACCTTGAGAGAATTGTGCATAAAGTCTCAAGGAACTGCAGCAACACTGTAAAGAAGAGTGGGCCAGAATTCCTCCACATAATGTGAGAGACTGATAAAGTCATTTAGACCTGAATTATTTCAAGTTATTGCTGCTAAATGTAGTTCTACACGCTACTAAATCATGAGATGTGATTGGTTTTCACGAACTACTTCTGCATGTTGGTATGATAATATATCATCACCTAATTTTAAACCTTGTAAAGACCAGATTATTTTTCAATATGTTCTGGTATGAAAAAGGGTGTACCTACCATAACTGTAGCTAACTATAACTGAAAGTTACCTAGATCCAATTAAAACTGACTTCAAGTGAACACATTGAACATGAGTGGCCCTGAAGATGAAGAAGTTCAAATATGCTGAACCACTGGTCTAAAGAAAACAAGCACACTCTGAACATTCAACAAACCAACATCTGCCAATTCATCAACTAAAATGTGTGACTTTTTCTCAAGCGGCCAAGAGAACCTTCTTGGGTAAAACATCTGTCTCTGAAACACCATTAGCAACACAATCCCATAATGATTACGACTGCTCCACAAAGGGGAACCTTCTTTGCGAAAAGCCCTGTGTCAGGGGAAATATTTACAGGCCACATCAAAGTCAAGTAAAGCTGGCTAAGTCAGTGTTGTCATCACGTAGCCCTCGTCCTAATGACAGGGCACTGAAATAATCCTCAGCACACATGAAGGAATGTAGAGAATGCAGCATGCTTGTTGTCATGTGAAATAGGAGGGTATTTAAAGCGGAGATTTAAAGCATGACTCATGTATGTAATGCCGCGTGTTATATCTTCAGCCAGGCATTACTCCTGACGGTTTTACGGCGTAAGTGAAAGCTGTACCGTTCCCACGAGGCCCAGGTACTCACGTGTAGACTGGAGAGGGGAAAAAAACACAGAATTTACTGACCCGAGACTTTATCAGAGGCATATTTCTCAGGACCAGCGCTCTGGTGAATGCAATTCCTTACAGTGCTTAAAATGTCCTAAGAGCTGTAAGCTCATAAGGAGTACGTAAGCACCTCCAAAGTATACTAAATCATGAAGAGGCTTTTACAAAAGTCCCAATATACTTCACCTGACAGCAAGATGTGCACTTACAGAGCAACAGACCTTCAGGAGACGTTGTGGTAAATTAAACTGAATAAGGCAAGATTGGTTGGACTGCTGCATGTAAATCTAATTTTACAGGTAACAGATTTCACTAAAAATTGTTTCTCGTACTCAGTGTTTTAAGATGACAATTGGACTTGAAGCTGCTGAACAAGGTGAAGCCTCTTTTCAAAGCAAATGTCTAAATGTTATTTTATTTCCTTATTGTAGGTATAACGTAGAATGGGGTTAAAACCTGAGCCATTCAGTCGAAGTGGCCTCTTTTAGGATCTTGTTCCCATCAATGAGGCATGAGGGATCACTAGATATTTTGATGAGTACTTCCTTTTGTCCTTTCGCTGGCAACCTGGTCCCACGTTCCTGCAGTGTGGACATATAAAAAGCTTGCACCAGTTACTAAGACTTCATATGCCATGGAGTTTGTGGTCACTAGGTCTACACCCAGCTGAACACCTATGGAAGATTTTGGACTAATGAGGAAATACATGAAGGGTATATCTTTTACAAGAATGATGTCTGTCCCTCAGTAGAGTTCCAGAAACTTAAAAAGTCAAGAAGGACTGAAGCTATTCTGGCAAAGCTTGTTGAATCAACATCTTTTAAGACTCTTTATTTTGTTTTATTCTTTATTTTGTCACCTTTATTTTGTAATTTATTTCCTGCACTTGAGGTTTCCTAAATAAGAAACCGTTTTAATTATAAATACACATTTTGCCTATTCTTTTTTGTGTGCAGAATGAAAGCTTTTTAAGGTGAATGAATGGAAGGATTGCCCATGGTACAGATGATATTGCACTTTAAAAAGCCATTCATTAACAGCCAGTACTGTGCACAGCATTGATTTTTGCAGCTATAATAAAAGCAGGGGCCGAGCTATTGTTAACCTGTCAGGTAATGTGTTTGCAGATGTTCATGCTCTGCGACCGCTGCTTCTCAGTAATGTTTATCCAGCCGTGTTTACTCAAGTGTGTGAGAGCGTTTGATAAGCAGGCGCTCAGTAGCTGCCGAGGAAAGAGCTTCCCCTGACTCGCGCCATGGCTCGAGTCCCATATCCAGGCCCCCCTCCAACTGCTTGTGTGCCTTTATGAAATTTTTAAACGTGAGTGCCATCCCCCCACTGCCTTGGCACCAAGAAGCAGAGAGGGAACATATATATATATATATATATATATAAGTGAAAAAAAACCCAACACACTTCTGACCACACAAACATGCAAACAGGCAGACTGTCTGACACTCAAAGTCAGTGCAATCTGTTTAAGATTAATGGTCCAGATTTCTCAGTAATAAAACATCAGATGCATTATTCATCCATATGAGCCTCGCAAGCACACTCTGCTCTTTCACACATTTTTGGAGATTAGGAGCGATGGAGCCACATCCCCGACGAGCGTCTGCTTCTTATATCGGCTGCTTTGGAGTCGACTGGAAAAAATAAATAAACTTTAAGCTAGATAAAACTGACCTGGTTGCTGCAGAGGTCAGGATACGTTCCTTTAAATCCTCGCTGATGTAAGTTCCTTCCACCACCTTGATGTGTCTGCAGATGAGAACCTCCGCCTGGCTTGACTGATAAGACACCTTGTAGAGGTCTGCAGCCTCTGGGAATAACACCCAGCCAAAGACAAGGTCACAACCTCGATCCTCCCTAACCCTGCGTCCCAACCCATCCCGCCAACCTATCTCTGCTTTCCAGGAATATATTTGTTTTTGCAGACTGATGACATGCCAGCAAGGCCTGTGGGACTGAAAAAGCATCTGAAAAGCCTGAAAAGCTGCAGGTTTGATAGAAAGTAACAGTCCCACATGGGCTACCGCAAGTCAAAGGTTAGGCCAACAGAATTTAAGATTTCGTTCTGGGCGTTTTGTTTTGGGGGGTTTTTTCACCGTACACTTGAGAATGAGTTATGACAGTGACTTCTCAAGGTGTGGGAGATATACTACATCTGATAGGGCTGTTAGTCTGGGCTTCCTGCCAAACACACAGATGTGTCTGCTGCCGAATACACCTGCCATCCAATACTCCAAAGTTTATGTGAACATCACCGGCAAAAGATGTAAACACTGCAAATTTAATTAGCGTCAATGAAAATGTATTCTCGTTTCCCCAGTATAATTTCTAATGACTGTGATCCTATCATATTATCCGGTAAGACTAAAGCCACTGCTGCTTGTATCAGGTTTAGTTCAGCCTTAGTTAAATTCATTAGTCTTATCAGGATGTTTCGGGGCTCTGTGGTGGTGATCCATCTCTCAGTGGTCTTTACTCACATCCCCAATGACCTGGCGTCATAATATCTGCTCAGCCATCAGGCGCTCATATCCTCAGACCCCGATATCTCCACTGATAGCCCTGCTGTTTAATCCCGGAGCGCGCAGCTTCTTGGATTAATGCGTGTTATTATTCATGTGGGAAAAACATAGAGGTCTGTGTGCTGTCAGCTTGATCTGTCAGGGAGGATTGCTGTCAGTGGCGGATGTGATCCCAGATATTTTCATCGGTCGCATAAAGGACAACCATTTCCTGCATCCAAATGATTTGATGAATTCATAAAGGAAATTGTTGATTCTTGAGAAGACACAATGGGCTGAGACAAGGTCACGACCTCTACTGCCGTGGGAGGTCGGCTCTTCTCTGTCCTCAGAGGCTATCATCTATCTTGGTTCAGTCAGAGACACTACAGAGAAAGACGCATTCGAAGAATCCTTAATAGAAATCTATTGGAGAGTTCCTTAATGGCAGAAATGTGGCTTTGCCCTCCCCGTTCCCAAAGAGCCAATCAAACTTACTGATCACGCTGCACAAATCACTCACTAATTCTAGTCTAATTTTAAGCACAGCAGTGAAATGAATGGAGTTTACCGTTATTAGATATTTATAGCTGTTCATTTTGTGGCTCGCACATGTGGACTTGTTCAGTTCTTTTTTTTTTTTTTTTTTTATTTGATGACTTTTAAGTTTTATGTTAGCAGTTTTTTTTACAGTTCTTTTATAGTTCTGTAGTATATGCTGTATATATAGTTTCTATTCGTATGTCATTTCCTAGCGTCGTTTTTGTATTTTTGCTACTATAATGGTTGACAGTTTGTATAGTGCAAAATGGAAAAGGAAACCTTGCAAAATGCAAGGAATAAAACAGTTTAAATGAACAAAAACACTAGAGGTTGTTATTAAGCTATGACGTTACTTTTATTATTGTTGTTGTTGTTATAGGCTGTTTATAAAGATTGCATTATTCTACAGTCACACATGGGGAAAACAGTGTGTAGGAGACCAAAATAAATTTCCCATGACCAAATTATTGCAACTGTGCCATCTTGCTGCCTTGGGTTTCTTCTAAAACAGGGACCAGGTCTGCGACCACTTACGGTCAGGTGCCATCTCCAAAGCAACTTTGGTTCACCAAGATGGTGATAAAACCACAATAAGACAGAGTCTTACTCGTCCATCAATAGTGGCATAGTTACTGCAGGATAGGCTAAATGACTGCAGGCGCTTGGCCAAGTTGATAGGGTCAAGTTAGCAAATACTTGCAATCATTTTGTGATAATACAACAATTAACTGAAATCAGAATCACAAATCTTTTGCCATCTACAAACACAAAAATTCACATTAAAACACAAATTCATATTTCTTCCACAAATTGTGACATAGTCGATTTAGGATGGTGATTTAATTGCACTCAGTAATGTTATTTTTATAGAAATGTAACCAGAATACAACCAGTTGCCAACCCGTTGATTTGCAAAAAACTCACATCATAGAAAAGTTGCATTCTGGACAACCACTGACTGTTGCCAGCTGCAAGGTGGTTGCTATCAGCCACTGTGAGTTACCACTTTGGATCCTTATGTTGACCATGTTTAGAGACAGAAGACACCATATTTGTAACTACTAAGATTGCAGCTAATGCTAGCTAGCTTGGTTAGCAACATGCATATCACGTTTTGGTTGTACTGCTAGGTAGATAAAATAAGAAGAATTTCATGAAATGCAATTGATTACCAAAAATATGATGGAGAGGTGGAAGTCCACCCACCTGTCAGTGTCCTAATTATGTTTCGGGTTTAGTTTAATTGAAATATGCAATTATTATTTTTTTGCATACAGTTGTGAAGAGGAGGAACTTAGCTACACAGACTAACACCTTTGTTTGTACTAGGCTATAAAAAAGGTTATTTTTGCTGTAAAGTTCAAAATTTTATCATGGAAGTCTATGAGGCTTGACAGGCTTTTGGAAAAAGCCTCAAGTTACTGCATGTTATTGCCAGATTACTGACCTATAACAGCTAATAACAGTAACAATCCCGGCTTTGAGTGTTCATTAGAAAATATTACATTTTGAAATGAAAACTAAAATAAAAATCTCTTTCTGGCACGCAGTTAATGAACCATCACTCATTAAATGTTGCTGAATCTGAGTTGAGTGCTTACACTACGCCTGATTGTACCTAAACTGTAACGCTCACACAGTGGCCTCATTGAGTAGAGGACGTTTGTGTAACAAATGCCTCCAGTGAGCAGGATATTCTTCATCTGCCTACCTGCTCCAAACGGAGGAGTGTCAGGCACCAAGGATTACTTCAAGATACAAAAGGGAGCCTGTTCATCATCTAGAATGGGTTTCAGCAGTTTGGGTTATCTGATGTTCTTCCTCCAGCAGCACCTACGGCCGGGCCCAGCCCAAACATCAACACCTCGCCACCGTCAGGAATCCAAATCCCAGCAGATTATCTTTCCAAACATTAAGATACGCTCCTTCTCCGCTCTTTGGGTTTGACAGAGTGTCCCATTCATGCCTGTTGGGAACAGTGGCCAAGCTGTTCATGCCACAAATCTCTCAGGGAGGGAGCTGAAAAAGTGCCTCAGATGTCAATATTTGATCGCTTCCACAGAGCTGCCTGTGTGGAAGAGCCTGTGGATGCGTGGTACACCCATGTGAAAATATACACGTGTGGATTTAGAAGTTTATATGTGTTTTTGCTGAATCTGTGTGCAAATTTCAAAATAAAAGTCAACAAAAATGAAGCAGTTAAGCGTAAAGAGTACCAAGACACCATCATATAGTTTGTGCACATAAGTAAGGCTGTTCCTTCTTTGTATGTGACGTCGAAACCTTTGAAAAAATCAATAAATATATCAACAGGAATGAAGGCGTTTGAAGAAGCATTTTTCAGCCAAGAATTGTACTCCAGCAATGGCTGCTCTGACCAAACCTCACGGCTGAATTGGATTAAAGAGCTACTGAACTTTGTCTGCATTATATATTTTTCCATTTGTCACATAAATCCCCTTTCTCCTTTTGCTTTGTCTCTTTAATCCCTTTTTATGTTCTCTGCCAAAACACACATCAGGGAGGAGCGGTCGAGGAATGCTACCTTTCCAAATATAAACAAACACTTAGTGTATCCACACTGGTACCAGTGTTTCCAGACAGGATGGGAATCTAGGAAACAGGGAGGGGGGGAGTCTGTTGTGTTGCCTGTGCCCAGATTTTACAAGCTTGGGGGTTCGCTGGGTTTTTATTATCATCTGGGGGCCAATATTCAGCCAGGTGTACTCTGAGCGGGAGGGAGGGTGGCGATGACAGAAATCAAAAGGAAACCTGGACCTGACAAGCCGCGGGAGAGCACCGGGGAAACCAGGGAGGCTGCTACATGAGAGAACGAGAAAGCAAGTGAGCGTCAAAGAGGATGAGAGAGACAAAGGGTACAAAGAAAGAAAGAAAAGGGATATTTAAAACTGCAACAGCTGCTGGGGAAAGAGAGCTAAAACGCGGTTTTGATATTGTGATTTTGACTTTACCCGAGGAGGTTTATTTTTTCTGTTGGGTGAGATCTAAAAGGTTCAGATAAAGTCATGGACAGTATACAGTCAACACTGAAGTGCCTTTGCACCTGCACGCTTGTCTGTTTTCTGTTTGTTTTGAAAATGTGCACGTGAGGATGGATGACTCACTGCACACAAAATCTACCAACAGGTACAAGTAAAGTAACCTGAACCTGAACGGACAGCGAAGGATGGCAGTGACCACATTCGCACAGGTCGCCTGGTGGGAGGCACACACTCTGAGACAGATTGGTGAAGATTTGCGAACAACTGTTGCCCAAGTTATAGCTGTAGCACTAAGCTATACTGATGCTACATGCTTTCAATTAGAAAAAGATACCTAATGCTTTTCTAGCTGGATTTTTCAGACAGATAAGCAGCTTTGGTGACGCTGAGGTAAGTGACATGGCGCCATCGTCTTGACAACAAGCAAGCTAAATCAGCACTACCAAAGCCCTCTGTATGTGAGATGCCCAGGCAGAGGTAAAACAAAGTCAAAGCAGCGCTAAGGGACGAAGAAATGACCTCTTCCCAATGACCAAACACGCGTCTCCACTATATAGGAGCTACCAACACCCAAACACCACATACAGGCTATGTCAATAGTGCTGTGCTGGATGGAGCGTGATTTACTGGCTACGTTCCTCCATAATAGCGATGGAGAGTGCTGTTTGGGTAGGGATATCTGGTCCCATTGACATCATAGCGAGCCAAGAGTAGGACAAACTGTCTGAAACAGCTTATTTAGAGCCGTCTAAATCCTGAGCTTTTGGCTCACAGGGATTACTTGTATATACACTGACCTCATTGTTTGAAACTTAGCCATGTTTAATATGAGCTTCCACCATTGTAACAGTAAACACAAGACCAAAAAAATCAGGAGAAACATAATAATAATAATCCCCTTCAACTGAAGTTTCCCAAGACCAGAACCGTAGAGTTAAATCGCAGCAGCTAGCTACTATTAATTATGGCACACATATAAACAGAATACGTAAAACACTGTTGATTATGTCAGTGATTTAAGCCAAACATCAGTCAGTCCTGAGCCAAAGGACGAGTGACAACACTTTGGGGAAAAAGGAACAAAAAAAAGAAAAAACGAGCATGAGAGAAATCCTTTGGCAAGTGACAGAAGAAGGGGCAGATCAGAGCAGAGGGCTGATGCTAACCAGATGTTGGTTGGTTCGCAGGGGTAAGCTGGGCTTCTGTTTATGCAGGCTTTGACAGACAGGCACCACACCTAACCAAGCCACGCTGTAGCCGAACAGTTCTCCAAGAGGAGGAAGGCTCGATCCAGCCGCAGCAACGGCGCTCACTACACGGGAAATTAGGTAGATTATAGATCGAGCAAAAGACCTCAAGAGGATCCATTTAGCACTATCTGCCTGATACTTATTGTACACTCTTTGGAGGCTTTGTTTGCACTCAATGCTTTTGGCTTGTTGCTGGTACGTTCTATATTTCAGTGTGTGTGTACAATTCTGATACAAAACCCACGAAGCAAGGTTTAAAAAGAAATCAGGAAAACATTACCTACTGTGCCAGAGTTCAGCTGAGAGGACAAGAGAGAACAGCATCTCAGGTAACAAATCAAAACCCGCAAACAGGACGAAATCCCTTCCAAGCGTGTGTTTTTGCAGGATATTTCTTGCCTGAGACACTCCATCAGATTCCCTGACAGCTCACGTACATTAGCTTCAGGACTCAGCTTTATCACGGCCTCTCCTCTGTTTAATCCAGAGGCTGATTTATTGACGGGGCCTGTCTGTGCGCTGAGTCGGCCAGCCCAGGTGCCGGGCAGATGTCGAAGCAAGCTCGGAGGCAAAGAATTGCATTCCTGCTAGAGAAAGCATTAATGTCAGCCTCTGATTTTCGGCACTGGTAGGGGGGGAAGACAGAGATTGCCTCGGAGGCATGCAAGGAAACCATAAGCAGAGAAATGGTAATGTGACAAGCAGTAGGCTCCTGTCATCCACAAACCCACCTGTGCCACTCATACTTATCAGGTCCACATCCCCTATCTGGCCTGGCAGACACAGGGTCCAGATATAGTGCGGTGTTTCTTTTTTTTAACTCAGGAAGCTGGAGCAGAATAATAATAATGAGAAATGTGAAAGGAGATAGGATATGGCGACTTCTGACCTCTGCAGCAGGACTCTGTGCTATGATTATTACAGTGGTCATGAATTATTTCTGCGGTGATCTGGATGCTCACTGCATCTTTCCAGACAGATCGTGGGGTAGGCGGCAGCCTCGGGGTTAACACAACAGGTTTGTTTGAATTCGAGGTCCAACCAGAAAGAAAACTGAGTGTGGTGTGGGGGAAATGAATGAGGACAGAATTCCCTAAACAGACAGGTGCCCATGACCACCACTCGAGTATTCTTCGAGGCTTCAGAAATAGCTGTGACTTTAAAGGAGAGAACTGCAATGATAGTTTTTGGGGGGGGAGTGGACAGGCGGATGACTAACTGACAACTAAACAAATATTTTTAGTCACAAAGGGCGGGGTGTATCATCTAATGAGTGCATTTAGGCATGTTCATGATGAACTACCAAAGTTCAAACTAAGCATCAGAATAGGGAAGAAAGGTGATTTAAGTGCCAGATGGGTGGTCCAACTATTTCACAAACTGCTGATCTGCCAAACAACCTTCAGTAGAGTTTACAGAGGATTAGGGCTGCCACAAACTATTATTTTGATAGTCGACTAGTCACTGATTATTTTTGCGATTAGTTGACTAATCAGATTCTGCATCCATTGGACGTAAAACGTACAGCTTATTGCACCAGCAGCATCTGCTCTTATATAACTATCATTAGCTTACAGCTTTAAGTGTTTAAGGTATGTGCTAACTAAAAATAAAGACAAGATGATACATTTTAATGAAATTTGCAGATTGTTTCGGTGGAGTTTAATGAACTCAGCCGTCTGCTCCTTGCTATCTAAAATATAACAGGACACCGGAGTATATTCTCGACCATCTCACACTTCTGATGATCTGCTTGACGTTTATTCAGCTGTGTAAAAACTATAACTTTAATCTCAGCTAAACCAATTCACTCAGGAACAAATAAAATACTGAAAAAGGCCAAACAACAACATTTTTAAGTTATCTAAGTGACTTATATATCATGTTTAACCTGAGTAGCGAAAGACAGCGGTGGGTTTGAAAACGATTTGCCGGGAGTCCGGTGTTCTCACCGGCTCTAGTGAGCCTTGAACCCCGGCTAGCTATCGAGCTAGTGGGTAACAGACGTCTCCGAAAACGTCAGAACGCTTTTGAAAATATGTGGTGTCTTGATAAACTGAGCAGATATTTGAAGTTTACACAGTTACATTCTCGCCTGAAAATATGTTAAACGTTTATTTTGTGACCCAGAAAGAATAATAAAAGTAATATTAAAACTAGCTAGCTGCCGCCATTGTTGGAACCTGAGCTGGGCCGCGCTATGAATTCTGGGATAGGCTGGGCCACGAAGGATACACTCGACCCATCCTTCAAATCTGGGGAAATGAAGGGCACATTTGTCGGCTGCATTTGTTGGAGTCTTCGAATTTGGACAGCCTTCGTCTTGTCGCTGTAACGTAATCGGCCTACAAATGTGGGCACAGGAGGATGCGGTTCCTGAATTTGGACACAGCTACGATACCGGAGACAGCTTCTTCTTCTTCGAGGTTTAACGGCAGCTGGCCTCCTTGTGCATGCAGTGCTGCCAGCTCCTGTTTCAGTCCGTTATTACACTCTTAAATCCTACTACTTATTTCTGCGTCTTTCAGGATCTTACAAAGCTTCAAACGACCCGTCGACTATTAAATTAGTCGTCGACGATTTTGATAGTCGACTAATCGTGGCCGCCCTACAGAGGATAGTCTGAAAAAGAGAAAATATCCAGTGAGCAGCAGTTCTCTGGGAGAAGATGTCTTGTTAACGCCAGAGGTCAGAGGATAATGGCCAGACTGCTTCAAGCTGATAGGAAGGAGTCAGGAAATCAAATCACCACTTGTTACAGCCAGGCTACGCAGATGAGCATCTCCACAGCAGCAGAACACGAAACTGAGATGACAATTCAGAACCACCAAAACTGGACAATAGAAAACTGGATGTTCTGGTCTGATGAGTCTTGATTTCTGCTCCAACGTTCAGATGGTACGGTCATCTGTGTGATATGGTCATAGGGTGTGCCGGCTTTTTTTATTTAAACATAAAAACAATCACTTGAGCCTAAAGGAAAAAATTGGAATACTGTGAAAAAATGTTGTTATTATTCCTGCCCTACAGGATTTAAAAAGCAAACACATCATTATGCTGTTTTGATGGAAACTGAAATTCTGACACTTTTAACTCGTCACAGAAAGACCATGTAGGTCTTACAAATGTGTCTGCAATTTGTGGGTGACCATCATTGAAACATGACGCTGAGTCTGTTTCCGATCTGCGGGTAAGTGCCGCCTCACAAAGCTTACAGGAAGATTTTTGGTCTTATATTTCAATTTCCACGTGAGTGCAGCAGTTTAAGCCTGAAGACATTATCTCCAGGCTACTGCATCCATTTCATGGGTTAATGTGAACAAAGACCTCTCACTGCAGCGGCTTACCGCACTCTGTCAAGTGATCTGACAGAAGACTGAGGGTCCAATAATTCAGCAGCATAAAATATTTAAATCGACCATCATTGACTTTTAAAGGTATTGTTGCGGCCCTTTTTCGGGAAGCTTTTTACGGTCAGAGCTCATCCAGGTTAGGAAGGAATTTCAATATGAATCTGGAGCCAACCACACGCTGTATTTACACAGTTAATGGCACTAAATCTTTGTTATCATCTCAAGTGGAGTCGTATTTTTAGCAGCCATTTTTTTTGTTTTATTTCATCCAGATGGGAGCCGGGGAGGAATCTGACATCAGTGCTGTTTCTCATTAAGCCTCTCAGATGAGGTGACATCAGTAGACTTTTGCAGCAGGGCTGAAATACACTGGATTTCTCCTTGAAACAGGCGTGGGGTTAAAGGTCTATCTGATAAATAAATCACATTTCCATCAACACAAGAACTCATTTTCCAAACAGGAGCCCAAAATCAAATATTATTTGTTTGTGCTAAAATTAAGTTCATATCCTCACAGCACTGAAACTCTTTGAGATATTTCCAGATATTTCGGAACGTGATAGTGTCGCTACTGTGGGAAAATCTCGCAGAGCAAGGACCTGAATTTCCTTTGCTTACACCAGCTATTTGCTCTTACAATAACAACACTGTTCCATCATTATTATTTGTTTACTCGGCTAACCCTCTTTATCTGGGGCAACCCCCCCTCTTTTTAGCGAATGCTCCAGCATTCTCTGAACCCTCTGGAAGCCATTTCTCAACCAGACCTTCCAAAAGGCTGTTTGAAAGTGAGGCACCAGCTTCATTCTGAGAGTTTACAATAGCACACCCATCAGATGCCCTCTGCCCCTAAAAGCATTACCTTCAGCATGAGCTTTTTACCATGGTACATAATACAGGACATGCTAGAGCACTCTGCATTGTTCCACTTGTAGGTCAAAAGTTGGGCTGATCACATTGGCTGTAGCATTAATGGGGGTGAGCAGACAAGATCCTTTCACTCCATGGTAGAGTAAACAACTCTCACTCCTATAATATCCTGTTGTGCAGAGGGGCTGGAAACAAGAATGATTGGAGTCCCATGAAGCTGTAGCCCCAAAAATGCAACTTAATAAGTCAAAGTTTATGAAAAAATCTTGAAAACATGCTACATAAACTGGAAATATAGAGTTTTTGCCACACATTCACATTCACTGCAGTGCTTTAATGGATGGCTTTAATATTATATGTAGTTTAGGGTTAGTATCTTGCTCAGGGACACTTCGACACACGGATTAGAGAGGCTGGGGATTGAACCATATAGCTTCCGAAGAGCAGAGAGTCCCGTTTATATCTGCCCTGCAATTTTAAATGTATTTGACATAAAAACTAAAATGAGGGATTCTTTTCATTACTCTTAGCTCTTTCATCTGGTTTAGATTAGTGTGGATATTTTTTACGGTTGCAAATATGTCAGATCTCCTGTTTAAATAATTTGGTGATGAGTTAATTAAGAAAAAATGAATAAGCACAACTTCATAATTTGAGAGGCATGCTTGTTCGCTCTGTCATTAATTTGGGTAAGAACATCTTTCATATCTGTTTGTTAAACAGCAAGCACCTAATGAGCTTAGTTTAGAGTTAAAGATAGAAACTCCGTGTTTGGTTATCACTGATCTTTCACCATCTTTTATGGGGAGGAAATTGTTACTTTCCCTAGTCTTGTGTTGCATATCAGGTGCTGATGACTGATCGTGGCGTTTTGGGTAACGAGGCCTGAAAGGAGAGACTAAGTCAGTGTGAAAGTTAGTTGCAGTTAGGGCTGCTCGATTATGGCAAAAATGATAATCACGATTATTTTCACTGAAATTGAGATCACGATTATTTGACGATATTTATTTAACCCGTTAAGACCTACTATAGAACCAAGTCCACCAGAGCTTATATTATTTTTTTTACATGCTGTAGTGCCATTTGTGGGAGCATTTCAAGTTGCTATACATCAATACAACTGTTATAGCCCATATTTTAATAATATGTATGCATTAAGTCCATAGTAATTACATAAATTGCAAAAAAGTGCAATAAACTACAAAAAAAATTGAAAATCGCTTTTGTTTTGTTTACATATATTTCTACTTGGAGAAATTTAAGAGGTTTATCCCTCAAAACTTTAAATACAATAAAGTTGCAAAAAATAGTTTCCCACCACAGGAAATTTATTTTGAGTGTCTTCATAGTTTTATTTTGGAGATACAGCAATTTTTATATACTGCAGGAAAAACAAAAAACAATCCTATGATGCAAATTTGCAAAGAAAACAGCATGTGCATCATTTCACTGTGGGAAGTGTTACGAACAGCTGATAGGAACGGCAAAGCGTGTTTCTGGAATATTATGTTTTTGTTCCTGCAAGCGCTTTTTATGCAATTTTTGCAAAGCTATATGTGGAACGAAACCGTGACCGAGGACAAGCTGATGGCATAAGATGTAAGTACAACTCCTCCGGTTTCATATGCAAAACAAATTATTGCGCTAGCTTACACGGTTCAGATTCTACAGGGATTTAAAAATAGTTACGCAAAACGGAGCGTGCTGCTCTGACCGGCTTTAAAGGGTTAACAATGACTTTAAAAAAATAATATAAAATAGTGTGCAACACCACTGAAGTTTTTTTTTTTTAAACTCTTTTCAACCAACGGCAGTCACTCTCCTCTCCAAATAACTTCTGCTTAGCTTTCCGAGCTTCCCTCGGGTCCTCTTAATCAGCGGTCTCCAACCTTTTTTGCGCCACGGACCGGTTTATGCCCGACAATATTTTCACGGAACGGCCTTTAAGGTGTCGCGGATAAATTAGGGAGGGGCTAATAATCGGCTCAGTCATTTTTAATGATCGTTGAAAGCCCAGATCGTAATCGTGATTAAAATTCGATTAATTGAGCAGCCCTAGTTGCAGTGAAAAAATTAGGAGCTTTCAGCATCACCCCATTTCACCATTTTAGCACATAAGAGGTCCATTTACTGTGAAACCTGTCCTGAGATTATTCAGATGCTTTCCAGGTTACCGGTCCATGCTGGACTCGAGCCATGCAAGCAGTTGGGGAAGTGGGTCGGAAGAGAAAGGCTTAATAATGCACTAATTCAACCAGTTTGACTTGATTTTCACTGACCTCTCCTCAGTGTCTCAGCTTAGGCAGGGATATGAGAGGGGAGGGGTGGGGAAGAGAGAAAATCCAATCAGGGAATACCTCCAAAATAAAAACCTGTTTCTGAGTGAATAAATTGAAGGAGGCAGGATTGCATTGCAATATTCAACAAAGGCCAAATACAGGATGCTTTGTTGGGCAGTAATCACACGAGGGCCATTTCCAGCAAATTCATGATAATCCCAGAGAATGAAGGTAATGGAATAATCATAAGGCTCTTGTTTGCGCTGCATAATTTTCCGCATGGAAATCTATTGGCTCCTACAGCTGTTGAGCCAGATGGATGTTGGGTTGCTGTGTGATAGCCCTCTGGTTAGCTCCCACAATAGCCCTTCATTGACCATGGGACCACACACAATGGCGACTGTTGACCACTGGAGCTGCAGACAATCAGCCCTGAGGGTCAAACGGGTCCTCTGCGAAAGCATCCCTCATTCAATCCTGTTCACCTGAGGCTCGCTCCGCCTCATAAAACCCCAATCACTGCACTGCTGTCTGGCTACGGGGAGGGAAAATCATTGAGTGCCATGAGCACATCACCATAAAATTGACTTATGGACTCATGCAAGGTATACAGATCATATGATATCTTTAGAAACTGGGCAACACTCAATAATGTCAGTGGCTCCAGCAGCTGGATGAGCCATACAGACAAACATTGCTGCATGCAGATGACATTGATTAATCCCGTTTCGCTCTGGTAGGAACAAGCTAGCTTTTAATGTTGGAGTTTAGCATTCAAATAGCTTCATCTTATAAATCAACCACTATAAAAGGATGTTCAGTTTTTTTAATACTTTATCTTTGATTATTTAAGAAATCAGCATTTAAAGGTTGGAACCAGGTTGGAAGGATGAAGCTAAACTAATTTAAGACAGACTTTTTTCAGTGTGTAATTGCATAATCTTCTAGCCAGTGACTTTCCTTTAAAATGGTGCGCCATCAAAGAAGCTTTCCCTCTAATCATTGTAATAACTCTGCCCTGCACCTCAATTGGATGCTTGGCATTTGAGATAATGTGCCCACAGTGTCATGATAAGTGCTTTAGAGCCTCAAGAAAGCAATCGAGTACAGTGTTGAAATGCAGATTGCTTTCAAAAAAAGAAGCAGGCTTCCTTTCCAACCTGCAGTGTGATTAGCAAAGTTTATGGTCTGTATTGCCAAGGCAGGGAAAAGACTGAAATGGACTACCTATCGGCCCTGACAGGACCCAATGATAGCAGAGCTGGCATGAAGGTCATTGCCTCTTGACTGGTGAAAGTGTAGCCGGCAGGCGAATATGGTGAGCCGGACTGCACTCAGCTCCCTCTCTCCCTTCTCAGTGACTTTTAACAGAGTGGAGACAAGGCTAGCATCAGCCGCAAACGCTTCTGACAGTGTGCATTAGCCACGTCAGAGGAGACCGGGTTCCCTACAAACAACACCTTATTATAAACAAACAACACTGCAGCAGTTTGAGGCAAAACAGGTCCCTCCGCTTTTGTTGCCTCCGCTCCGTCGCTTTGTTTGCATATGAGCGAGTTCCAGCGCAGGATATTGTGGAGAAACATTGCAGAGAATGGCTTATACAATGAAAATAACCGCTGGCGATTTTTTGTAAAATATGTCAGAGAGAATTAAAACCATTTTACAACAAGAAGCAGCACAAACCAGAAAGCTTCCTGTTATCAGACTTGAAACTCCAACCAGGAGTTTCCACCTTTTCTTTTCCTCTAACGTACCCTTGCAGCGATTACAGGAATGGCTTTCTATTTTCAACTTCCTCATCTGAAATTTACAGAGTTTTTGAGTGGGTTTTGGTTAGATAACTTCATGGTACAGTAGGTTATTGTTTTAGTTTACTGAGTAGCAAAAAAAAACCATTGTGTAGGTTAATCAGCATCAGTTCATCAACTAATCAATTAACAGTTTCAAAGACATTGGTTGGAAAATACAATATTTAAAATACTGAACCTTCTTCTTCGTAGCTTCTGCAGCTTTTGGGCCAAATCCTGATTGTTGGTGATAATTCCTGCACTATCGGTTCTTGACATTGACAGCCTGGAGCTTCTGCACACCCACCTGCATTTTAAAGACTGACCAGTACAACAAACATCCTCAGAGACCAGCTTCTTCTAAAGTTTCAGGGGTAGTTTAGTGAAAATCTGTGTATTTTCCAGCACACAAAGTGGCTCTGAGAGTATCAAATTAACATTTTGGATCCATGGTCCTGCGTTTGACTCCACAGAGTTTGCATGTTCTCATGCATGTCTCCCAAATGCTTGACGGAGCTGCAGAAGCTGGTGATAGCCTAGCATACTCAGCCAGATGGTGGACATGTACATGCTCATACAAGTTAGTTGTGCTTGAGTACTTTGCTCGCACTATACGTCTACACAAGTGGCACACCGCTTTGGTTACATCCTAGGTTTACCTCTTTCATCTGGTTTAAAGCCAAAGAAATCCCAAATTGGCAACGTTATATTTTTTTTAGTGCTGTTAGCGTTAACGCTCCATCATCAGGACAAATGCGATTAACAATTAACCCATTTGGAGCACAGACTGAGTCAAAATCCCTGAAATGTCTCTGTTAATGCATTTCAGCCAGTTTGTCCAAAGTTTGTTCGTTCTGCGCTCCAGATGGGTTGAGTGCGTTAAATCACTGTTAATCGTGTTAACACCGCCTTAACACTGACAGCCCTAATTTTGGGGGGGAAATTAGCTCATCCATGTTTGGACTTCTGTGTTGTATATGCGCAAATCAGTCCATGCATGATTACATTGCTCCACCCGATTATTGGACGGACGATTGTCGGTTGAAAAATTTTTACATATCGCCCAACCCTAATGGCACGTGCATACAACTGCAGATATTATGAGGGAGAAGGGTTGACTTTTTGCATACATTTGATTTATTTGCGAATGAAAGCTTTTAAAATGTGTAAAACGCAGGAGATTATTACCTTGATGCGTCCTGGTGCAACAAAGCTTCAGCTACAAACATCTGTGCCAAATGCTCCAAAAGCAGCTTAAAATGAAGTTAAGGTTGCTTTTTCAGATTGAGGTTATTATAATTAAACTAAAACTAAACTAAAAGATAAATAAAATAAAAACTAGAACTCTACTAGAACTCTAGAAAGTTCAAATGAACTTAAACATTTTCAAAAAAATAACTACAAATAAATAGATAACTAATGTGGAACAAGCAAGCTCACTCTGAACTGAACTAAAAGCCCCACACTGTGATACAAATCAGCATTCACACTCCCGTGACAAGTGTTCTTGTAAATGCCCTGAAGCATTTAGTAGCCAACTTTATTTTTGTCAAAATCTGCTCCACTGCCAACGCTTTTTAGAATTTCTACAGAACTTCATTAAATTTTCTATTCAAACCTGTTCAGCTCCACTCAGTTCTTTAGTTAAACCGTATTTCCCTGTTTGTTGAAGCCCTGAAGCGTCACACGCAGGTTATCCAGCCACACCTCGACTATACCAACAACACATTCTGAAAGACAATATGAAGCTGTCCTGACGCATGTATGCTTTCCCCTCTGGGCTCCAAACCTGTGATGCCTCACACAGCCGGGCAGGTGATCTTTTGTGTGGGAGGGAGTTGATGATAAAACACGGACAAACACATTAACTCCCAGTGTGTGCACAGTATGAGAGCAAAGAGCTTCAGCGCAGAGAGGAAGGGAACTGAGCAGTGAAAAAGCAGAAAAGATGAATGAGGCCTCAAAACAAATAAAGGAGAAAAATGAAAGACAACTGTGCAGCAGGCTTTCTCCCCAGTGTATAGGAAAAATACAGCAGCACTATTGTATTGTCTAGCCTGACAGGCCCTTTAATGCTGTAGAGCCGTCTGTAAGAGGCTGTCATCAAAAGAAAAGCACAGGGGACCAGAGGACGGTCGGTCAGGGCCGGGACACAACCAACTGGAGCACCTGGAGCTCAGAGCGGGCACACAAAAGACGCACACACCGATGCTGACGCACAAACACAGCTACACACACATGAGATGACCATGTGGCGGCACACACGAACCTCTTTTTTAGTGTATTTGCTTGCACATGAGCAAGCAATGATAATCTGAGTGCACATGAATGCTCACATGCTGCACACATAACCAGTAAGAATGTGTGTAATATCACCAAAAACCTGACAGCAGTGGTCAGTTGTTAAATGCAGTTAAAGCAGCAGCTGTGTGGTGGTGACCTCACGGGGTTGTGTTAGTAAATGCATAAAAACAGTGCAAAGACAACGAATAATAGTGGTAACCAGGAACTTGGACTTGAGACGCTTGTTGAAGACGAGCGGCAACTTTCAGGGTTGAAAAATGAAGCCAGCACAGGGGTGTCAAAAACTGCAGTTCCTTCTAGTGGCCACTTGAGGGTGTCTGTGATGAAAATCAATCCAAATATACTTCCATGATATAATGTCAAACTTCACAGCGCAACATAAACACATTTACAGCCTGACGCTAAAAGTGGTTTTGGCCTTTATGAGTAATTTCCACCTTCGTGACAGCTGTACATAACATGGAAGTTTTACATGACTCAGTAATTTAAAGTGTACGAAAGCTTAAAATTGTTTAGGGTGTGGCCTCTTTGAGTGACAGACAAGTCCTGAGTAGTCTTGTTTAGTGCCTAGTTTGGTTCAGCTATCCAGATTCTCTAATAAGTTCATTGTAATTTAAGTCTGTCTTTAGCTAAACAACATTAGCATCCCACAGATTTCCATTGCTGAGCAGATTCTGTAGGGGTACTGTGCAGGTGAAGCAGCACTTTTGTCCATATAGTGTGTCCTGGATCCTCTTTGGGGACTAAGTTCTACACTAAACTTGTGCAACCGTTTAATAACAACCACAACTTCTGAGCAAAACACAATTTTTCTGCTGATTATTTTTTTTGGAGCAAAAAAGCATGAATTTTCTGAACTGTATAACTGAAAGTAAATCATTACCCAGCTTCTTGAAACAGTGTTGTGCTCGCTTTCAAAGGCAACTGTATTCATGACTGATTTTCTGGTGAAGGTCATATAAGAGACAACGACAGTCTGCCACAGATTTACGAGTAACTGTTGGGATATTGAGCAAGACGTGAAAGACAGTAAATCCCGCTTGTGCGACTGCGCATCGCTGCAGCTTCAACAGTTATAATTACAACCATTCTCTGTCAGTGTCTGACAGCTGGCTTCCCGTAGGAGCAGATTCTCTCTCGTAAGTGAAAAACCCAACGTTCACTATAACCAACTCACCTAAATCTCTCTGCTGAACAACACTACCTGCCCACAAATTGAAATTTTGCATATTCACCGCAGCACCAGTGAACACCGTGACCTCGATATTTTCAGAAGTGTGTTTGTGTGCCTGTTTTGGGTGGTAGCTGTTGTGGCGACAGCATAATGTATGCAAAGCTCCGAAGCTGAGTTTTGGCTGTTGAAAGCCAATAAGGCGGTATCAAAACGAGGGCAGAGTTAATTAATCATCTCGGCTTCCTTTTCATGGCCCTCCCGTGACTGTCCCGGGGGCTCGTGTGTGTGTGTGTGTGTGTGTGTGTGTGTGTGTGTGTGTGAGGCAGCAAAAGCAAGGCAGGGAGGCAGGAGGGTGGTGCAGGTTGCAGCTGGGGGTTATTAGCATAAAGTAATGTGAGCCAGTAGACTGCTGAGCTCCTGTAAGCCTGCTGCAAACCTCCAAGGACAAAACAGGAAACTAATGACACCAGATTTATTCACTGACCACGGGGAAAGATAATTAAAAGACAGTAGATGACGCTGCGATTTAAAATCATTTACCAACTACGCTTCTTATGACATTTTTTAAAAACACCACATCAGCTCTTCGGGATGCCGTAACCAGCGCATTTGAAAAGTCACAGTGGTGGTTTTACTGATTTTGTGTGACGAGAAACGATGCCTGCCATCAATCATCATCACCATCAAACTGTGACTCTGGATGCCGCTGCTAATTAAACATCATACGGGAAAAGCAAAATGTTTTCCCAAAGATTTCATACATTTATATTGTTTTGTTTTCTGAGCTCTTCCTCGAGCCGTCTCGCCGCCACCCATAATTAGTTTTAATCTTTTGCAGCTGCGAGCAGCTCATCTCTGTCTCTCGGTGCAGTGCGATGTGGCAGCTCAGCTCCATCAAAACACAAAGGTCGCGTCCAGGCTCACACCCTCGTTTATTCAGTCAGTAGTTCGCTCACTGCCGAGGCACAGGTGTGCTATCGCACAGCTGCTTTTAGGATGCAACAATTGGGACGTGTTGCTTTTTGGCTAAATGCTAATAACCTGCTGTTTAGCACCAAATCACAACAACAGTCACCTTGAGTCGCATTACGTTACACTATAAAGAACTTACAATAACACAGAGAGAAGAACACTAATAAAAGTGTATGGCTGTAATGTTCTGCAGAAATAATTTCTTTAAAACTGCCTCAATCAGTATTTTTTCAGTTCCCACCCTCACCCCTAGAAATAAGCTAGGTCACTAGCTTTGGTTTGGGAAAGGCCTCATCGTGATACTTGTGAGAGGAGCTGACAACCAGAGAAAAAGGGGGAGGGAGGTTGGGGTATGAAAACAAGAGTAAATGTGTAACTGATGCAAGTAGGCATTTATGACCAGAAGGGGAGTGTTTGGGGTGTGTTCCAGCTCCTGAAATTCAGATAAATGACCTCCAATATATAAGCCATGAAATGCAAAAAACTACTTGTATTAGCACGCTTGGTTTTAAACCATTAGCAAGTCACAGTTTTCAACATAATAGCTGCTTCCAGCAAGTCTTTCCATCTTGCATAATACTAAAAAAAAATGGAAACGATTAAGGGAACTGATACGGTACGCTTATTATGGTCCGCCTGGGATTATGTAATGGATGAAAACATGCAAAATGAGATGGATATTGAGTACAGAAAGGATCTTTTTGTCCTTTGTTATATTTTTATTTTCATTATGGCCACAGGGCGAGCTTTTATTTTGGCAGCACAGTCATTGCCAGCTGAGGAGATTAAAGAAAAGGGAGAAAAAAAAGCACTCCTGGTCTTTTAAGGTGCTTCGCAAGCAAACGGAGCGCAAAAAGTCAGCATTTGCTCTCGGCCTCAGAGCGCCTAATGCTTTCATTCAATTGACAGTAAAAGCAACGTTAACGGGGAAGAGTCGCTCGTGGCCCTGACACAGCTTTATTTTGATTTAGGCTTTAAGTACATCGTCAGTATTGAAACTGCGGTGGTGAAATACTGAGCGCTATAATGCAAACATTGATGCCGCGTTGCATAACGGCCAAGAAGAAAAAGAAAAAGCAGGACATATTCTGCAAAATAAAAGTCTTTCAGGCTGGAAAAAGACTCGTGGGACTGAGTGTGCGTGTGCGTATGTTTGTATGTACATGTGTGGAGGTTTGGGATTGTTGAGGGGGGGATTTCTAAAAGGAGCACAGGGAGAGATCTGGGCAAGGAAGAGTGAGAGAGTGAAATAGGATGGAAAAATGCAATCATGCATCGCGGCCCTCTCCCAGCTCCTCGTCGTGTGTTGCTTCCCCCTCCTTCCCCTCCACGAGCCATTAGTCACTATCCAGCTCCTGTTAATGTAATTAGATAAAGGATATATGGAGTCTCGGAGCTCAGCGGAGACATTTGTCTGCATAATTGTGTCCGAGCAGTGGCCGAGGCTAAGAACCCCTGGATTTCCACAAAACACCTCTGGCTTACTAACCCAGAAAAGGAATTTACAGAAGGACAGAGAGAATGAAAGAAATAGACGGGTAAAGATTAAAAATCCTCTCTAAAGTAATCTGTTTTTACAAAATATCTGTTGCTGTGTTCCCTGTTTTCCTGCCAATCCAATAAGCACTGCATGTCTTCCATTTCAAAACGTATAAACCCATCCGAGAGTACAGAGAGTCGAGCATCAAAGAGTTGTCATATCTGAAAGGCATCCTCCAACAAAAGGTGGTGTATTTTTAGATCTCCTGTTGCCAGAAGAAGTTCAAATGCTGGATTCTCCTCCCCAAAATGCAAACCCATCACCACATCCTACTAATAAACTGTCACATGTTGCGATCCATCTCAACCACATGGGGTAAATAACTACAGATGGCAGCAGGTCCCCTGACTCAGACCTTCTGGAGGGGTATCAGAAATGTAAAACAATCTCAATTCTCGCATCTAATTAGTAGTAGTCATAGCTTGCCAGCGAGTGACCTACATATGAAACACGTAAAGTGTTGGAGATGCATGACGCGCTGCCGAGGACTCCGGCATTCCCGTGCACTTTGCGAGGCTTGGACATGCACACAGTGAAAAGCAAAGAGAGACTCAAAACACTCTGATTCCTCTTTTTGATTAATCCTCGACAGTCCAACAGAGAGCATCCTTAGAGAGCCACATACATTTAAAAGTAGTCAACAAACAGCCACTTTAGCCGAAGACCAAAGATGCAAATACAAAACGCACACTCCAGATTTGAACTACTACTTCCCTTTGCTCTCTGCTTGGCTTTAACATTTCCTCCATCAACATCTCTCACTCCTCCCTCCTGCACTTCTTACCCAGGGCAATTCCTGCCTCCTGTCTGGGGCACAAGCAACATAGTTGGGTTTGGAGGGCAGGATGTTAGCCTGATTATCACCCAGTCAGACCTACATCCAGCTCCAGACAGCCTTCCTCTTGCCCCAGATACCTCCTTTGCTTGCGGAGGGTTGGAAAGGAGGGGGGGGGGGGGGGGGGGGGGTGAACGTATGGACCGGCACTCACCGCGAGGAGCTCCAGCAGGGGGATGCTTCGGATCTTCCCGCTGACCGACACAACGCCGTGGTCCACGAACTGGCTCATCCTGCGCTCGCTGTCTCTCGTCTGCTCGCTTCCTCTTCTTCCGCTTGGTTCCACACTTCTGCCCTAGCTGAGTCTCAGCTGCTGCCTGCCACTGGGTGTATGTGTGCGTTTGCATTCAGCGGTGTGTGCGCGCGCACGTTTGTGTATGTGTGTGTGTTGGAATGATGATGCAGCAGGCAGTCGTGCAGCCCTGGCAGCAAAGTGCCTCTTCTGAGTTCTCTCCTCGGCGAGGCCACACCGGCATTTTGTCAATATTTAACCAGCAAAGTCAGGCTGGATTAAATCACCTGGGCAAGACCTACAGCGCATAGTTACCCAGGAGACTTTGTGTGAACTCATGTTTACATGTTTGTGGCTGAAGCAGTGAATTGCTGGTGTTTGTGAGTGCGTGTGAAGACATAAAACATTAACTCATGTCACGCAGAGGAGTCTGATTCAGACTCTGAGTTGGCGGTTTTGCCCGTTTTTGGCGACTCCAGCTTCAGACCAGAAACTCACACTTCTGCCACTTCAGTATTACCACTGCTGTTACCACCGCTGGCAACAATCTTAGGCCATGTAAGTGTAAAGAAGCTAATGAAGCACCTCTCTGACTTTCGCCTAACGACTGTTTCTCAGCATCACAGCTCTTATGACTTGTGAACTCTTGCAGGAAACTACTGTGTGCCGATCTGCAGACATTTTACTTGGAAGACATGTAAGCGGAAGGTCAGAGGACAGATCCTGTCTTTATAAACCACTTGTTTTTATCTACCTTAATTAACAAGGAGCAAAAGTTTTGGTACTTTGAAGCTTTCTGGGGACTATTTGCAATTCACTGCCTATTGACTCAACACATTCGCTGAGAATTTATTTGCATGCAGGTAAAGCAACAGCCTTGAGAGCAGCTGAAAGCAGACACAAGCTGACATGCAATCTCAAACTGGCTGGCCATTGTTTTATTACCTTTTGTAATTTATCTGCATTCAAATACAATAACCGGAATAGGAAGTCTTGGCCTGGATTTCCGTTGGCTACAGTGCAAATCCTAATATATTGGCTACTGTCTCCATATTGATTTAAACACAGTAATCTTTGTTATTTAGCCACAATATTAGATGATAAGGACACTGGTCAGAGGCAACATTTGAACATCTGCATTTTTAGTACAGTTGCCCTGATAAAGCCCATTCACTGTGGTCACATGCTTAAAAAACAGTTACTTAAATGTAGTTTGGACCCTGGAAAAGTATTCTAGACCTTTGTTTCCAAGGTACGTGACAATCTACAGCTCAAGCTGCCAAGGAAGATCACGTGATCGTATCAAAAGGTTCCACAACAGCCTCTAAACTGACCTCTGGGTTAGATCGCTTTCCGTTGTTTTCAAGATCCCGAGTCAGCTTCTGCCACCTCCGCTGACCAGTTTCCTGAGTGACATGCTGAGAATGAACTTCAAATGTCAAGATGGGGGTTTGGATTTACTCACAGTGGTTTGGTCAAGTAGGCCACACAATAGATAATGGCAGTTCTCTCATTCAGAGTGTAAAAATGTGGAAGTGGTTTTGGGGGAACTTCTACATTTCTTCCTAAAGTGTACACCGAGAGTAGTTTATTTTTGCATGCCTGATTGATGTAGTTCCTATCTGGTCTGTAGGAAGTTTCAGTAGATGATTCTCAAACTTTAACCATTTAATGGTGTCAACTACAAAAACGTTGACCACTGAGTCTTTGTCCTTTTTGGAAAAGTTGTTAGAAATTGAGGGGTGTAAAAGTTTGGACTTCTGGGTATGAAAACCAGGAAATTATTATTAAGTAGAGCCGACCGATATATCAGTGGATATTAGCAATTTGACAATATCAGTGTCTGCATTTATGCAAAGCAAAGAAGAGACCGTGTTGGTGCTACATTGCCCATAAGAGAGCACTCTGCAACTTTTATGTTCACACATGCTTGAAAACACCACGAACACAACAAAAATCTAATCTAAGAAGATTTCCGTAGAGCATAACGGAGTAATCCCTGGCTTGTTGTCACAATAAAGCAAAAAGGTATTTTTTAACTATACTCTCGTTTTATCTTAGCAAGGACTCAGAAATAACTACACATAACAACTTTTGGGGAATTCTTGATTGGTTTTGTTTGTCTGAAAGAAAAAAATATCTGTTGATCTGCTAGATTGGCTTTAAATCAGCAAAAATCTGTATCTGTCTTAAAAGTCCTATATCAATCAGATTCTACTCTTAAGTAGACAGTTCACATACTTACTATAAATCTTGCACCAAGGATTGAACTCATAAGATCAGCCAGGCTTCAATATTTCAACCAGCAGTGAAACTATATAACGTATATAACACAGACCATATATGTAAAAGAAAAACGTTGCTACCTTGACATCACCCACTGGCTGGCAGATCTCAATTTAGCCTTTTTGATGTTCACAATCTTTTGGGTGGGGTTTGGAGCCAGAAGTTATCACTTGTGTACAAACGTGTACAGTGTTGAGTTATAAGTTAATGCTGCCAAGCTTTGTTAACAAGCAGCAATCATTTTGACTATATATTTAAAAAAAATCTGGTGTTCAGTGACTCTAGGATTTATATAAAAACTCACCTCTTGTACAACAGCCATAAAGGGGGAAATGAACTACAGACACCAAAATGTTTTTGTACCAGGCTAAAAACTTGTTTATTTCTGCCTTAACATTTGGCTTTTCAACATTAGAGCCTATGGGGGCTGACTCACTTCTGGAGCCAGAGGAACTGCAGTCTTTGGCACTTCCGAGCTGACTTTAATTTTCAGCCCTGGCAGTTGCTGCTTGGTATAAATTACATGATCTAGAAGCTCCAGTGGGACTATTTCAGAGGAGTTTTTCCACTGACATCTCCTAAAATGACATAGTTACATTTTGCAAATGTATAAATCACCAAAAAAAAGCATACATGTGCAGTTTTACAGCTGGTATAGCAGCAAACCATGAATATGAGTCCTGCTCCTGCTGACCTATATAAGCTATGCTTTTTTTTTCCAATAGAGAATAAAGCTCATGACCTTAAGCTATCACTGTGATTGATGGGAGATGAGTGGCAGGTGGTGCTCCTGTTCAAACGAAGATGACAAACTCATCAGTCATCAGACGCCTGGGCGAGCTTCGCAGAGGAATTTATGACATCTGACAGAAGCTTCACACTGGCCAGGTTTTATGGAGCAAACAGAGGTGATGCAGGTGCAAAATCATTGCCCTGCCCAAAAGCATTCCTGCAGATGAGTAACCGCTTACCATCAAAGCAGTTTTCATTTGGTAATGGAACTTTAATTAAATAGAAAAGTACTTTGAATTCTATTGTGGTTTTACTGTTGGTTTAGAGATGAGTTATTTGACTGACACCAGTGCTGCCAGTCATCTGTTCATTGAACCAGTGTGAGCCATTACACAATACAAAGCTATGCAGAACACATAATGAACATTTTATCACTTAAATGAGGATCCATGTCTCTATAATAAAGACAGAGATTTTCATAATGCATCCTTTGGCAATTTAGGGATGCTTCATTTGTCAGTGAAAAGGCATCATGACACTAATGCCCATATAATGGTTTTGGTCTGGAATGGTCCGAAAATTGAATCTGGATGGGAATGACTGAATGTTTTAGTAATAGATCTTTAGCAAATGAGACAGTCCATTTGTCAAAGCTGCAATGAGATTAATGGTGAAATAACATAAATATAATATTATAAATTAAGGCCAATTATTGTGTTTGGAAGGGCCATAAGACAGCAGTGAGGTAGGAATTACTAAATAATTTACATCATTTATCAAGTTGGAAACTATTTGCAAATTACAAGGTAGTCAAATTCCAGAGCATGTGCATCATGTATGAATCCAATGAAGAAAAATCAACCAGCCCCCAACACTTACAGTTTTCACCTTTAACCCTTTTCTCCAGGTGCGAGGAAGCTCTGTAGGAACTCACCCGACAAGCCAGACCAGTATAGGTGCGACAGAGCGCCCAGGAAGGCAGAGGGTAAGTGATTCAGAGGTCATTGTGGCACTTCACGACCACCAACCAATGCAAAGAGCAACTGCAGACTAAGAACAGAAGCAGAAATTCACTAGTTTTCAATGTTTTTAAGACAATAAATGGAAGATTAATGAACAGTAAAAATAACTGCTGGCTACAGCCCCTATTGAAGGATCAAGCAACAACTCTTTGTCTCCGACTAATGAATTTTACTACTAAATATGCACCAGCTATTCATATACTATTTTATCAATATGTTTTTCATCTGTGAGATGACCATGAGCCAGCATTTTCTGATAGATTCAATCAAACATAAACACTATAATCCATCCAGGAAAGATAAACTTTATATGAGCTGAACATAGCATCTGGGTATAGAGAGTGAAGACCTGCTTTCCTCTCGTGGCACCTTGCTACTGGATCACTGCGGTATCCTATCTATTCCCTATGCTATACACAGTGGTGTTTTTCTGCAGGTTAATCTCATAGTTTAATAGATCCGTTTTGTAGCACATTAGAAGCACATTATCTGCTGACTCAACTTCAACTTATATTTATACTATTCACTCACGTGTGTCATTAGGGATATGCTAGCTGAGCATAGCTACCTTACCTCTTGGCCAAATCACTACTAGCATATCTTCCTAAGTGTCAAGTGTTTAGTTATTCCTCAGGCTCCTTTAGTAACAATGACATGTGTAAAAAATGTAGCCTGTTCATAGCTTTGGAGACCAGGTTCAGACCCAGCTCCACAGCTTTAAAAATCCTGTAGCTAGCCAGATCCCTGTAGTCAGTGCAGGCAAAGATAGCTTAGCCCGAGGATTGCATTTCATTATTAGTAATTAAAAACTTCAGGCTCTCTTTGCTTACTTCTCACCCCAAATAGGCTGCAGCAGATGGCCATCCCATCTTAAGCCTGGTTCTGGCAGAGGTGTCTTTCTGTTCCTGTTAAAAGGGAGTTTTTCCTTCCCACTGTCGCCAAGCGCTTACTCATAAGGGGTGGTCTGATTGTTGGTTCACTGCCTTAAAATATAGGTATGCACAGTTATATATTTATACCAATCTATTTATGAATATACAAAGAGAATTAATCATAGGAGATGGTTAGTTTTTACCTATATTTACTGCTTTTGTTTGTGTCCCAGTACCACGGTGGTCACACATTGGCCTTAACTTATATACGAGTGAGTAGCATTAGCAATCTATAGCCAAAAGTCAGTGTTGTTTATGTTTTTTAGCAAAATTGAAAGGAAGTACACCACTTTGTCTCGTGTGAGTGAAGATTTAACCCTCCTGTTATGTTGCGGGTCCGATTGACCCAGAACATAAGAGATGTCACATGTCATCTGCATCGCTACAGAAAACGAAAAAAATCTAAATTCTAAAAGAAAATTGTAAAATAATCAGTGCCAGTGTTTCTGACACTTTTGGATGAGTAAATTTGCCCTGGGTCAAATTAAACCAGGAACATAATTGGTGTTCCTGGAAACCAACATAACAGGAGGGTTAAGATTGGGTGGGCCCTGTGGAATTTTCTGGTTTTTAAGTGGGCCGCAGCTCTCTTAACTGTTCATTTTAAGAAACTGCGGTCTCTTGTGAAATAAATTAGAAGATAAAGCAGGGTACACTTTTGGGCGGGGCTATTTGTGTTTGAATTCTTATCATTTAAGTCTCAAGTTCTCGAAAGTGAGTCAGACACACACCTCACCTGTGAAATCTGGTCTCAAAGGACAAATATGTTGACAGCTGTTTTCTCTTGCACTTCAAGGCGTGTCACACCTACAAACAAGGTTTCCTTTGGAACTGGTTAGTGACACACTATCTTAGGCCGACCGTAACATGTGTCATCATGAGCTTCAATCCTTATCTCTTAATCCAACCAGCAAAGTGAAAACTGAAGCAGAAATCTACAAGTTAAAACAACATGAGTCAGAAAATGCCAAAAAACAAGTGAAAAAACACTAACAGGATGCAAACCATGATCTCCTATCAGATAAATCTGTGGCTAAAATGGGACCTCTGTCTCTGAACAGACTACAACAAGCCAGCTCCCCACATTTAAAGCCCTGGTCTTGGGAAACCATGCATGAAAGAGCCCTCTCAGAGCCCAGCTGAGGGTTTGGCTCAGCGTCCGATGAGGAGGATGTGATCACAGGGCGGCCTCTGTGCGGAAGAATAGCCAGGACGCTCTGCCGCACCACCTTCTGCCTCCCACACCCACACCCAGTCTGCCAGGAGGCTATACAAGGAGCTTGTCCCCCCAACCCCCACCCCAGCTGCAAGGTGAGGAGGTGGGTTTCCTCTCTGCTGACAGATGCAGCCCCTCCTCAGCCTCCTCTCACTGGGCTCTTAATCTGCACGTCCAATCCTGTTAGCCGCCCTCTGTCAGTTTCAAACCCAAACCTGCAGCACCAGTTTGATCCAAATATGGTGCCTCATCTGCATATGATAAACAAACATCCCTGGAGATGGATCTTCCATGCCAGGTGGACGAGGTTAACACCGTGGGTTAAGCCCTTCTGCCTGGCTCATGTTTCAAGTTTGTCTGCTTCTGAGAAAAGAGTATGCATGTTGGGAGCCATGCAGTAGACGCACTTTAAGCTATATACAAAAAAACATATCAGAGAAAAGGCTTATAGGTCCGTAACAGTTCTTGCTATTCAAAATTTAAAATGACTGGACCCAACAGGAGCCAGCTTTCCTTTGATGATTTCAAACATGACTTCAGTTTTTTGAAATATAAATCCATTTTCATTTTGTGGGCTTGTAAAAGTCAGACGTTCATAGAGGATGAATATGGTGAGGCACGCTGAAATCAAAGCTGCCGCAAGTTCACTGCATTTAATAACATTTCTCCACAGTAAAATTATAATTTTTTCAAAAGACCAAATTTATATGGACCACACTTTAAGTTACTAGTTCCTGGTTGCTTAGTGATGTAGTTTCCCTCCTTGAATAAGCAATGGAAATAATGGCTCTGCTTATTAGATGGCAAGGATCTGTTAACTGGTTTTTTTTTTTTTCAATCCTTGACTAAACTGGATAAAACCCATTGAGATGAAAATGTCAACTGCTTTAGTTCCTAATGGCAAAGATTTAACAAGGTGCTGGAAACATTCCTCTGAGATTTTAGTCCATGTTGACATGACAGCATCACATAGTTGCTGCGAGAATCTATTGGACTGAGATCTGGTGACTGTGGAGGCCATTTGAGTGGACTCATTGTCATGTTCATGACTCAAGTTGCTGTTGGAAGACGCCGTCAGAAGATGAGTACAAAGTGGCTGCACAGTGGACAACAATACTGAGGGAGCCTGTAGTGTTTAAACAATGCTCAGTTGGTACTAAGGGGCCCAAAGTGTACCAAGAAAATATCCCCCACACCAGTCTGATACTATTATCTTAATGTTGCTACAGAAATCAAGACCAGGTGAGGTTTTACCTATCTTGTCCTATTTTGGTGAGCCTGTGCAAATTGTAGCCTCAGTTTTAAAGCACCTGGTGTGGTCTTCTGTTGCTGTCAAGGTGCTCTTCTGCATAGCTTAGTCATAACAAGTGATTATTTATGTGACTGCTGCCTTCCCAAAACAGTATGGCCATTGTCGTGTGACCTCTGGCATCGACAGCAGATTTTCTCCCAGAAAACTAACTGGATATTTTCTCCTTTTTTTGGACCAATCTCTGTAATCCCTGCAGTTTCTGAAGTACACAGAACAGCCCATCTGACACCAACAACAATCCCACGTTTAAAGCGACTTAAATCACCTTTCTTCTCCACTGGCTCACTCATTCTGATGATTGGTTTGAAAATCTCTAAGCCACCTTGACCATGCCGGCATGCCTAAATGAATGGAGTTGCTGCCATTGATTCGATTTCTGCATTAACAGGTATACCTAACAAAGAGGTTGCAAAGCTTATATATTTTGAATACATATGTTATTTTACTGGATTCTTGTTTCATGAATAAATGGGGATATATGATTCAAGCTTCAAGCTTTGGTTATACAAGCACAGTTTGTGAGACTTAAAAAAATATAGATATGATTTTTTTAAAAAAGACTAAATGTTGCATGACCAGGAAAAGCATAACTCCTTCAGGAAAGCTGTGAACATCTGATCTGGTCACACTTTTAAGTGTGGTATAAGGCATAACAGTGGCACAATCAAAGCCTTATGTGCAGTGAGACTGAAACAAATAATGTTTTCACCATCAATCTCCTTGAATAACTAATAATTTACTCCTAAAATGTGTGACTTGCTTATCTTGATAAACTTCCACTTGAGTCCAGAGTAAATTTGTGGACACAACGAGTGGTTTAACGTGTTTGATTGTGTGGGCAGATAACGCTGGCTGATAGAGAGGAGACTGTCCTTTCTTTGTCTGTGCAGACTTCAGGCCTCTCAAAAGACCTCTGTTTTTCTGGCACTGGGCTCCAAAGAGGGGAAACCACAGGCTGAATAGAGATTGGTGCAAAGCGCTAATGTTTGGGGAACAACGCATGTGACTCTGACAGCACGCGGCCCCGCTATCAACTTTGATCTCACTCATGATTGGAAGAGGAGAGCTCATAATTGGCCCCTCAACTCAAAGGACACAAAGGATGGTCTCATTGGACGATGGATAATGGTGGTCCAATTACAAGGGCTGGCAGTGGGCCCTGGGCAAGAGGGGATGCACACAGAGCAGAAAACTCACTGTCACTACAAAGTAAAAACACTCTTTAATCAAACTGGAATGAACCCAAAAGCTTCCTCTTTTATTTTCCGACTGATTATTAAAGCGCCTTTGATTGTGCGATGAGCTATAAACCTTGAAGATAGCGCTGTTTACAATGTGGACCTAGGTTCAGCAGGCAAACTGCACGCAACTTGTGACACGGCTCAGAGATTTCAGTAAGGGGGCACTTGAGAGGTTTTCATGCCAAGCTGAGAATAAGCAGGTCATTTAGAAAGCCTGGTTCATTATCACCCAAAGCAAAACTAGGTTATCTTTTGTTGCTCACCTGAAATAAATCTCTAAACTGTACTTGAACCTCTGCTAAGAGCAATGAACTCATTTTCTGACATTATTTGATAAACTAGCTCTCGAGGACTAGAGTTGGAGACCCGTGATCTAAGTCAAGCTGCGCGCATGAGCATGCCCTGTCTGCAACATGCCTCTTTGCAATTGGTTACTCGATTAAGATTGTTGCCAAGTAGTTGTATTCTGATTGTTTTCCAAAATAAAAGCAAGATTGCTGAGCCATGTATAAAATTCCAACTAGATTACTATTTATTGAGGAATTTCTGCATTTCTGTTTCAAATCTATGAGGTTTTGGCTGGACTGTGATTGTAAGTAGTTAATGTAAGTTTCTGTTTAATACGAATTTCTCTGTCTGTAGACAGCAACAGATTTGCAACCTTTGCCATATTATTACAAACAGATTGTCAAGTAATTTCCGACTTGACCCCATTAAATCACAAACCGACAGCAGAAAGACTGTCTCGTTCTGTTTTATCACCATGTTCATACATCAGGGTTGCTTGGAAGCAGCCATTTCAAATATGAACAAGATTTCGAGTTCAATGCACACGATCCAACAGTCTCCAACCATGTTTTTTTTTTTAATCTGCCAGTGCCACAAAGTCATTTAACAGCCCGGCTACATCACTGTTCGCCTATTCCTAAGTGCAGGCCCCTAAGTGTATGCCTTGCACTAGGTTACTCAAGAGTATCCAGCCTACTATCCATATTCAAACCATTTGCAGTCATGAAACTGAAACTGTTGATTTAGGACGCCAGATGAGGATACCAGACTCACTTTTATACTTATTTATCTACAACCACACTTAGACATTCTTTTTTGGGTTATCAAAATGTATAACGTGTCTTTGTGAATTATCTGTCAGATTTGAAACGGTATATGGGTTTTTTTTGTATATGATGAAAAAAGAGACCCTGATGTTATAATGACTATCCACAAAATATTAAATAATTGCTTTAATAAAAACATAAGCTATCTATTAACATTAATATTCTTGTAACTTGGAGGTTGGAAAACCAGACGATAATAATTATTAAACCAATTTTACAGGCAGATGGAGGCTGTTTAGTCTTATCCACAGCGTGTGGTGGAATATGGGGGAAACCTCTGGATTTCAGACTGGAGTCTAGGGAAATGGCAAGGTTGTAATCGCTCATCATCAGGCACATGAGAGCAGAGACGTTCCCATGAGACAAGAGCAGAAAAACGCCGCTACTTCAGTCTCTCAAACTTGACGAGTGTCTCGGAGTTTGCTGGCTTCCCACACCCTGCGGCCCCGTGGCTACCCACGCGGTGAGCCCAGGTATGTCACCTGGCAGCTGAGGAAGCTGTCAGAGACCCGGCCGGAGGCTGGTACACCCCTGCCGAGAAACTTCATTTAAGCACTCAAGGTAAAGTGTGTGAGACTCTGAGAGAAAGGAGCTTTCCAGTCCGAGAAGAAATCTTTTTTATGTAACTGGCTCCCACCCAAAATGTCCAATCAGCCTGGGCTTCAGAACCACACTTTACACCAGTTACTCAAGAATCAAGCTGACAGACTAAGTGAGCACTAAGTGAGCACTCGTCCCATGAGCCTGGCACCCTGTAATACACATGGCGTGAGAACGAGGCCCACGCTGGGGACGGCATTGTCGGTGGATTTCTACTGTATAATTACACTCAATTAGTTTGAGCTGCTCAGTAATAATATCAAACCTCTCCATTTGTCCGCCTGACGATGTGGGAGCCAATCAGATTAGACTGAGCATTTCTTCCCATCCAGCTAAAAAGCCTGCTCCCCTGCTTAGTTTTATGTCTCCATTCTGCATTGTAACAACCAGCTATAATAGGATGAGGGGGGAAGAAGGAGAGGAAATCCAGTCTTGCCTAGCGGACTCCACGCTGGCATGCCATCTAATTCATTTGCACTTAAATTTAGCATAAACCAAACTAATTTGTCTGTTTTGGGGTTTGTTTTGGGACAGTTTTATTGTCTTATTTTCGCCGTTGGGGAATGAGCCAACGAAACAGGCCAATACAACAACATGGCAGCAAATCAGCACGTAAAACACTTTATACGAGGAGGCGGCTTGACAAAAGCCAGGGGGATTTAGCTAAAATCCAAATACTTTGGAGATAAACAGGAAAGCACTACCACATGCTGTTTACTCAATACAACTCACAACTATGTAGCAAGCGTTTAATCAGTAATGTGGAGCACTTGATTATTAACCCTCCCCTGCGGAGTGTTTTCAATTTGGCCTTTTGTTATCAATTATCTCCGAGCATGATTGCACTGCTGCGCACATCATAAATGCTGGCAGGGAAAAGAGTGTGGAAGAGAAAACAGGGACATGCTCTCACCAGTTTAGACATCCTTGGCTATTACTTCACTGTTTTAGGAAATGCATTAGACACTACATTTTAGACAGAAGCACATGAGGGTCTTTTGTTTGGGTACAAGTGAGGAAGAGAATTGGCTTTAAGCAATTTCTGCAGACATGCACTAAAACAAAGCAAAGAAGACAATGATACTGAAGTGCATTTTTGGCAGTGTTGAGCATGTCAGGGGTCAGGTCCATTGTGATGTTCCTGTAAATCTCTTCTTTAATAAGCACCAGTTTGGTAGCGACCTCCTATAGATAGGGTTGGGTTGTAAATAAATTATAATAAATGGAAAAATAAGCACATTTTCAGAAACTAGATGCTACTTGTCAACGCATGTCTTGCAAAAGCTGAGCATTTGGCCCTCACTATCATGTTGATGTGACGAGCTCAGGATGTACCTGACGGAGAACCTGGGGATATTGCACAAACAAAAGCATACCCAGATTTATCTTCTATTTCACGCTAAATAGGACCATGGCTTACAAAATTAAAGGTACATTGTGTAAAATCTCACCAGTAGATGTGACTTGGAGATTGCAGTCAACTTTCTTACCCAACCCAATTCAAGTGCAGACTCCTACCATACAACCACTATTCATCTGTAGTGAGTTTAAGGTGTCAATTCGCTCTTTACCTCAGCCGGGTGTTCACATCTATTTACTTTGGAGGAGGCTGTAAAACTTGTGAAAGGAGTCTGATATGAGTAGATGAGTCAGTGAAGCTCACTTTTCACCGTTGACAGTGAAACGAAGGTGAGTTGCTGAAGATATAATTAACTTTTCTGTTGGTATGTGCTGCTGCTTTTGTCTGTGTTAGCCTCTGTTAGCGGCTGCTAGCCTCTGTTAGCTGCTGTTAGCCTCAGTTAGCAGCTCATTATTATGCACGTTAAAGAGCCCTGACTTCACTGACTGTATCTAACAACATGTTTTATGAAATAGGACTTGAAATGAGCGATTGAGACCACAAACTCACAAGGAACATATGGAAAGGAAGTGAAAAGTAGTGATTTTGTCTTAGATTCCTATACCATCATTCTTCCCCTGATGAAAATTAGAAATACTACAGGTTTAAAACACTTCAATTCTTAATTTCTATATCCATCTTTTATATGCAATCCCCTACTCCCTCAAGTCCAAACCAGATGGTTTCCCATGAATGTCAAGAGGTTAACCAGTTAAAACTAGGGCTCAATGCTATGAGGTAGTGATTACATACATGTGCTGTTGATTCAATTTGGCCTTTCATCTCAGGCTGAATATACAAGGTCTGTGTTGTTTCCAAAAAACAATTCAACAGTGAGACCAGGTGCACATAGGTGTGAGAGCGGGCAAAGCTCCAAGCAATCTGCCAAGTATTTTCAAAGTCAAAGTCAAAGTCAACTTTATTTGTCAATTCTGCCACATGTACAGGACATACAGAGAATAGAAATTTCGTTACTCTCAAACCCTAGATGAAATAGCAAATGAACATTTAAATATAAGAGAGTGATTAAAAAATGCAAATAAAATAATTAAAAAGTAAAAATTTAAATAAATACAATACAATTTAACAAGAAAGCTATGCAATATACAATATACAGTATTCAGGTAAGGGTAAATGACATTGAGTGTACATTGAGTGTTCTCTACATTCCCACTTTAGATGAAGTTTGTGTACACTGCTGAGCAGAAGCAATCACCGCTGTGATGACAGCAATTCAGGTGGGGCACTTTCACCAAAGAATGACTGGAACCAGATCAGGAATAGATTTGCATCGGCTGATAACCTCCAGCACATTTGGAGCTTCCTTTTGAATGAATCCCGTTTAAAGCCAGATTCACAGACTTTAATTGAAGGAACATATCTGTGCTGCACACTTACTAAATATATCCTAAACTCACCTGAACTGTAAAAGTTTTTCATTTGTGTGTTTTTAATTGAGATAAAATGCAACATTAATGGTGTACAACAAGCAGCAACTCCTGGGTGAAGAATGGAAAAATAAAACCAATGCATATGTGCCAAAAGATGCAAAAAAAAAAAAAAGCGGAGGGGGGCCCTTTAGCCTCGTTTCAAAAGCAAGTCAGTCCTCACAGATTACCACATTAAAATGCTCAGCTTTACAGCAGAAATAATTATGTTTACAGCCTGGTACAAACAGTTTTGTTCTCCATAGGTCATTTGTACATTCATGCAGCTGCACAAGGTGTGAGTTTGCTTATGACTCAACCGTTTAAGTGTTATTATGGTTATACATTAATGGAGGTATGGGCATTTTGAGTGATGGATGTGTAAGCTGCTAGCTGTCTGCTACACATCCCCTCAGCTAATTGAATTAACTGAACAGGACTTTTCAACCTTGTTTGTCGTGTTGGTTTCTTTTAGAGTAAGTTTAATGCAGTTATCTGACAAATAACATAACTGATGTGCAGTTAGTTGTCTTTGCTCGAGCTTTTGTGAGTGTGTTTGCAGTGACTTAACACTAATTCCTCAGTTCACCTTTCCACTAATGATGGTCACATCTGGTCGCTGTTCAGCACCCTAAAATGAAACCTTGCACCCCAAAGGATACACAGGTATGAGTCCTGAAACATCATCAAACACAATCTTATTTTCAGCACCTCAATCCTCAGACATGATAATGAACCACACCAGTGTGTTAGACTCCACTGTGTTGGATAGACCTCTGACTGAGGTTCTGTGATGACCTACTTAAAGCTGGCTGGCTGCAGATAGCAGCAGCAGCTCACGGACCGTCCACGGCCGTCGGGCTCACCGTGCACGTCCCAGCATGACGAAGAGAGTCTCCTCCGCAGGCGGGCATCAAATGATAAAAATAAATAGAAGCACAGAATCAACCCAGCAACACAGCTGTTATGTAATTCAAATGTTGCCCCAGTTACTCGCGAGAGCTGCTGCTGCAACTCTGGGCCATCACTGAGCTACATAACCTGATGCAGATTATATAGTCCAACCCAGACTGTTACATGAATAAAATGCTGATAACAATGACTAAGACTCCACTCCCTGCACATGCATTTACAATACATCAAACACAAACATAATCAGAAAGACGGAAAAGCTCGAGCTCTGGACAGCTTTCAGCAAACAAACTCAGGAACATGAGTACAATGAGGAAACACGGCGCATATGTAACTGACATTCAAGCCCTCTGATTGCCAAATTACCCACATTGACAGAAGCTAGGCCATGTAATCCATCCAAGAGGAGCAGACATAAATATTTTACCTGTTCCTCAGCTGACATATGGCATTTTGTCTTCATTTTTGTGTTGCTAGTGTGAACTGAAAAAGCCTTCGGGGGCGTCCCTCAAGTGGAAAATACATTTCATCATCACAGCAGGCCATGAAACTCAAGCTACTTTCTGCATGAAACATGGGTGTAATCTTACATAAAGGGGACAACTACTGGTCATCTCTCTGGGATTAATCTGCAGTCACACAACCAGCAGAGCCTGATTTTTCAAGTGACACAGAAGGAAAACGAGGGCATGAACGCTCATGCCTGTCGTCTGACGGAATGTCAGAAACCGCCTCTTGTGTTTTCTCAGATGCCTGAAAAAATAAATGTATCGGAGCCTCATATCCTCCCAGGAAAAGGAGTGTTTACAGGACTTAGTGGGTTTATCTGTGCCAGGGCCAGCTGGGCCACAAGGGCCATGGACAACATGTCCCGCATCAAGCACTGGAAGGATAAAGACGCAGGTCGGCCTCGAACTGACTGACTTTCGGTCGAACAAAGCCTCATTTAACTAAAGGCATGACGGCACGGTCAATAGCAACGTGCAATATGTGCATATTTGAGTATTGAGCGACATAATAACCCTCTTCTTCAACTTCAAGATTTGCTCCACTTTTCATGGCATGGAATCAAATCTGCTGCAAACTACCACCAGATCTACACTGGACATTTACCAAAAATGCTCCAGGCGTCTACATGTCCCACTACTAAAGCAACCCAGTGCTCCTTCTGCTCCTGCTGCCCTGAGTAGGAATAAATCATTAGAGAGAGAAGAAAATAGTTGAGTTGGAAAGAAGGAAACCAATAGGAGAAAACAAAGACACAAAGTGAGAGTGAAATTAACAACATACCAAAGGCAGAAAGAAGCCGATATATTTAATAAAAAAAAGGAGAAAGTGGGAAAAGGGAGAGAAAAAAATGCATGCATGGATAGTTGAGTGGGCAAATGTGAGCATGTTGAATCATAAAGCCATATCACAAACATGACCCAGATTCAGGCTCACAGTAAATCAGGCCGCTGTGTGTCCAATTTAAGCAATTAAAGCCACACATCAGCCCATATCGGCACGTCTGGAAGTTCTCTAAGGATCACACGTTCAGCGAAAAACAGACATCATCCAGTCATCGTGTGCTGTGTCAAAGGAAGTTACATATTCACAAAGCTAAACCGCGGTGAATAAATGATAAACCAGGAAGTGTCTCGCCTTCCTAAGAGGATTTAAGTGTGTCACCACAGTGAATCTTCGACATCCTCAACTCTCAGTTTAAGAAGTAAATTACTGACAGACTCAAAGGTTAATGCCAGAGAAAATCAAGACCGTTTTCTGAGGAGCTACTTTTTCTTAATTGTCTAATTTACATTGTTGTATATCACATTCTTTCAGTCACAGATTTTCCTGCATTTCCTTGATTAGCAACAACGATTCAGTGAGGACAGTGACTGTGGACATCTGGATGTGAAGTGACTGTAAAGGTGCTGCTGGGGTTAAAACACCGACTGTTATGTAACGTCGTGTTAGATGTATTCATGGACAGATAAAAAGTATGGAGGGCCATTTAGTTTAGTTTGGCATAAATATAATTTTTTGAAAAAAGGAATTATTCATCTCATAATTTCATTTCTGTAACTTTTATTAAGGTTTTTTTTCTATACTTCTACATTTATTCCAGGCTATATTGTTTCTTTCAAAGTTTATTCATTTATTTATTTATTTTTAGTTACTTATGCATTTCCCATTTATTTCTATATTCTTACAATATTTTGTTTGTTTAATTCTCAATTTTATTTATTTCTTTATCAATCTATGTACATTTCTCTAATTATTTCTATCAATTTTTTATTTATCACTTATTCCATTCAATTTCTTTTTAAATTCTCCTCTATTTTTTACATTTCTAAATATTTTTCTTTTGTTTTTTATTATTGTCTTAAGTATTAATTTCCATTTTTCTATATTTAGATGCTACTAACAGTGAGCATAAGTGCATAAACACTAAAAGGGTCATTTTAGTCCGTTGCTAGGTGGTTGCTAGGCAACATGTTGACATTAAAATATATCATACATAAGCCAAGTTTTGAGCATATGAATTCGATTTTATTATTGTGAAGTTAAACACAACACTTTTATAAGGTTTTATAGTTGCACAAACACTAATAAAGGGTCATTTTAGCCCATTGGCAGGTGGTTGCTAGGTAACATGACAATGTTACAAAATGTCATACATAAGTCAAGTTTTGCATATATAAATTAGATATAAATTAGATATTACTATCATGAAGTGATGCAACGCTTTTATAAGGTTTTGTAGGTGCCTAAACACCAAAATTTGTAATTTAAGAGTGGCAGGTGGCACACATCACAATATGTGATATAGATAAGAACCTTCAGGGGTCTAGGATGTATTTCACACCTCAACTCCTTAACAGGTGAGAACAGTTTGGTTTAATTTAAGTTTGTCCCCAAAGTAACAGACGCATACATAAAGACGTATAAATAAACTTTTCTTTCTTCCAGGGTGTATTTATATTTACTTAAATTCTACTTATTTCTGTTTACACTTTCACCATTTCTTGTCGTCCAAAGAAAAGACTGTAAAATTACAGAAATCAATAGCATGTTCACTGGTTTCTCCTGTATGGACTCTAAGGACTGAGGCTCTCTTGCAGGTCAGGAGTAGGTAAAGAAAGGTCAGCAGAAAGCTATAAAGTCAGGTCAAGTCAATAGAGTGTGTAAACATGTTTCGACTTCTTTAGAGACTGATGGTCTGTAACGCAGGCAACAAACTACAAATTAAACCCCTGACCTGCAGCATAAGCATGCATACGTTATTTAACGGCTTTACAGCGTTTCGGGGTTTGTTTTTTGTTTAATTGGTTAGTCACATGGACAAACTGCAGCTTTAAACATTTGCCATTTCATTTGCAACAAACGTGTTCTTGATGACTTCATCACTTCCTATATCTTCATGCTATTTTAAGACTCTTTGATTTATTATTTCCTGCGCAGTGACCGTACTGTATGCACCGAAGGGAAGGGGGGGTAAGCTTCTCTTCTCCCATGCAGACACAACACAGCAGGCAGTTAAAGGCTGCACTTGACATTCCAAAGAGGCTCTTTCGAGCAGATTCACCTTCAGTTAACCCTGAGACAAAACAAGTTTCCACTCCTGTGATTTGCAAGAGCGGCCCGGCATAAAGATAAGCCTGTCAGTCACCGGTGGGCAAAGAGTGTTTCACAAACAGTCATGGCAGACTGTCCTTTCTCACTTCTGTTTGACACGTGGGTGTGTTTATGCACTTGGGGGAAAAAATTAAATCTCAGTGTAGCTTTGACATTCTTGCAAGCTAATTAATCTCAGTCTGTAAAAGGCTTAACATCACATTTTTGTGCTCAACAGTGAATAAAAGAGGGTCATGAATGGGAAAGATTTGAAGACAGGAAATGAAACATTTTTCATTCCCACCAGATTGAATAAACAAAAACAGAGCAGGTATTTACCATGAGCACCGCCAACTGCTTCGTGGGAAATGCAGTCCAAACAAACCACAAGCAATGGTAGCATGGTCCCAAAAGCAATACCCACACAAAACTCACTCACAAAGGTTTAACAGTGCGATTAAAGGAAAAAGCAGCCACTGCTTTGAAAATTGAAATATCAGCAAAAAATATTTATTTCATGTGAATTACCACTATAATCTTAGGCAATAGCCAATAAATACTGTCCACTTCCTGACCGAGTTAATAGTCTAACAAAATAACACACTGACGGTGTTTAGGAATGACTTACCAGTATGTTGCTGTCAAGAGACAATCTCTTTAACTGTTCTCTCCTCTCCAGCTGTCTGTTCATGCTTCCGCTGCCCTGCAGTGATCCATACACCTGGACAGTCCTTCAGGGAGGGGAAAGGGGCGGAGTGGAGGACAAAAGGACAGTGAAAAAGTCAACAAGGAAAACCTCATATCAGGTGGGTCGTATTTCCGCTGTTACGAGGGCTTTCACCTTTTACAGTGAGATCAAAGTCCAAGTTAGGAGCTGCACAGTCCAGTCACACACTATCCCTTCCCCCTTATTTGTGTAACGCTTCATTCGGTCTCTGTTGCCGTACTTTCAGCCAAAAGCTGACAGGACACTGGGATCACAGTGTTCCTGTTAGCCGTGTCTTACCGCTTGCTCTCGGCGTCACCCAGGCATCCCACCCTCTACCCCAACCCCAAACCCCAATCTACAGCTCTTTGTTTTTCTAGGCCTCTCCAAACAGCGCTGGGAACCAGTCCGACCTGGCCTGACTGAGGCCACAGCAGAAGATAAACACTTCACTTCACGCATACTACTCCTTTACAAAGAACTACGGTTTTACACTCACTGCGGTGGTGTACAGAGTAAGTATACCACTTCCTCATTGGTGAGCATGTGGTCAAAGGTCAGCTGTTGGATGCCTCGGGGTCAGAGACAATGTCAGTGCAACTCAACTTGCTCTAATGTTATGTAGTTAAGGCAAAGGTTGAAATTAAACTAAAGAATACAGGTAATTATGTGGATTGCATTTCATGTAAAAAAAAATGGTTAGCATTAAATGTGGCTATGACGCACTTTCCTTATTAGTTATTAGTCTGCAGTGATAGATCTAAATCTCATTTAGATCTAGATCTACAGTCTCATTTATTTAAAAAAAAAAAAAAACCCTCTTAGCCATCTGTCTCACAGGCCTAAACACCAGTTGGCAACCCCCCAGCAAAATATAATCACTTAAGAAAAATGTGTGTTCTTCAACCGGTTGGTGACTAGTTACTGGAGGTAGCTTTTGCTAGCTGAAATCGGTCCCAAAGAGGGTGTTGCAGCAAAAACCTTGTGATTGCTTTAATTGCAAACTGATTTTCAAGGTTACCCATAGTTTGCATGAATGACACCAACTTGTCTTTAAATGCTCACCATTTACTTGCCAAGCATTGGCAAAACTATGATAAGTGTATTTGCAGACAAGTTAGTTTCTTACATACAATCTAGAGGCAATTGCAAGAACCTACTAATTAACTGTATTAATTATATTAATTCTATTATTAAAGATTAGGCTTTATCACTACCTATTAGCTAATAAAGAAAGTCTTTGCTGAGGCCATAAATAATGTGAGAAGTAGGGTTGTTTTCTCATAGACCTTTATGCAACATGACTTCTTTTTCCAGCCAGGAGTTGCCCCCTGCTGCCCATTAGGAAAATTGGATCCTGGTTTCAGGTTGCATTCATCTTTTCTATGCCCATCTTTTCTATGCCCACAGTGACTGCAACTCTGATATGGTTTAGATAATTTAGCATTTAATAAGGTTTACAATTACTGACCAAATCAGCTACAACTGGGGAAAGCCCTGTGTACCTCTTTGTGACCAGTTTCATGCCAGCAATCTTGAGCAACCACTCACCTACTGGTTAGGAAATTCACATTTTTCCATTGCAAACAGAGGTCGCCAAATGACTGAGGCCTTGTAATATGGCCACCCTGTGTTAAACAAGCTGCTTTCCAATTCTGTGAGCATGCAGTGTCCTTGGTTTTCAATCAAATAGCTGATAGCTAAAAGGTTCAACTCAAAACCTCAGAAGTAGCTGAAAAGTGGTGACACAATTGTTAAGTCTACCTTTTACATGGTGGATTTGGTTTAGATCATAGTTAATATCATACTTGAGAAGTTCAGAATAGGCAGAACTTGGAAAAGGCATTTATGAAATTTATAAGGTAAATCTACAGTCCTGCTCTGTATCACGATTTACTAGGTTCAGAGTTTAGGTGATATGTGCTTACCCTCCTCACAAACCTACTTATGCAACAAACAAACCCTTTTGCATCCACTGCAGGCGCTATCCGTTACACCCTGTCTAAAGCTTCAGCAGCATGACTGCACTTGTCAAATATGCCCACACATCAACATGACATGTTCCATCCACTGCCAATCTGTTAAGTCCAAACTTATCGACATGAAACATCAGGATCAGCCGCTGCCTTTTCATCCAGATCTGATCTTATATTTTGAAACATGATACTGTCCCTTTCTGCCCTATTTCTGAACAGCCCTGGGCAATCAAGTGTAGCGGGAATTTCTCTAATCAGCAAACAGGATGTGAAATGCTCTGTCTTTAATGACACAGAAACATCAGACTCCTGACCGTCTCACTTACTCTGGCTTTGTGATGACTAATTGTGAAAGTGTTTTGCAACAGATGAAATGATGGTCTATGTTTAGCATGCATTTTAGTTTGGTCTATTTTCTCCTGGAGATTAGGAGAGGAAGTAAATCTTCCCTTGGATTCAGAGATAGGGGGTTATAGGAAATTGAGAGTAAATGATTAAAATGGATTACAGCACAGCGCTTGATTACACAGACCCAACAAAGAAACCATGGATGGCATTTTCCTTTGGGTGTACAGTGTGAGGGATGAGGCAGTGGATCGATGGGAAGTGATTAAGATGAAACAAACACCTTACAAGCCACATATCAGGGACATTGAGATAAAGGCAGGCAATAAAACACTGGAACACTGCTACCTTTGACATTTGAACAAACCGAATGATGTTTTGTCTTAGTGCTGTCAGTTGCCCTTAGTACCAGGTAACATTCAGTAACAGCTCAGAGAACAAAATGGATCAAAAAAGCATATTTAACACTGATAACAAGAGAAAGTGGAACATTGTTACAATATATACAGTTATAAAGTTAAGCACATAAACACAAGTCAGGGGCTGTACAATTAACTGAATTTAGTCTAGATCATTTTCTGGCTTCTTACTTACACTTAAAAGCCAGTGGAAACCTTTTAAGCGATGAGGACATGTACATCGTGGACAGGAATGCGGGTTTGAGTGGGAAGTCATCAAGACCATTTATGTGAAAGGGGGACAATCATCTCTGAACTGAGGAGGGGGCTTAAGAGTACATCTTTCACCATCTGACAATGTTGTGATTGCAGCCATTCCCCAACTCTCTGTGAATGGTACTCATGGTCATTGATCAATTGTCATGAGCGTTTGCATATCAATGATCATGTAACTGACCTCAAAGCCCAGTGTTCATTCAATGGCTCTAGTTTCAGTCATTACGCAAAAGTACTGTTTATAAGGTTGGAGAAACCTGCAGGCAGCTGAGACTGAAGAAGTCACTTGGATGAGTGACGAAGCCTTTCTCCCACAGAAAGCGCTACGTCCAGATAAACAGAATCAACTTTCTGGTATTTCGTCACCTGCATGATTGAGCATGTATCACGACAATTTTTGGCTTTGATCAAAACAGTTGAGCAACACTGCAAGTTTGCAAAGCAAAGGCAAATCACACTAAACTTGTAAGCTCTTGTAGGGATGTGTGTGTGTGTGATTGTGGGGCTTGTAGTGAAAAAGTGCTACATAACAACAGGTTCATGTATCAACAGTGGAAATTCGTTCAGGTAAGGTTTTATGATACGGCCCGCAACTAAGACCCCTTACTCACGCAACTTGCATTGTCAGACATTCCTCTGTCACTCCTTTTCTTTAAATGTGTGAACAGAACAAGCTGCTTTGATGAGGCTGTGACAGGATATGTTTTCTGTTTGTGTGATCTAGATTTTACAGCATTACACAGCTATCACAAGGAAGACGAGTTAGTCTGTAATTGCTTTGGTTTGTTTCGTCGGCACTTCTTAAAGAATAATAGTTGGCGATGAAGTGTGAAATACTTCCAAGCCTCGATGATAGAGTGTAATCCTGGGCTCTACAGTAAAGAACTAATCAATATCTCATCCATTAAGCATTCACTGGGCAGATGTGGTGCTCATGGAAGCATGGAAATCTGATTGCTGCTGAAAGTTACGGCCGTGGCCGCCGTCTGTAAAAGTCAAAGCCATGGCCAATTTTCCTCAGACGACAGACTTGTTGACTGTCGACCGATCGTTCGTATTTCTCGGTTGCTTGGTTTTAAAGGAAATGAAACACTTGGGGTCTGTTGGCCATGATGAATGCTCTTTTAAATATGGATTGACAAACAGTAGTTTTGGACGAGCTATTAGAGATACAGACATTAGAGTAACTCAGTCTCCATCTACATAATGTGATTTTCTCCTGCGTTTAGCTGAAGTTATACTTCATATTCCAAGAACTGACACCACTTTGCAAGCATTTATGACAATCCAGGGGCCTCTCTGCAACTGTCCCGCCTCCCTCCTCATTCCCCGTGATTTACACCTAAAGCAATTACTGATATGTTAAACTGGACTAGTGTTGACCTACGCAAAGTGACACGCGTCAACGCCTATAGTCCACACGGCCCCCAGCCAGTCGGCAACCAAGGCAGTGGGATGGAAAGGATATAATCAAAGGAGGCCAGGAGGACGCTGACATCTGGGAGCCTTTGTGCTGTAGGCCTAATTAGATGCCAGGGTGAGGGAAGGAGGGAGGAAAGGCAGGATGGTGTGTGCATGTGTGTGTTTGTGTACAACACAAAATGGGGGTTGTTTGAGGTGGGAGTCGTTTTTTAACATCTGCTCCAGGAACAAGAGAGGACCCAGCTGAAGTCACAGAGCCCCAGACAGCTCTGAAACTACAACAGGGATAATGTGAGGGGATAACAGCTTAATGATAACACTTAAACCCATTGAGAGATCGCTGTACAGAAAACAGCCTCGTGGATAAATGGCAATAACAAGCCCAGATTGTCCATGAATATGGATCGTCATGGCTCCGGTTTGATACTGTTCTTTTGTAAGGTGGGATAAATTAGGCAGCTGTGCATTTATTGCAATCACTGGCTTTTTTTTTGTTACTGGCCCTCTTAACTCTATTGCAGGGCTGAATAATCATACAGTAAAGGGACCTCCTGAAGAAACACTGTTGCTCCACCCTCTGGCTTTTGATTCGTAAGTGTTACAGAGATCACACTCTGCCACAAGTGACAATACCGCCCTTTGTACCTAGTATAGTAAGGCATTCTCCCACGCATATTCTCGCTTCGCCACAAATAAGAAAGTCCTTGTCGTGGTTGGTTTAAGCAGGGGGTGGCCTGAACTTTGGCACTCGCGCAACAAAACATTTAACTGAGCAATGGGAAATTATTTCCCCCTCCCTTTATGTATACAGTATGAAGTGGTTTAGTCACGGGTTATATAATAAATTATATGATAAATAGTGGAGCAAATACATGTAAGCCTATATTTAAATGGCCATCTGGAGCCAAAGATTAGCAGTATGGGGGCTTTTTTGTATAATTAGTGGAAACCTTTAGGTCTTGGAAACAAAAGCCTCTTGGCCAAATGGTAACTCTGAACTCTGTGATCAATACCCCAAAATGGGGGGCAGGGGTGCCAGGAAGTGCCAGGGCCTGAAAATGGATGGTAGTGGTGGTGAGGGGAGATTGGACATTGATTGGTGCACCCCCCTTTTGCCCCAGGAACCAATTCATTTTTGTGTCTGTACCCTGTGCGCTGGCTTGAATTAAGGATGGGGGGTGGCTGAAACGGGGTCAGCACAGAGGCATCCCCTACGGTCCACAGCCTAGTTCTCTTTATTTTTCTTCTTCTTCTTCTTCTGAATGATCCATCCGGACTGCCATGTCCGCTGCGACTGAATGAATGAATGAATGACCGGGGAGAAGATTATACGTTTGAGCCTCGCTTTTAATTTGCTGCAGTGGGAGGGTAACGTTTTGGGAGTGGGGGCTGCTATTACTTTCCATTCATGGGGGAGAAAATTGAAGCATGCGAGTGCCTGATTTGGGGGTTTTAATGTGTGGAGAGAGAGCAGCACAGATGGCCTGTGCTGATCGGATGTTTTGAGTCCCTCTGCTGGCCGGCCTGTCTCATCCTGCCTCTGCATGTGTCCCGGTACAGTTGGCACAACCTAACGTGGAATTACAGCGTCTGAGGGTCCCAAACAATAGGCCGTATTTTACACTGGCCTGTTGTTGCTGTCATGCTCTAAGGAAACCAATCATTAAAATGAATGTTTTGTCTAAATGTTGTATAGCCTCTGCCACGGTATATCAGTGTTTAGACTGTGCTGGTAATCAGGTTAAGTGAGGTGAGTATTTATCATGTGGGTGTGAAGATGTGAGGCTTATTGCCAAGGCTAACAGGTCAATGTAACACGCTCTTTAAAATGAATACTGATAATCCAGGCGAGGGATGATTCGCATACGCTTTATGCTTGCTTGTGAAACCATGATTATGTTCTTTCATTTTAATCTTATACGAGGAGGCCAGTCTCAGCATGCGCATGTTTATCAGCACCGAGATTATGCGGCATGAGCATGTGTGTCTCCTTCTGGCACTTAAACTAGATTATTAGAAAATTATGGGCTTGTGTTGAAGGTATGGAAAGGATTTGTAATGCACATGTCTGCATAACTGTGTGCAGGAAAGCATGGTTATTTGCTTAGGCCTTTAGTTCTCAATGTCATTATGATTGCAAAGGAACAAGGACAGCCTATGCATAACTGAATAAACAGCCTACGTCCTTTGAACACAGTGAGAATGACTACAGCTGGCGAGGCCGAGTGAAGACAAACTCGATTAGAGCTGCAGTTTATTTTCATTTTCAATTTACCTTACTAATATGGAGGCCCTAAAGTGTCATAATAATTTTGAAAGTGTGTGGTTAGTCATAAGCTGTGTCCCAAAACGTCGGCTGCATCCATCGGAGGACTTGGCCTTCGCGGCCTACGTGGGCCGGGTCCTTCGAAGACCAAGAAGGCTGGAAGTGTGAGACTGTGAAATGGGACGGTCTAGCCTTCAGATTTGCGTCAACGCTGTCTCGGTGGAGTTTAATAAACTCGGCCGTCTGCTCCTTGCTATCTAAAATATAACAGGACACTGGCGTAAATTCTCGACTAGGGATGGGTACCGGTGTCGTTCTGACATAAACGGTAGTAACCAGACCGAAAAGCAGCGCACATTTCGGTGCTTTATTTCGGTGCTTTTTTTCCTGAGCTGTGATACACTTCTAGCCAATCATTTTACGTTTCCGAGGATAGTTGGCGGGGCCAGGTACGTACGTTCTGTTAGAGCAGAGCTACAGATTAAAAATGTCCAAGGCGAAGTGGTCAAAAGTCTGGCTGTACTTCATAGCAAAATATGCAAACTCAGCAGCCTGCAACAAGTGCTTTAAGCTGATACTGTGATACTGTCAAAGGAGGTAACACCTCAAATCCGATGAAACACCTGGCGACGCATAGCGTTTTTTTTAAAAGCCCAGAAATGCGTTGTATTTGATAGCTTGCTGCGAGACCTCACACCGAGCACATCTACTGCGGGTGGGTTGCCTGTTATGCAACATCCCCCAAAAACACGAAGAGGAGAGTCCTGGCCCCTAGCCCTGCCAGTGTAGCAGAAATGATGACAGATGATGGTGGCAGCAGCCGTTCTTCTCTGCGTGAGTAGCTAATTTACGTTGAGTAGGCTAACCACGTTATTACATTAATGCATGTAAGGTGAACTAGCAAACATCATCATAGCTACATGCGGCTGTCTTCTTGTTTGATGGCAGATGCTCCCTTCACCCTGGCTAAAAAGGCTAAAATGACCAAAGAAAAAGTGGAAAACAGTTAAACATGAGAGGTTTTTGGACAAAGTTTATGTTTTTTCCATTGTTTAAGCACTGCTTCCAGCCAAGAGTGATACCATATATGCCCCATAGCTGCAGAAAACGCTAACATTGTTATATTTTTACAAAAAGCAGCTGAACATGAGAGGTTTTTGGACCAATTTTGTGTTCTCCATTCTTTAAGCACCGGTTTGAGCACCGTTTGAGCACCGGCACCGTTTCAAAAGTACCGATTTGGCACCGGTATCGGATAAAACCTAAACGATACCCATCCCTATTCTCGACCATCTCATACTTCTGTTTAATCAGTTTTCTGTTTGACGTTTATTCAGCTGTGTGAAAACCAAGGAAGAACCCACCCAATGGATTAATAAAGTTTTATTTAATCTAATAATCTAATAACTTTGATCTCAGTCAAACCGATTTACTCCAGAACAAATAAAACACAGAAAAAAGCCCAACAATTACATTTTTAAGTTATCCGAGTGACTTTTAAATCATGTTTAACCTGAGTAGCGAAAGACAGCGGGGTCTGAAACGATGAAGCCGGGAGTCCGCTGCTCTCGCCGGCTCGAGTGACCATTGAACCCCCCGGCTTGCTATCGAGCGGGTGGGTAACAGACGTCTCCGAAAACATCGGCGCACTTTTGCAAATATGCGATGTCTTGATAAACCGAGCTGATATTTGAAGTTTACACAGCTACTTTCTCGTCTGAAAATATGTTAAAAGTTTATTTTGTGACCCAGAAAGATTAATAAGAGTAATTTTAAAACTTAGTAGCGGCCGCCATTATTGGAAACTGAAATTGGCTGGGCCGTGCTATGAATTCTGGGATATGGTGGGCCACGAAGGACACACCCGACCCATCCTTCAAATTCGGGGAAATGAAGGACGCATTTGTCGGCCGCATTTGAAGGAGTCGACGAATTGGGACAGCCTTCGTCGCCTGGCTGTGACGTAATCGGCCTTCAAATGCGGCCTCCGGAGGATGCATCCAGCATTTTGGGACACAGCTACAATGTTGTGTACTATCTTCACACAAGACAAAATAGTTTGTGGGTTTGTGACAATAATTATATTTATTAATAAATACACTAATAAATACACTTTGCTTATGGGCAACATAAATACTAATCATGTTTTTGACTGACATGTACAGTTGTGGTCAGTAGTTTACAGACACTCCTCGTGAGCATGAATGTCATGTTAATTTGTAATTTGGGGGGTTTTAATGGTTTTAAAAGCAGACTTGTCCAGTATCAGCACTGTGGGTGTTGTACCGGACTATCCATCTATGTTCCACCCCTTACCTATGACCATGTGATCTGGGTAACAGTAATAGTAATAATAATAATTAGCAGCCAAAATGAGTTTCCTTCGTAGGGTGGCTGGCTTAGAGACAGCTGATGTGGTTGGAGCATCTGGTTAGGATGCCTCCTGGGAGCCTCCCTTTGGAGGTTTTTCTGTGAAATTGGGAAGAAACCCCAGGCTAGACCAAGAGAATGTATATCTCATCTGGCATGGGAGCACCTCGGGATCTCCCAGGACGAACAGTAAAGTGTTGGTGGGGAGAAGGACATCTGGAAATGTCAGCTTTGCCTGCTACCACCCACAGACTGCGCAAAAGATGGCCACCATGACCTCACCCACTGGTTTTGGACTCCACTTTCTGATACGTCAAGGTTAGCGTTTTGGCCGCCCCCACGTTGGTTTTTGGAGCCAGAAGTTACCTTATATAGATAATTTATAGCTTGGTCACCAATCTACAACTAACAAAACAGTAGAATTTAACTCACCAAAACTGAAGTACAAACCTCTGAGGTGGCCACAATATCTGTAAGATTTTGGAGCTCCAACACTACATACACGGTGACTAGATGTATGGATATCCCATAACTCCAAATCCATTTACTCTCATGGCATGGCCATATTCAACCCAAAACTCCAACACATTTCTCCAACAAGCAACAATGAACAAACTGAATCTTTTGTAACGGTGTTCCACTAGTGTGTATCTGAAATCCCCATGCTAATGTTGTTCCTGTATGATCACAACAATGTTGGTCCATGATCAATATTGCAATTGACCAATCAATGGTTTGATAGTGATAGTTTTAATAGCATTAGGCTAATACTAGCTTAATGCTCAGCTGTCATAGGTCAGTTGCAATGTTGATCCTGGACCAACATTACTATGATGGTGTACGAATGACACCAACATGGCGATATTTTAGATCATGCCAAATTTCCAATTAGGGTGAGAGTGGAAAATTCCACCAGTAAAACTTTACCCATAGGATGAGTCTTCAATAATCCGGTTAAATGCAAGAGCCCAAAAAGATATCAAGAAACATTCACAAGATTCAGTCCAAATCAGACAAGAAAACACCTCAGAGCACCATACACTGCAGATCATTTAAATGCATCTTCAAGGGCAAATAAAGTTTATTAAAAAAAAAAAAAAGAAGTAACATCTAAGTCCTCATTTAAGCCAGGATATTTAGTGGCCTATAATTTATAAATCCAAAAAGCTTCCCTTTGGTTATGGAGCCCTGGTAAATTATTTCATCGTATTGAAAGAGGAATGTGGTTAATTCCAATCGCTTGTACTGTAGAAGAGTTACTATTATGAAAGTCCAGGTAGTGTTTAGCCTTGGACTCATTAATGTTACTTGTGTGTATGGCATATTTGTTTTCCGCTAACCTGACCTCCAACCTCCAATCTTTTTGTTCTACCAAAGTAAAAAGAGAGCAGACTAGCCCCACCAGACTCAGGTCAGGACATCTGTCATTCAAGCCATTCCACTTACTCAGTTATCCAGCTGGATCAACCAGCCCCTCTCTCAGGCTACGTCCACACTAGCCCGGATAGATTTGAAAACGGCATTTTCATCTGAAAAACATGTTTTCAGTTGTTTTCAAAGAGTTCCGCGTCCACACAAAAACGGCCGAAAACGCTGACGTTGCCGTTCCGCGCATGCGTGAAACGCAAGACAACTCGACCTGTGTCATTTCCCTCTGCCATTTATTTACATTCCGGCTCTTTGAACCGTGGCGGCGAAATGGCAAGACAAAGCATGTTACCACTTGGGTTAAGTGGTCACATGACTGCATCATGACCAACATGCGTCACCGTTTTCCAAAGTCTGCATTTTCGAGTGTCCACACTGCGATGGGACAGCTCTGTTTTGAAATGTATCCGTTTTCGAGAGCGTTTTCCAAACGCTGCGTTTTTCCTTGGGGAAAACACCATCTCAGTGTGGACGGGAGGGCAAAACAGAGAGAAAATGATGCGTTTTCAAACAAAAACGCATTAGTGTGGATGTAGCCTCAGTCTGGTCCTGCCTGAGATTTTTTGCTATTAAAAGGGAGGTTTTCCTTCCCACTGTTACCAAGTGCTTACTGATAGGCGGTCATCTGATTTTGGGCTTTTCCTTGTATTATTGTTGGCTCTTTACCTTACAGTATAAAGTAAAGCAGTAAGGCTGTGAAGCTGATTTTTAATAATGTACAATTTAGCATTTGAACATGGGAGTTTATGGCAGACTACTCGAGTGAGAAGAGGAACTACCACTACTTCACTAGCTCAGTAAGATCCCAGTTTACATAAAATTATTACTTGGGTAAGATGACTCATTCATATGACAAATACATATTTTGTGCGCAAGATAATGCCTGGTAAAGACCAAATGAAAACTTCTTTCCACAATAAGTTGATAAGATTTTGCACACAAGATGAAAGAAATCCACCTTTTCAGATCCCATGGGCTAAAATAGCTTCTTGTTTCATAAATCAACAGTCCATAGCTTACAAGTGTTCAGTTCTATCAGATGTAATCTAGAGCAGATTTTGGATATTCAGAAGCTGGAACCAGCAAATGTTGGCAGTTGTCTGCCACGTTTCTGCCAAACGCTCACAGGCAAGGACAGCGTGACTAAGGGAGAAAAAACAATCCTGTATATTTAATAAGTAAGGAACAAACGGAGCTCCTCGTTATGCTTTTAAGCTGTAACTCGGAGGCATTTGTAAATCATTTGGTGTGCAATAACCAGACAGATTTTTGACACCTAGTTCTGCATTTTTAAACAGGGCTGTGCTTATATTTTCACTCGCTTTGCTCCAGTTCTGTCTCAATGTGGAGTCCTCCACATTGTGATGTTATTTATTCATACCATTTAATGATACATTTTACAGAATTTGCATGAAGCCTTCACAGTCGGGATGCTTCTTTGAAGATTGTATTAATATTTGACTTAGCCTACTTGTTCACTAAAGATGAGCTTGGCTGAGAAGACTGACAAAGCTCGTGTACTTTGCTTTCATTACTTCCTAAGTAAAATTGTGCCAAGTGAGATGTCTTTCTCAGTCACTTACAGTAACAAAGACTGTGCCCGAACCTGTCTGCCCTCTTTAGTCAGTGGTATTTAGCAGGCAATTTAATGTGGGGGTTTAAAAGAAAAAGGAGGGAGGGGTCGGAGGTCTGTCGGAGAGAAAAAAGAAAAACAATGACTACAATGTCGTCATCCTGTTCATGAGGGGAGTCCCTGCAATTCCCTGCGATTATCCCACCAGATGCGTAGGACATTTTACATACACATCCTGGAAAAAAAAAAAAAGTTAACTGAACATCCTGCTGGGGGACTTGCAGCGTGCTTCAGCAGCGTGACTCTCCACTGAACTCTCTCATGATAGTGCTTCAGGTAGAAAAAAAGCCAGAAAAATATTCTCCAAAGGCCCAGTAGTGATGCAGCATGCCAAGAGAGGGCAGAGGAATTTTCCAAGCGTTATCAAAATACACAACTGTGCCCCCTTCTCAGCTTGGTATGCGAGCATCATGCGATGGGCAGCTTGCTGAAAAACTGAACACATGCATTTCATCAGCAGGCTTCTGCTGACAGCTTGAGAAACAACAGCGTTTTTGTGCATGTTTATCTATGCGGATGTTTTCCAATGTGCATTTTCTCTCAAAGAAGGATGTGAAAACCAAACACATTCATGTCTTTTTATGAGTTTATCACTTTTTGTTTTTAGGCTAATTTGAGCTGTTTACAGTAATGATTAGTCTGCTTTACGTTACATAAATTCCACAAATATATATTATAAAAATGCTTTTTAAAATGACAGTTGTAATAAATGTAGACTCTTTGTAAATCTGCTTGAGCTAGTTGTAATCAAGCAATTTTAATATTTCAGAATTAAATTAAACCACCTCTTTGATATTGTTTTATTTAAAAAACAAACAAACACAGTAATACAAGCCTTTATATCTATTTGCACACCAACATCTAGCAATTTTACATATCAGTAATTTCATATTTTTAAACATCACAAAAAATATTGTAAAAAACAACTTTACTAGCTCTTTCTTTAGCTAAATGATTTGCCAATTAGCGCATTGCTAAAATGTTACTAAACATGTTTTGATCTAAACAGCATTTTTATTTTAGCTTGACATTCCTCGCTCAGCTAATTATCCTAGCTACAAATTAGCTAGCCTAGTTGCTAATTGCATAGGCTAATTAATAGACTAGCTCATTTGTAGCAAGATGCTAACCTGAAATTTTGACTTCCCAATAGCAAAAAGCAGTTCTCAAAAGTGTATTTATTTTTATTTCATTTTGAAAAAAAGAAGAAGAAGAAATTAGCCAATTACTAATACGGCTACATGCTGGGTGGCAAATAAGTAGTGGATAGCAATCACAGATTCAACTGGGCTTACTTACAAAGCTAATTAGCTTAGTAAATAGCTGGCTAAATTTTGTTCTGAAATCTTGAAATTGCTTCTTACAACCAGCTAAATCACAAAGCATTTACATTTTTGGGGTTTCAGGTACTAATTACAAGTTAACTGGCCTTTTTAAAACTATTTTAACTACCTTTCCACAGACTTTGCATTAATTTGCATAATATAAGACAGAGGAAACATTACTGTAAATACTATAATTAGCCCATAAAAGCTCAACTGTCAGCTTCATGGATTAATCTTGGAGTTTTAAAGTAAGAGTTCCATTTAAATGAATAAAAACAACTGAAAAACAGCAAAATAAAAAACTTTCATGTTGCAGAGCTACTATTACTACTACAGGAGAAAACAATACAAATTGAGTTAAACATCAAATTGGCACTAGCTGATATTAGTCAGCTAGCCCAATGAAGGTTTAAACTGCTCAGTTTCCCATAATGTCAGAAGACAAACAAGCAGGAATCCAAACTTACTCTGCGCCAGCCGGATCCTCTCCACTCAACAGGTCTGCAGCTCCCAGACTGTCAGGAGTGTTTTGGCTAGGAAGACAACCTGATGATGTGGACCTTTCTTTGATGGCAGCTGAAAACATGCTGTTGTAAATTCCCCTGGAAGTGTTGCACAGAGGGGGGGGAGGAGGGAAGTCACACACACAAACACACAACACTATCTGTGCTGCCAGCTCTGGAAGTCTGCAGCAACACCCAGTGAGACTTGTAAATAGAAGGGAGGGAGGGTGGTGGTGCTGGTGCTGGTGCAGGAGGGAGCTGGGGAGGCGTGGTGGGGCGGGAGGATAAGGAGAGTGAGGAGAAGTTCCACATTACATCAGCAGCAGCTGTTGACAGGCCTGCGTTTATTAACTAACTGCCAGGGCCGGAGGAGTCACACCACACAGAGCGCGCCCTTGCACACACACACACACACACATACAGAAATGTGCAAACACATGGATGGTTCCTCAGAATATAAAAGAGAAACACTATACTGCTGGGAAGCTCTTAAAGAGGAGCTTCTTTCCCAGGATTCACCTCTCTCTGCTTGGCTTTCAGGTGTTACCTGTCATGTGTTTACACTGGCTGCGAGACTTGCTGACTGGACTGGAAGAGCTGTTTGCCTGACTCAGACAGCAGTAATGGCATTACTGCAAAGAGAGGCCTGCTTTTGCATTCCTCAAGTGTCTTGGCTTGGCGGACTCCCCAGCCTCTTAGCTCAGCCTGTATTTCTCTCCCTCCCCTTCCCTGCCTCTCTTTCCTTCTCATTTAAATGGAGGCACATGACTCTCGGCTTCACTGCCAAGTATACTTCTCTGTGCCGGCCGCGAGCCACCACCAGCACTCTGCTTTTCATTGCCCTCTCTGCAGGGCACTCCTCAGAGAGTCTGCATTCCTTCGCTGCCACCCATCCGAGGCTCAAAGAGCAGCCCTGCCACTTGTATTAACCTCATCTCTCGTGCTATATCTCCTTAAATTCGGTTTGTTTTACTGATTTTTTGCAGGATGCACCAAAAACACAAAGTGCATTTGCTTGAAATAAGCCGGGGTTCCATGTTTTTCAGCACGACCGCCCACCGCTTCTCATCCCTAACCGCTGTGAACAAATGGTCTGCTTTCAGCCCGTCTCTGCTACATTCCTTGCGGTCTCAAATGCAATAATTTCTGCAGTAATTCCATTCTGTTTGTCGCATTCTTGCCCCGTAAGCTCACTGCATTGCAACATTGTTCACTCGGCGGAGGCAGAAGAAGATGGAGTGAGCTGACGACATTGCAATACGCCGGGGCGGTGGGGAGCTGGAAGATAAATGACTTCATGCGCGCGCACACACACACGCATGCACACACAAAAACACCTAAAAAGATTTCTGAGCTGCTTTGAAGGCAGAGCACACAAGAAAGAGTGAGATCCCCGGCCATCCTGCAATCACAGGCATTCAATTAAACCTAAATGTCAGGAGCTAATGGGATAAAGAGCAGCATGGTGTTACGCTGATCAGCATCAAGGAGAGGGTTAATAATACAAGAACCACCGTATCTTCTTCATTAAGCTTTTCATAATAGAAATCTTTGACTGGATAATTGGAAGCTTGTGATTTATTTATTGAATCTGGAGTGAAGAGAGAAATGTCTTTTGCTAGATTTGAATTTGAAATATTAGCATTTGTAGACTTGAATTTGCATAATTAGGTAAATGTTAGCTTTTATTTTTGCTGACAGTGTAAATATCTCCCCTGTTATTCTGAGCTTTTTACAGGTTCCTCATGAACCTGAGTGGCTGACAGGTGGAGTCTGCAGTATACGCGTGCACCGTGTGTGCGTGTATGTGCGTATGTAAACACCTGTGCGTGCTTATCTCGTGAAGAAACACTGACCGAATCTGCTCCTCCTTCCTAAATCACATCCTGTCTTCCACATCTGCCTCCTCCACTCGTTCTGATGTGTTCTTATCTTGACATAAGGAAAGAAAAATATTTCTATTTTCCTAAATTCTTTTTCTTTTTGCTTTGTTGTCAAGCAGCAAACCCATGGTGGTAAGTTTTGCGGTATAAATCAAGTCATTTATGTGGTATGTTTGGAAACGATTACACAGTTTTATGGAGCAAACAGGCCAGCTGAAGAGAGGTCATGAAGATGCCAGCTATGGCTTTTCTATCTTAAGCTCTCTTTTTACGAATGGTTGTCCAAATGAGAGTAACATCGTCCCTTTTCAAACAGTTTTCAGGTTTTCATCCAAAACCTCAAAAAGGACGGCTATAAAAGGCTTTGGAACTAACACAAAGTTTTAACTGCGATTTGACTTGAGCATGCCCAGAGATGGACGACTGACAAAAGAGTCACACAGATCCAGAGATCATTTGGTAAAATCTAGTCGTTCAGGAAAAATAGGTGTTCCTGTAAACCTCCTTGCAATAGATTTGATTGCTAGCAGGTTGTTAGTCTCCTGGAGTTTGCATGGAACACACCAACTTGTCTGCAAACACAATTTACTCAGCAAACTGTAGTAAGAGGGAGAACATTTGCCTTTAGAGCAAAAGTTGCCCTTGACTGCTGCAAACAAGACATTTCAAAGGGCTGTTTGGTGACTATTGGTGAGTGTTTGCAATCATGCAGGCGTCTTTAATGCAAACTGTGTGCGACTGAGTACAATTCTGGTACAACAGTGAATACTAGTAGCAGCTAACAGCGATTCACCAATAAGTTGGGGAATTAAAGACACAAGACTGGCAAGAAGCTGTTGGATTATTAACTGGTCACATGACAGCCACTGGAAGCCAACGGGTAAAGCGATCGGTTTTTATCGGATTCCTTCGTGGAAGAGAAATTGTGCAAGTCATGTTTCCGAAGTCACGAAGAGGCAACAGAGGGCTTGGATTGCGGGGAAACTCCCAAAACACACCGTGGTACAAGAAATCCCTTTCACTGGAAAGAATAGTGACTGTCGCTGCCCCCTCTCTCTTCCAGTACTCCGGAGCGAAGAGACAGACAGGACGGCCGGGGACACCGCCGGGTATTCTTTGCCCCGTTCCGATTTTAGTGGATTTTAATGCTGTGGCTGACACCACTGGACTTTTAATGTTGTTTTTATGTTTTTACTGTGTGTTCTCCCTGGCCAGGGGTGTTTTTAACTGTTTTTAATCTTTTTTGTGAAATAAATTATATTTTAGTAATAGAGTTTTATATTGTTCTATTGCCTTGGCTACTCCACTGCTCTGTCCGTTTTTTTAAGGGGTTGCCCTTCACTTACAATAAAACCTGGTGTCCACCTACATATCTGGCTACTCGGAACATGTCAGTGTCCTGTACCCATCCGTCGGTAAACTGAAACTGGGCTTGTTGCAGGGATCTGAAGTTACTAAACACTTCTTGAGTGTATGCACTCACACTTAGGAACATATAATTATAAATATGAGCGTGATGAAAGCTGGGCAGCACGCTAACGTCTTTAGCCCAGTCTGTATGCTCGTATGGGTCTAACTCTTTCACTCCTTTGATTTTTTCTTCATACCTTTTTTTTTTTGGCCTTTTCGTCAAGTCTGTCTTTGTACGGACCTGCCATGTTCTCCTTCGTTTTGTACATAACTGTTTTGGGGGCAAATAAAATGCAGGTAGGGATTAAAACTGCTAAATTAATGGTTATCGGTGCTGGAAATGCTAGCGCTTCATGCAGTGTTTTCATTTTGCTGCCACTCGTACCTACAATGCAACGCGCGAAAGTCACGTGGTCTGACTGACTCACTTTTGTGACAAGCCTCCAGTGGCCATATGAGGAATTGCAGTTTTGTGGTACTTTACATTTTCCTTCATTTTTTAACCTTGTATGTTGCTGAGGAATTCAGCTATTACTTTATTTAAAGAAGAGCAAAAATCCTTAATATTATACACAGCTAATGGTTTAAACAGTCTATATTTCTTTTTTTTTCTTTTTTTTCTTTTTTTTTTTTTATATTTCTAAACTATGCAAAACCAAGACCACTAAAATGGAAATCAGTCAGCAAGCAGTGATGATGGAGGCGGCTAATGTTCGTTAATGTTGTACTTTCTGGATGATATCGATTTTAAAAAAAAATCCCAAAACAAAACAAAAAGCACATTAAGGCACTCCGCACCACATCACACTATTTTCCAGATGTGACTCATGTGGTGTAACGGCTGTTCTTCACAGTTGGTTTGTCACACCTGTGTCTCCTGTGGATAAACATCTCAGTTTTGCGTCAAACGTTCTCCCCTGAGCCCTGTGGCATTTATTTCTATTTCTTAAACATATCTGGGCCACCCCGGGCCAGACCACATGGTTAACGCCTTTAGATTTATAGCACCCAAGCTTCGCGTCAAGGTGAAACCTCACACGTAGGCTAATAGATAACTCATAAAATTACCTAAGGGCAGACAAGCCTCTGCCGTTTGGTCCTGTTCATCATTTTTAATCTCGCCTTTACATCTTCATATGTGGACACTCCTACATTTTTGCATGTGTGTGTGTTTGACATGGAGGGGTGAGAGTCTAGTCTCAGATAATTACAGGCCACTGATCCCATCAGCTGTCACCGCCACACTCTTTTTACATGTCAATGACAGCCAAATGGGACCTCATATCCTTCCTCCGGCTCATACAATGCTCTCATTGAAAACATGAGCAGCGGAGAGAAAATCCGAAAGCAAGAAAGCATAGGATGCCACTCCTCGTCCCAGCTGGCGCTGGCTCAATGGCAAAGGGCACTGAATCTTGTCCGCGGAATAACAACCACTCCTATTCCTCTCCTCAAATCCTCCTCCTCATCCTTCACCTCTCTCCGGCCGACTTCATCACCGCCTCGGCTTAATCTCTGCACATTCATGGGGACTTGCACCCAGGCTCTGCTTCTTTGCCTCCTTTTGTGTTTGCCAGCACTCTGAAGAAAAAAGAGGGGGGACAGGGGTGGATGAAGGCAGTGGTGCCTGCGGTTGCTTTGGTTTGTCTTTTTTGGCAGGGGGGGTGGGGGGGTAAGAGCTTGGCAGGACGCCTGGCTGTGGCACTGCATACAAACATAGGGTGAAAACACAAGGTCTGTTTGTGTAGGTTTTGTTTGGCTGTCACATCTCCTTACCTAAAGAAGAGCGGGGGGAAAAAATTGCCACAAGAAATGGTTTGCCCCTCGCTCCCTCTAGACAGCCATCGATTCTCTGCAACAGCCAGGGGGGAGATGGACAGAGATGAGATGGAAAGCAATCCATATCAGGAAATTACTGACCATAACTCAATGAAATTAATTTAATCTTTACAATAAAGTCTTGGCAGGAAGCCCAGTCTTGTTTTTTTTTTCTACTTTCAAAATAGGAAAAGAGCTCTTCGATTAAATCTGAAATACTATCAGTCTGCATGTAAATCTACAAAACAGCACCAAGAGAGTAACCGCAATTCATCACTACAGTATATTGTATATCTGAGTAGACAAAGAGCTGACACAGTCCCTGTTTTCTTTCCTGCATTACATCCCGTTCAGCTAAACCTCCTTAACTCGATCTCCCTTGGACTCGGAGAAGCTGACTTCAGCGCAAACGGCACATTGCATGTGATTTGTGGAAGTTGAAATCTTTACCGTATGTGCCGCTCTTGTGTCCCTCTCGGGGTCCACGCTTACATGCTTGGTAGGGGCCACTGATGTGAAAGGGGACATTGCCGGGTTCCCAGCGCAGCTGCGAATAACATTGAAGTGGCATTCCAACTTGTCAGTGTAGCGTGGGCCATGCACAAAGCCACTTCCTGCTCCTCAGAGGGAAATTTGAACCAGCCGCCCATGCACGGGAATCCGGCAATCTGATCAGATTCAATATGTTTTCCAATGTTTATATGTAAATTAGCCACTGTGCCACTTTGTCATAGTTTAACGGCATGTGGTTTATATCAACGTCTACACAAATTTGTATTTATGTTCTATCCTGTCAGTGTTGCAGCACATCAGGGCCTCTGGGATCTCCTGGTATTTCAATTACAGAATGTCCCCCTGATAAAGGACAATCTGCATAGGTAACGCCGAAAGAGCTGTAACTTATTGCAGCATACGGCTGAGCTGACTGCTTTATGATCACTCTGGTCGTAACCACAACGCCAAATCCAAAGGGAAGCTTTGCGGTGGAATGAGAAGGAAGCCTAACATGTTTGGAAGTAGAATGAAATTTGGAGTTTAAGCTACCTTTGGAATTTCTGTTTTCCCTAAAATAATCCCATCTGTTAATTCAGTTACTGTAATATGCATGAGATTAGCTGGTTCTGTTGGAGGCTTCTTCCTGTTAAAAAGGATATTTTCCTTCCTACTGTTGCCAAAGTGCTTGTTCATAGTTGGATGTCTGATTGTTGGGGTTTTCTCTAGTTTGTTTGTATTATTGTAGCGTCTTTACCTTACAATATACAGCACCTTGAGGCAACTGTTGTTGTGATATGACACTATATAAATAAAAGTGAACTGAAATGAATATATTACATCTATACAGTCTAAAGATTCAGCTTGCTAAGGTCTCATTCACAGGCCTAGAAACAGTCCAAAGAGGGTGCTGCACCAAGTTCACTTGGTCACTTGGCCCAGTTGCCTGTCGCTTGCATGGAAGACGGCAACTTGGAAATAGTCACCAAATACTTGCCGAGCAGAGGTGAAACCTGAAAAAGTCAGGTGCAAACTGGAATTAAATAAAGTTCACTTTTAGAGTAAAAGTAAAACTAAGATGTTTCAAACATCTACTTTGAAGACAAACAGACTGTCTTTCTACTTTGCAGCACACAGTTTCACTACTGTTCAGCGAGTTTTTGGTGAGTGTTTGCTAACATGTAGGGGTCGCACCAGCAAGTTAGGGTATAATAACTATTTTTCCCCAGTGACCTGCGGTCGCCAGGAGTCGCCGCCCTGTCCTAACAGAGTTTGTTAGCTTCTGTCTCCATAAAACCAAGATGCCAATGTCACAGAGGCTTTCTATGTAGTTTATGATCTCCAGCAACTCTTTGGTGAAGTGTGCAGCAAAATACAGCACTATGTTGAGGGCATTAACTTTGTCATTTGGTGGCTTCAGATACCATATATTCAATTTATCCTTAGGTTTGCTTTTTTTTGTTGTTTGTTTTTTTTGGGGGGGGGGGGGGGGACTCAGAGCTCTCTCTTACTCTTCAGAATGGAGATAAATGTGATTTAGTTTGTGGTACTTGTAAAAAAATGTAAACACTGCAAAATCTCATTATAACAAAACAGCACTGTCAACAGCTTTTATGTGGAATATTTCTTCTGTACAAAGTAGTCTCTTTGTTATTTAACTGGTGCGTGCAACTCCCACTAAAACCACAAATTGCTGTTTTTAAATTCCACCTTTCACACAAGTTGAGCAAAACATACACAATGTATTAATCAGCCAGCTCTTCGTGATGGGGAGGGATTTTCATCAGTATACTTGGTACAGTTGATTCCCACTAAGCTGTCAACAGAGAAGATCAATCTGATGTGGAGTTACTCACTTTTTCCTGCAGCTCAAAAGGTAATTCTTAATATTTTATCTTGAAGAGTCAATAAGATAAAGGAGTCATATCATATCTCTATCAACAGATATTTGTATATTTATGGGAATCTCTGCAAGATTTCTGTTTCCACGTTTTTTGACCAATTCAAAATGAGGCAGGCTTTGGTTTCATGCAGATCCATGTGAGTATAACTACACACCTGTTATCAACCAATGGATAACCTGGCTATAGCAGAAGCTTCCAGAACCTGATGGATTCCCAGACTGACTCGATGATGTTGCTGTCCTCCGCTGTCCAAAGGGCTTCTCACTTTCAGACAGTGTACGTCTGTATCCACTGTGGTGATTAAGCTCTTCTTTCAAGCTCGGGTCTCATCTGAAGGTGAGCTTTCTCTTTGAACCAAGGAATCTGGGCTTCTGTCAAACCACCGCAAGAGTCTCAGGGTTCCCACAAAACCCAGCTGATGACAGTTGCTGTTTGGAGATGAGGGCATCAACTTGTGAGACCCGGCTCTCCCATGGGAACCTGTGGAAGCTTATCCCAACCCACTGTGCACCCCCTGAAACTGGTGCCTTTCCCATCATGGATTACAGGAGCTTTATAAAGACCACTTAGATCTCCATGCACATCTTTCATCCAGAATGTTTGCACCCATAAGATTGCAAAAAAACCCTCTAAAACAAAAAAAACCCCAATACAACCCCCCCCCCCCCCCCCCCCACACACACACACACACACACACACACACACACACAATTTCAAAGAATGTCAGGGAAGCAGAGAAGAAAATCAGCCGATTTGCAGAATCTTTAAGGATGGGACAAAACTGTGGTTGCCTCAAGGTGTTTTATTTTGTAAGGTAAAGACCCTACAATAAGAGAGAAAACTCCAACAATCACACAGTGCCTATGAGCAAGCGCTTCACAACAGTGGGAAGGAAAAACTCCCTTTTAGAAAGGAAGAAAGCTTGAGCAGAACCAAGCTGAAGGAGGGGCCGCCATCTAACGTTAACTTCAGGGTATTTTACAATGCTAGCATAAGCTACTGCTTATGGCTAAGAGAAAGTGCTAAGATTGGCCAGCACATCTCTTTGTTTATCTAACCCATTGTTTAGGTGACAGTCGGTGGTGACATTCAGCAGTCCTGGAAAAATTAGTGGAAACTCATTAATCGCTAATGAGTTTCCAGTAACTTTGACAAAAACAATGCCTGGCCATCTAGTTTATTGGTATCGCCTTTGGTAATTCCTTTGAATTTAAACTGTCACATGCAAAAGTAAAAGCGCTATGAACCTCAACTATAATTTATAGTTTTAACTGGCAAACGTGTTAATGCTATCAAGCTAAGATCTCAAACTGAACATCAACATCATTTAAAGCTTGCAAGCATCTTAGTTTAGTCAAAATACCACTATGCTAGCTAGTTCTTTGTTAACTAATTAGTTTTGCTTAATTTCAAAATAATATAAGTTTGTCATGGTCCTGGGCCATGTTGGCCCAGTGTTCTTAGTTTCCTTGTATGTTTGTATTTTGTTCCTTGCTTAGGCCATGTTTTCTGAGTTGCCCTGTTGTGTTGTTCCCTAAGTGTTTTCCCTTCATGGCTTTTACCCCCTGTGTGCCCCTCTGTGTATTTATGAGCCCTCGTCTCCCTTTGTGGTTGTTTCATGTTTCCCCAGCCCGTTATGTCTGTGTTTTCCCCGTGCTCTCTCTCCTCCTGTCTGAACCTCTGTGCACTTCCTGTTTACCTTGTGACTCTCACGCCCGTACATGTCATGTTCAGTTCACCCCGCCCTGTCTCATTATGATTATCAGTGTCACCTGTGTTCCCCGTGTGTTCCCACTTTCCTCGTTAACCCTCTGTGTATTTCTGTCTGCGTCTCCCTCTGTTCAGCGTGATGTCGTCCCTCATGCTGTGTGGATCTCCCTGTGTGTTTTCCAAGTTCCCAGTTTAGATTAGTTTGTATGTTTTTTCCCTGCCAGCAAATAAAGCTGAGTTTTGAGTTCACCTCCCTGAGTCTGTGAGTCCTGCACTTTGGGTCCAACTCCTGCCTGCCGCACAGCGATTCATGACAGAACGACGCGACCACAAAAAGGATCCAGCGGACTCAATGAGGAGGCGCCGCTTGGCTTTTGATGGGACCCGGTTGGTTCTTGGGGGTCCTCCGGTCGTCTTCGTTTGCCACTAACCCGTCTACTCACTTTTCTGTTTCCTCTCCACTGTTGACGCCTGCGACCCGGACCCGAGGAAAGCACCCGAGGCGGCACCGCGAGGAATACTATGAGCCTGCGAGCAACCAGCTCACGCCAGCACAGGCATTTTATAAAATGCTGGGGATTATCATTGTTCCCCCCAGTGCACCCAACATTTCCACACCGCAGCAGGAGCAACTGCAGCCGAGTTTTCCCACATCACCTTCAGCCAGCCCTTCTCCCTCTTCAACAGGGAAGCGGCAGACACCCCGTCAGCATTCACAGCCCCAGCGAGGGCCTGGATTTCTTCCTGTACAGTCGGCTAGGGTGAGTGGTGGAGCTACTCTTTTGGCTCCTGCAGAAATAAAAACTGTTAATTCCGGGCCGGCTTGTTGTGTAAGCGGCACCGGAAATGAAAGAACTGCTTATTTTAAGGACAATTATTCTGGCCCATTGAGCCATTCAAACTGTCACTCCTGTTCCTTTCGAGCCTATCCATGAAACTAGGAAGATTGGTGTCTCTGTGCTCAATAACTCCAACGATCCAAAGACTGTTTTAGACTCAGATGGTTGTGAGCTACAAACTGAAATGAAGGGTCCTGAGGGTTCGGTTAAAAATGAAATGTGTGTTCCCCAGCCCTCAGCTCAGTTAGCCGCCCGGCCTAAAGCCCAGTCGCCGCCTCCACCACCACCATCACTACACCCAGCCATTCAGGCTGCTACTCAGTCAGACATTCAACCCATAGCCCTGCCGTTACTATACTCTGTAGCTGAGCCACTAGCCGCCCGACCCACAGCCACTTCAGCCACTCCTCCACCCGTTACACCTCCACTACAACCATCACTGCAGTCTCCAGTGTCCCCAGTGCAGTCTCCAGTGTCCCCAGTGCAGTCTCCAGTGTCCCCAGTGCAGCATCCCTTAGCACAGTCATCCACTCAATCACCAGCTCCACTTTCCCCTCAACTATCACTACCACCTCTAGCTCAGTCTCCTGTGCACTCACCTCTGGTTCATTCTCCTGTGAAGTCATCAACTCCACTGCCTACTCCACTCTCACCACCTCCGTTACAACAGACATTAGTTCAGTCCCCTGTGCCAGTGCAGACGCCCTCAGTTCAGTCTCCCGTGCAGTTATCTACTTCACCACCATCAGTAGCTCAGCTCCCACTCTCATCCGCATCTCCAGTAGCTCAGCTCGCACCTGAACCATTGGCCCAGTCCCCGATAGCAATACGGTCTTCTGTTCGGCTTAACATTCAGCCAGGGGTCCCAAACCTCTCTGGCTCTACATCAGCTCCTGCTGGAAGCTCGGATGAGCTCATCCAGGACTCCGCGGCTCCCACGCCGCCATCTACCTCGTCCGCTGGGGGTTCCAGTGAGCCCGGCCAGCACCTCCTCGTCTCCGCTGGAGGGTCCGAGGGGCCCGTTCAGCCTCCTGTCTCCGCTGGAGGGTCCGAGGGGCCCGTTCAGCCTCACGCCACATCAGCTGGAGGGCCCGAGGAGCCTGTCCAGCCGCCATCTGCGACCGCTTCGTCATCGCCTGGGCCAGCCTCTGCCTGTGCTTCTGCTACGCCTGGGCCAGCCTCTGCCTGTGCTTCTGCTACGCCTGGGCCAGCCTCTGCCTGTGCTTCTGCTACGCCTGGGCCAGCCTCTGCCTCTGCTTCTGCTACGCCTGGGCCAGCCTCTGCCTCTGCTTCTGCTACGCCTGGGCCAGCCTCTGCCTCTGCTTCTGGTCCAGCTTGGGCTTCTGCTTCTGCTCCGCCTGGCCCGGCCTCAGCCTCTGCAGCTCCGCCTGGTCCTGCCTCCGAGTCTTCGTCCTCGTCTGGTCCTGCCTCCGAGTCTTCGTCCTCGTCTGGTCCTGCCTCCGAGTCTTCGTCCTCGTCTGGCCCTGCCTCGTCTGGCCCTGCCTCGTCTGGTCCTGTGCCCACCAGGCCATGGCCAGCACGCCTGGGACTGCTCCGTCTCCTTCGGCGCCGCCGCCGCCTTCCGCGCGGTCGGCCCCCTGAACTGCTCTGTCGTCTCCTTCGCCGCCGCCACCGCCTTCCGCGCGGTCGGCCTCCTGAACTGCTCCGTCGTCTCCTTCGCCGCCGCCGTTGCCTTGCGCACGGCCGGCCTCCTGAATTGTTTCCACGTCGCCGCCGTTGCCTTGCGCACGGCCGGCCTCCTGAATTGTTTCCACGTCGCCGCCGTTGCCTTGCGCACGGCCGGCCTCCTGAATTGTTTCCACGTCTCCGCCGTTGCCTTCCGCATGGTCGGCCCCCTGAACTGCTCTGTGTTTGGGTTATTTTCTTGGGCTCCGGTGTTTGCTGTGCTCTTCTTTTGTTTTCTGTTCCGAGCCCTCCGTCCTGGGCCCCCGCCGCCCGCCCTGGGTTGTTTTCTGTTTGGTTTTGTTTTTCTGTGTTTGGGCTGTCTGGAGCCAGCCCTTGAGGGGGGGGTACTGTCATGGTCCTGGGCCATGTTGGCCCAGTGTTCTTAGTTTCCTTGTATGTTTGTATTTTGTTCCTTGCTTAGGCCATGTTTTCTGAGTTGCCCTGTTGTGTTGTTCCCTAAGTGTTTTCCCTTCATGGCTTTTACCCCCTGTGTGCCCCTTTGTGGTTGTTTCATGTTTCCCCAGCCCGTTATGTCTGTGTTTTCCCCGTGCTCTCTCTCCTCCTGTCTGAACCTCTGTGCACTTCCTGTTTACCTTGTGACTCTCACACCCGTACATGTCATGTTCAGTTCACCCCGCCCTGTCTCGTTATGATTATCAGTGTCACCTGTGTTCCCCGTGTGTTCCCACTTTCCTCGTTAACCCTCTGTGTATTTCTGTCTGCGTCTCCCTCTGTTCAGTGTGACGTCGTCCCTCATGCTGTGTGGATCTCCCTGTGTGTCTCTCTGTGAGTTTTCCAAGTTCCCAGTTTAGATTAGTTTGTATGTTTTTTCCCTGCCAGCAAATAAAGCTGAGTTTTGAGTTCACCTCCCTGAGTCTGAGAGTCCTGCACTTTGGGTCCAACTCCTGCCTGCCGCACAGCGATTCATGACAAAGTTACTGTTCAACACATTAGTCTGTAAAAATGTCACTGCTAGATGTAAATTGATAGTAGATTTTTTTTTTCTCATCTTTGGAAGGCTTTTAGCCTTGTACCTCAGCTATCAATGCTTGATAAGAAGCGTTTGCCTTTATTTACTCTAGAGACTGTAAAACTTTATAAAAGAAGTCCAACTTCTGAGGTGAGTTGTTGAGTATGTGCTGAAATGTCTGTAAGTGCTACTGTTTTTGTCGCTGTTAGCTACTGTTAGCCTCTGCTAACCAACCTTAGTGAAACTTTCTTTTAGGTGGATACAACATTGTTCGACTCTGACACTTACTGAATGAAGTTATGATTATGATTTAAGAACGTAATCAAACTGTTTATCAAAGGTAAAGTGGTATTTTGTATCCTGAGCCTAATATGGCATACGTTAGCTCTTAATAACAGCTTATAGTTTTTAAATGGTTGTTGTTTAGCAGGCTCCTTCTCAGCTGTCCAGAAATGAGAGGGTCACATATCTAATCTGCTGACAATAAGTTACTGTGACAATAATATCAGAAATAAATAAGCAAGTTTATACATGTTTTCATTTGTTAAAACCCTGATTTCATTTCTGAAGCTGACGCTTGAGGTCATTTTACAAAGAAACCGGTGGTGTACCTTTCATTCATGTTTTCGTTTCGTTGGTGAAGGGGACCCCTTCTCCTGTGATAAAACATGGGTATGGTCTTTCATATCTTGAGTCAGAAGGTGCAGGCATAAATGTATCAGCCTGTCCACAACACCAGAAACCTATGATGGTATTCCTTCACCTCAGCTTTTAGTGCAATATGTATGTGGCTGGTCTCAAGCTACATACATAAAACACCATTAGTGTAAAGGGTGATGTCCTTCCAGCCCGCTTTATTAAAATATGGTGGTGGATGGCAGAGACTGCTTCCCATGAGTCCATGCTGAATAAACTTAAAAACGATACAGAAGATAAAGATGAACATTGGGACTACTTTTGGAGCTATCTGAAGCAAACAGGAAATCATGACCATATTATCATAATCTGAAGGATTATTAACTGTGACCACCGGTCCAAATGTTACTTTACCGTCATTTTTATTTGCCCATTTCTGTGTTTCTTCTCTTGGAACCCACTGTTAGTTAGTTTCTCTTTTCTTTCTTTTAGACTTGTAAGGGCAGGGGTGCACACCAGCAGTTTTCTTGTGTTTTTTGTTTGTTTGTTTTTTCTCTCTCTCTTATACATGTTGCAAAATCAATAAAAACTTAAATGTAAAAAAAAATAACAATAATGAAAATATGGTGGTGGCTCCCATAAACTGCAAACCTGCTCCTATGCATGCATGTAAATGTACTGATTCTTTAGCGCTTCTCTAATCTATCTGAGCACGCAAAGCACTTTTATACAACTTACCTAATTCACCCATTCATACAAGCACTTTCCTATCTAACCTTCACACACATCAGAGAACAATTTGGGGTTATTATCAGGCAGTAGCATGCAGACTGGAGAAGCCAGGGATCAAACCACCAACCTTCTGATTACCAGAGAATCTGCTCTACGTCCTGAGCTACAGGCACCCATAAACACATTTATGAGGATGCGTCAGTTTGTTGGAAGATGTAATTACACGCTAATCTGTGCATATCTACAAGTTCAGTATCCTTTAAAAAAATACAGATTGTATCTTTAAGGTAATAAATACATAAACAGAGACTAGAGACATAATATGTGACTTATATGGACATGTTACAGAGATAAACAGGGATGGGAAGCAGATGGAGATAGACAGTTGAAAGAATATCAAAGGTTTCACCGGTCTGCCCTATAACAGGGTTGAAATGTAGGGACAAGGACGGCGTTTGTTCTTTAATCTGCTCTCTCACACTGGGTTACTGCAGCTCTCCTGGGAATCACTTTCAGCCCAACACAGACTGACGGTGGGATCTAAAACACCACTCAGTCACAAAGCTGCAGACACAGGACAGGATACCAGCTTCCCATTTCAACAAGAAATGACAAGACTGTTTTGTTATGAATGGTTTTATTGAAAAAAAAAAAAAAAAAAAAACCCACCTCCACATACAGAGTTAAAAAAGAATATGCTGGATTTTCAGGTTACAAACAGACATCCTGTAGTGACATACGACAATAGTTACTGACAGATTCTGGCAGTAGTACAAATGGAGTGGTCTGCCTTTGATGGTAGTTTATCCCTGCCACAGTTTCAAATGAAATTAACGCCACACAACGTTTTAAAAAAAAAAGCAAAATTGGTAAAAAGCAAAAAAGCAAAACCCAAAACTTATAATAAAATGCTGCGAAAATATTGTGCAAGAGCCATGATTAAATGACACTGACGGAGATAATATGAAGTGCCCTGGGTTGTCATTGTTTTGTTAAATTGTGCGTTTCTCTGATGATTCTCTTCCGCCCTCTAGTGGTAGTAAATCTCTACTGAAGGAGCAGCAGTGAGCATGTCTGCAGACCCCGTTTACTTTACAAGTGCTCGGGGTGGTTCTGCAGACAGGTGATGAACTCTTTCACCTGTCTGCCCTCAAAGCAGATCTGGTAGACGGCTGCGAACAAAGGAAACCTGCAGAAGGAAGGAGACTCAAAGTTTATTGCATGTTGATGTGAGGACACTGCAAATGAACTGTTTGTAGGTCAAGGAACAGGAACAAAACAAGCTGCTGGCTATAAAAAAATAAATGATTTTAATATCCTTTATTGTCCGAGACAGGTTCAAGATAAAAATGAGCCCACAGCTGCTGGTCTAATCAGAGGTGTAATCAGGCGATATAAGTGAAAACACTTGTGTGTGCGCTTGTGTGGACTATGGCTGTTTATACTGCAGTTTGCAGGTAATTACAGATAGCAGGAATGCTGATAATTCTTATTAGTTTCATTTAGATTTCATGCTGCCGGTAATACCAAAACTTCAAGAACATAATTGTGATTTATAACTTCGATCCCAATCTTCGAAGAGCACAGCCAGAGTAAATATTCAGCCCGACTTGAACCATTAATGTAATGAAGGCGTACCCAGCAGACTGGAAACTGGTTCTGCTAATATAAAACAATAAAACAAAGACGTAACTGTACGTAAAAGGATTAGTGGACTTACTTGTTGACCATGTCCCTCTTTTTTAAGATCTTGTAGACCTCCGCGGAGGTCTGCGGACCCTGGAGCTTCTGGCCATTGAGCATTTCTGCCTCCAGCTCAGCGATAGACTGCATGAGCAAACATAAAAGCGTAGGCTGAGCAACCAAGTATGTTGACAAAAAGGACACACAGATAGAGATCTATTGTGTTGATGGCAGTAAGCTTTTCAGGGCTGTCCCGGATACCATTCTTTGGTCTCCAGAGAGTGAGCACTGCAAGCAGCAGACAAGCAAAACTGCTTCTAAGGGGCTTTGAAAGGGAGCTAAATCTAGCAGAAAAGTCACTAAGAAGGCGACAGTGAGATGAACTGAGCCACGATGATCACTGCTGTGAGCGAGGGGGATATAAAGACTGCCCAGCAAATATTTGGTTAGAGCCCTTAAACTTCTTCCTTCACTGCGTCCATGACCCAAATCAAAGATAGCGTGTGCACGCTACCTCTGTGTACACTTCAATTATTCATAGAGTAAACCCAACGGGGGCCACTTTTCCTCAAGATAAAAATGCTGCAGCCCCATTTAAAGTCTGAAGGAAAACATGACTGACTGAAAGAGTTAAATGAAGTGCAGCTGGGTCCATAGACCTTTTGGACAATGATGCAATTTTTGTAGTCTTGCCTCTGTGCACCTCAACAGTGGATTTTGAATGAATCAGTCCAGACTTCCAGCTTTAATTCAAGAGGTTTAAGTTTTTTTTGCATTAAATGTTCAGAAAAAACAGCCATTAAAAGAAAACAAAACTTTGTTTTCCTTTTTAATACAGTCCCCGATTTTCACAGGCTCAGTCTCAATTGTAGAAACCAACATGGACCAACAAGGATTGTTTTTAATACTTGGAAATTCCTCTCGAGACGCTCTGCCAGAACTTTACTTCACCCACCTTCAGCTGCTGTTGTTTGTGGGTCTCTCTGCCCTCAGTTTTGTATTTAATAACTGAAAGGCTGCTTGGTTCAGTTGAGATTAGGTGACTGACTTGGTTATTGAAGATCTATTTATTTGCCTGTGAGACTCTTGGGTTTTAACTTGGGGTTGAACAGTTTTGCAGCATTTGGTTGTATCCTCGCAGGGAGTAGAGCCTCGTACACTTCACAATTAATCCTGCCGCTTCTATCAGTAGGCACATCATCAATAAACACCAGTGAACCAGTTCATGCCCTTACCACACCATGAGCACCACAATGTTTGATAGATGATGTAGTATTCTTCAGATCATGAGCTGCTTCTCTAATCATACACACCTTTCTCTTTTTATTGTTCTACTACAAGTTCATCATAGTTTCCAGAACTGCGCGGGCTATTCAAGATGTTTTCTGGCAAAGTCTAATCTGGGTTTATTGTTCTTTGTGCAAACCACCTGTAAATTCTCTGTATCTCGATTCATAAAGGCACGTTTTGCTTGTAAACTTTGACAATGATATAAGTACCTCCTCTATAGTGTTCTTGACTTAGTTAGATGCCATTAAGATGTTTTTCTCAACGATGGAAATAATTCTGTCATCATCCACTTCAGTTATCTTCTGTGAGCTTTGAGGGTTTTTGGTGTTGCTGAACCAGATTGTTGATTTGGACACTACGACAGTTTTTGCTGTCTCTCTGATTTTTTTTCCCAGGTTAGTGATGACCTCCCTCATTTACATTAGTATCTGTTTTAACATTATATCGAGAGTTTGAGTGAAATGCAAATGTGAACAACACTCACATGTCTCTGAAACTGCTCAACAGTCAACTGTTTAATTACTTTTGAGTCTCAGAAAATGCGGCACTATGTGTAAAAAGAAAAAAGCTGTAATTCCTGAACAGTTAAAGCTAAATGTTTATATAAAAAAAGACCTTTGAAACTGCACAGTAGTGCACTTCAATAACTTTGATTTTTTCCTCTTAATACTAATAGTAGATATTTGATTTACATTGTAATAATTAACATTTAGTTACCCTTTGGATTTGGATTTTTGTAACTTATATTCCTCTTATTTGAAAAACAATAATTGCGATGGACTGTCCTCTCTGACTCACCTTGGACGTTCTGACGAAGGCCTCTGCGACCTTCCGGTTTCGTCCTCCGTAGCAAGTGGTGATAAGGTCGGCCACGCCGCAGCTTTCCAGGAAGGTTGTAGAGCTCACTGAGCCTTTGCAGAAAATTCTGGCAAAGGCAACCATTTCCATCAGGCCAAGCCTGATTACCGCCGCTTTGGTGTTGTCGCCACAGTCGAGGCCATCACAGAATCCAGCGCCGACCGCCACAATATTCTAGTAATGCATGAGGGGAAGGGTGCAAACATTTTAAGGTTTTCCATTATACAAGGAGAATTTGACTATGGAAACATCCGTTTACCTTTAAGGCTCCACAGAGCTCCACTGTGTCACTCTCCCGCACGACAGCGATGCGAAAGTTGGGAGTCTGCATCAGTTCTTTGAAGATGTGGCCGTTTGCCTCATTTCTTGCTCCTGTAGTGAATGAAGTTTATTAAACATAGAGTGCTAAATTGCTCCAGCAACACTTAAAACAGGAAGTAACTGTGCACTAGCTTGTCTGACCACCACAAAACCTCCTCTGCAACTTATCTACACATGTGCTGTACAAAGTATCTAACCGATGGTGGTTTCACAGAACTTCTCATCCGCCACCTCGCTGGCGATGTTGGCTCCCATCAGGACGCTGACGTCAATCTGTAGTTTCTCTCGGATGATGTCTGAGATTAGCGTCAGTCCTTCCGGTCCCTCATCAATGCCCTGGATGACAATAATCAACTATTTAAAACATAACCTCTACCCTGAATGGGCTTTTGGCCTTGAGATGATGGTGACACATACAGGATGTGATTGTCTCTGTATTATATTGTATTATATACAAAAAACTCATGATGCCATGACCGCAGAAAAATAAGAAGCTGTGGTTAGGATACTGTTTCCCCTTTTATGCTGGCAGAAAATGTGACATGAACAGTCACAGGGTCTTACTTTGATGAGTGATATCCCGATAGCTCCCTCTGCGATGTGAGGTTTCATCTGATCACAGAGTTTCCCAATGAATTGGTGCGGGATTACAAAGACGAGGATCTTTGCTCCTTTAACAGCTTCTGTGATGTCTGGAACAGCCACCTAGTGAGCCGACAACAGCATGTTAGTCCTCATACAGAACCAAATCATACAGTGCCAGTATGCAAGACACTTCATTTTGGATTTCCTCTAACCCACACAGGATCAAAAGTATACATACAGACTTAAATATATACATGTATTCACTTAAATCTTTTAATATGTGTTGCTGAGGGTTGTACAAATTCTTAACAAAGCCAAGGCCCAGTCATGATCACCAATGATCAATCATGACTAACAGACCCTGTATAAAATCCAAATAAATTCAAACTTTTCACCCAATTCTTTTTTTTAAGTGATTAAAGATGTATGCTGTACACTCAATCCACTCTGGAAAAACGGCAGGTCAGAGAAATCATTAAAAGCCCCAAATGACCATGATATTCATGCCCATGACGAGTGGCTGTAAACTTCTGACCACAACCGTATATATCACTGTACACTGATATATATATACTAGTTTAATGCTAATTTACGGCAGTATGTATCTGCGGTATATCGTTTTTCATTAACGTTGGTAAATATTTAATAAGCATGTAAGGAATAATGCAAAGATAATTATGACTAATGCAGCGTTCCACTTGGAACTTGATGTTGGAACTTGGGAATTATGTCTCTCCTGAGTTAGCACGTTCCAGAAAAACCAAAAAAACAGGAAGAACAGGTTTGAAAAAAATTCTTATCAAGGTGGAGCTATTCAGACATCACTAGCAATTCAGCATAATTCTTGTGTTTTTGCACTTAAAACACACAGCCATAAACAGAGCCTGAGAAGTGCTCTGAGTGAGTCAAAAAACACACAACAGTGACAGCACAGATTAAAAGTTTACAGTTTTACTACAGTTTAGGTTCAGTGCCAACATCTTGGATTAGTAACTTTGGGTATGTTGGTCTGCGCTGACTTCCCGAGTGGGAAGTTCGAGTAAGGTGGGTGTTCCATAGAATACATTTCTGACCTCCAACTTATTAAGGAGCGCACCGTAATCTGAACTATTTAAAGATGACACTGCATACCCACTGCAGCAGCTTAGTTATTTATAGATTCCATGATATTTTCTAATTTTTCATATTCTATGACAGTTTGAACTCAAGTTTAATGATCTATAATTAAGCATGTGGTAACTTTATACAACCAAAGACTGCAAATAATGTCTCAAAAGCCAGTTTGGTGGCATTATTCTCACATTTTAATGAAATATAATGCACTCATTTGTATTTTCTTAAATTAGTTTTCGAGTGTATAAATAGTCTGGCCCCAGGATGTCTTTCTAGTTGCATTCAATAACAAAACAGTAAGAGGAGGATTGTGAATCATAACTGTAAAATGCCACACCACAGATCTAAATATGGACGGTCAGCAGCTATGAAACACACTCCTAATTGAAATCAATTTGATTACAGATATCAAATCTTTTAGAGTAAAGGTCAAAGGTTGGTTAATTGTATTAATTTATTAATGTATCTTTCTTACGCTATATTTTTTCAGTATGTGTATGTATTGTATCTCTGTGTATTACAGTGCATTGCAGTTTTATGCTGTTTGAGCATTGTGAATGTAAAAGACCAACAAGGGACAAGGGCAGGAAATTAGCAATGGTATTGGAACCATGTCAAACTGCATTGTTCCTTTTAAAAAAGTTAAACAATCTTATCGGTGCAATGTCGTGTGCTTCAAGATTGCGGTAATTAGCAAACCGGACTGCATAATCTACAGATGATGCTTCTGTAACTGTTGCACTTACCACATTCTTGGGCAGCTTGTGGCCTGGTAGATACTTGACATTTTCATGCTCGGTGTTGATGATCTCTGTCAATTTCTTCCCGTCAACCATTTCTTCATAGACCCACATGTTCACCATTGGGTCAAAGCGGTTGGAAGCTTTGACATTGTGCCCGATAATTTTGGCAATGGCAGAACCCCTGAGGGAGGGACAAAGATCAGGTTAGAGAGCCAGGACTGAGCCTAACCCAAAACCACAGGTTGAAGCTCTGGGAATTAAGTGAGTGCACAAAGTACGGCATGTTCCTGAAAAGGCTAAAAAAGCATGCTTAGGCTTGGAATTGGACTTCTTCCAGGAACATGCCCTTAAGGGAGAACTCTTTGTAGTCCCAAGAGTTAGAACCACAAAAGGTACTCACAGGTACTCCGTACAGGTACTCTACAGGAGTGTATGGATTTTATTTTGCAAGACCCTTATTTTAGAAAGCAGGATGCTACTACACGAACAGCTCTTTAGAAGCAATCGAGGAAGGCTGTAAATAACAGCTCCAGATCTTCCTTTCTGATGTGCAGGACAGAGGTAAAGATAAGCCTATTAGATTATGAATACAGCGGGTTTGCAACCAGTAAACGACCAAATCAGCGATCAGTTTTCAGTTGGCTGAAAAAAGGGAACTCCTACTTCTAAAAGAGGCAAAAAGATACAGAAAAACGTTACCAGTTTCCAGATCCAACGATGCAAACTTTCTTTCCGGGCATTTTTAAAAGTAGAAACTCCGACAGTGAGCGCTTTGCAAATACAGCCTGTTGTCCTTTACTCCCCAGTCTTTAACTTCCTTATACGCCCTGAAAACGCTGCTACTCTCTTACCACGCCCTTACTGTCACGGCTACACCTCTTATTATGTGCAGTTCATAAGCAGCAAAGCCTTCTCCACGCATCTCCACCGTTTAGACATCTCCACTGTTTTTGAAAGCTTCATAGCCCATATTCAGGTTCGAGTTTAAAGGTGACTGCATGCAACAGCAACAAGTCCGCTATATTAAAGCGAACGTTTTAAAGGCCAGTTATTATTTAATATTATCGGGAAATATGGGATACCGCCAGTCACATTACTACCTCATGATAACAAAAGCGTATTTTAAAGGCGCTTCCGGTCATTGGGCTTTTCAAAATAAAGCTCTTGCTAACAAAGGATGCCGCTTAAAAAACAAAACCACTACACCCCTAATTAATTTAACACGTAAATTAGCTTATACATTATATTTAAAAACGAGGTATGAAAAACATTAAAAACAAAGCAGATTAATAACGCGTTTCTTTTTAAATAAATATGATTCAGCCCATCATTGAACACTCCTGGCTATCAAACATTTTTACATATTTGTCAAAATATTTATACACACAAAACGCATCTGTTTAATATCTTTAAAGTTGTACTTGTCTGCACATGTTCAGCGTATACAAAAAATATCAAATAATAAATTAGTGGGAACAAATATGGATAATATGTGGCCTATTTGTGTAATTATTTATTCACTTTATTTTTCACCTACAACAATGCAAAAATATATTATAAATGTTTTTAAGGTTATAATTCCTTCTTTCAGATAATACTTACCAGTCAGTATAAAAATAACAAAAAACTAATTTATTTGTTGTTCTTTCTTGTTACTTAATACACAAAATCTGATAATATTTTATAAAATTATTATGTAAAACATTTATTTCCGTTTTAGACTCCAGCGGGTGGTGAAAGAAGCTGGCAGAATTATTGGAACAAGTCTGCCAGAGATCAGTAATATCTTCCCCACTCGCTGTCTGAGGAGGGCGCACAGTATCCTGCGGGACCAACATCACCCTGCGCGCCACCTTTTCCATCTGCTGCCCTCAGGGAGAAGGTACAGGTCTATACAGGCCAGAACATCCAGACTGGCCAACAGCCTGTATCCACAGGCTGTGAGGCTCCTGAACTCTCTGCCCCCCTCTCACGGACAATAACCATATCCAACTTCTTAATAGCAATGAACTGGTCTGCATTGGTGCATCATATCTTTATTCTCTTCCCCCTCCTGCCCCCCCCCCCCTCTTTCTTAAATAGATAACTATCATATCTGATATCATATCTCACAGTACAATAATATTGAATGGGTTGCATTGTTGTATTTTGTCATGTTTCTCAGGTCTTTGTCTGAATTTCTACGAACATTATTGCTAAGGATTGTCTTATTGCATTGGAGTCACACTGGGTTAAATATGTACACTTGGGTTTTAAGGGGTATTTATTATTTTCTTCTTTTTTTTTGGGTTGTATGGAAGCCCCAAACGCAATTTCATTGTTCTTGACAATGACAATAAATAAATAAATACTAAATACTAAAAATAGATTGCGGCTTTTTAATCCCCTCAATTTTTTTTTTAACCATTTACGCCTCTTTTACGTTTTTTTGTTGTTATTGTTTGTTTTCTTTTTTGGTTGGATGGATTTTTTGTTTATCATAAATGATTATATTTTTATATATCTTATATATCTCAATGCGGAAACGCTCCTGTAAGGTGAGTCACATGACCGTGTCCCCAACCGAAGCCAGTAAATATCAGGCTAGCTAGCAGTCTGTTAGCTACTCCCAGTTCCAGTAGATCAGACCATGTTTTTTCAGCTGTCATCGGCCAGTTGTCAGTCCAGCGTGTGTAGCCTGTTCGGTGGTGCTTTTCGTTAAGCGATGACCTCCCAGTAAGAGAGACTCCGTCCTTTAAAAAAAAATCAGCTCTGTAGACTTGGCTGGCTTTACAGGTTAGCTTAGCGCTAGCAAGCTGCGTCCAGAGGAGGTGTCGTTGCTAGTGACTATGCAAGGGGAAACCACGACGATCCGAATCACGGAAAACGAAGGCAAGCTGGATGTATATCCCCAGAACAGGACCCCGAGCTCGGGGAGAGCGAGTGCCAAAAGCTGGCAGTACAGGTTAGTTTGTTCCGCTAGCAGCTAATTTAGTGTTGTCAGGAGCACTTCGTTGACCCGGACAGCACAACAACCTACTCTTTTTCAGTAGTGTTTAAGTGTGTATTTGGTTCTCAGGTATACAAGCTGAGTCAGAGGAATGCTCTGTGATTGAATTGTGTATTTACCTTGCTGTGTTTATGGGCGTGTGCTCACTGCCTGTATCATTTTATGAGTGTCTCCTTTTGCCCCATAATACCAGCGATCACATGGAGAATATTGATGGCTACCTGATGAAATATACCAACCTGGTGACAGGCTGGCAGTACAGGTGAGTTCTGACCCAACTTCATGTGACATAAGTCATCTCAATGAGCATTAAAGACCTTACAGTTTTATAGGGACAAAGTACCTTTGTGTGTGTGTTTATGTGTTTCTAACTTACCAAACAAAAATGTAAGGTGTGACTGTGATAAAAAGTCATATCATGGACAGCAGACTAAGCCAGTGTTGTTTGATTTCAGGTTCTTTGTCTTGAACAACGAGGCGGGCCTGCTTGAGTATTTTGTCAATGAGCAGTCACGGCCACAGAAGCCCCGTGGCATGCTCCCTTTGGCGGGGGCCGTCATTTCCCCGAGTGATGAGGACTCGCATACCTTCACTGTCAATGCCATCAGTGGGGAGCAGTACAAGCTCAGGGGTGAGGATCTGGCAGCCATGAGTGCTCTAAGTTAATTTGGCTTTAGCTGGTGCTTCTGTGCTCCTTCCTGAGCTCTCCACCTTTTATTGATGCCTCCATTCTACTTTTTCTTTTCTTTGTTTTAAAGCTCAGCCTTGCTCTCATTAACTTCCATCTTGTTCCTGCTGTATTGATCTGGATGTTTTTCCATTATCTGCTGCCGGTGATGCAGAAGCACACAGGAATCAATGCTGAGTATGATTACTGTAGAGTTACTGTAACAAGGTTGTGTTCTTCTTCTCCTGTGTGTGTGTGTGTGTGTGTGTGTGTGTGTGTGTGTGTCAGCCTCTGATGCCAAAGAGAGGCAGCACTGGGTCAGCAGGCTACAGATCTGCACGCAGCACCACACAGAGGCCATGGGGAAGGTAAGACTGACAGTGCCGAGTGTGTTTATACCTGAAAAGAGGCACATGACCATAATTTGTACCATGGTTGGTTTACACTGGATCATTCTTCTGTCAAGAATATATAGTTTTAAAAATTTATCTTTAAAAGAAGAAGCATAATTAAGATAAAAACAAAAAAGTCAAAAATAAAAATCAGTTGAGGCAGGCTGCCTGTTACACTTTTGTTGGATATAATGACACAGTAGTTCAGTTCAATTCAATTTTGTTTGTGTAGCACCAAATAACCACAACAGTCACCTCAAGGCACTTTATATTGTAAGGTGAAGACTCCACGCTTTTCTTTCCAAGCTCCTTGGACTACGATGACCTGGAAGACTGAGAACCTTCACAGACGTAAAGACTCCACAATAATACAGAGAAAACCCCATATATCAGATGACTGCTTGTTAATAGAGGTATCCTATTAGCCAATCACATGACAGCTGCTCAGTGCATTTAGACACATAGAGTATGGTCAGGATGGCCTGCTGAGGTTCAAACTGAGCATCAGCAAGAAGGTGATTTAAGTGATTTTGAATGTTGCTTGGTTTGTTGGTCTACTGATCTGCTGGGATTTTCCCATACAGCCAATTCCTGGGTTTACAGAGAATGATCAGAGAGGGAAAATATCCCGACTGCTTCAGGCTCATAGGAATACAATAGTAATTCAAAACAATCACTTGTTACAAGCAAGGTATGCAGAAGAGCATCTCACCAGCAGCAGAAGACCACATCTGGTTCTTGTCCTGTTGGCAACTGAGGTTGCGGTTCACGCATGTTTGCCAAAATTGAACAATAGAAGACTGGAAAAACATTGCCTGATCTGATGAGTCTCAATTTTTGCTGCAACATTTGGTTGCAGCAAAAATTATAACCACAGTGTACTCATCAACTCATGGCTGCTTTGAGAAGATTAACACACGATGTCACAAACTGATTTCTTGAACATAACAATGAGTTCATTGCACTCATTATGTCTGTGGAAATATTCTTATCCTTGAAAGGATGAGTCAAAATCGCCATCAGATTTATGGCTCAGGTAATGGCCGATCTGTGTGTTTCTTACTAAATCTAACCGATTCTAAATTAGAAGGGTCGTGATCGCTGCATGCAGTTTGTAGACGGGCACACCACCATTTTTCTGTAAGGAAACACGTGAAAGCAGAGAGAGAAGTGACAATGTTGTAAGCCCACAGAAGCACCACTAAAGCAACAAGGAAAGAGAAGGAAGTCTGACTGGCATGAAATCGTGCTAAAGTTTGCTTTGTAAGCTCTTATCAGATAATGCGTCTGCAGCTGTGTGAGCAGTTTGTGCAGATATTTGTGTCTGCGAGCAGTGATGACTGTGCAGAAAACACATTTTCATAAGCTCAAAACTCGGTGTGCTTACAAAATAAAAGCTAAAGGCGTATGGCTGCCTTGATGCATGAAGCTTTGTACTTTACCTTCATGTCCAGGATCTTTATCTAGATTTGCATATTAGCATATTTGCAGATTTTTAAAAAAAAAAGAAGTTTATAGTAAAAACCTGGAAAACTCATCCGATGTGAAATGTGCACTCCAGAGACAGCAGCTCAGTCAGTCCTGTCTGTCTTTAAAGGCTTGTAAACCATGAACAGCTATGTTTTACTTCAAAGTCCATCTTTGACATCATTGTCAAAGTCAAAATCATCATTTTTTTTCTGTGCTGATGAGCAGTGACACAATGCTCTTTCATTAGTATTTTTTGGTTTTTGGAGCAGAAAACCCATGCTGCTGCACACCTTTAGGCTCTAAAGGCCCTTAAATGGCTGCTGATCTGTCAATAAATGTGCAGCAGTGAAACAGCCGGACAGTACTTTGGTATTAAAACTGTTAGGGTGTTGTAAAAACTTCCTCAGCAAAATCTATGACTCATGAGCGGATGTGACAGTTTCCTGTTTTCCTTTCACATGTGCCAAAGGAGGCAATCCAACAGAGTTAGAACAGTATCGGTGTTTATGTAAAGAAATATCAGCTTCCAGCCTGTTTGTAAGTGCAGCAAGCAGCAGTATTGATCTGGATATTGATCTCCAGATTGCTGTGCAGCCCGTGGCCCATTTTAATGGTCTGGAGGTGGCCAAGTTTAGGAAAAATGAGCAAAGATGTGCAAAAATATAAGAAAAATGTTTTTAAGTGCATCACTGGATTCAGGCCAACCAACAGCAGGGGAACTGAGGGAGGTGAGAATAGAGCCGACGAGTTGAATCTGTTTTTCAATAGATTCGACACCACAGTGTCTGCTCCCACCCCCACAACCTCACCTGTAGTCAGCCTGGAATCCAGAGCCACACCACTGTGCCAGCCTCTCTCTTCACATGTTGCCTCCTGTGAGATTCCTGACACCCCTCCCCCACCCATCACCTTCACTCAATACCAGGTTGAGATGCAAATGAGGAGACTTCACTCAGGCAAGTCTGCTGGACCAGACGGAGTGAGTCCCCTTGTCCTCAAGACCTGTGCCCCCCAGCTGTGTGGAGTCTTTCATAAACTGTTTATGCTGAGTCTGAGTCTGCAGAGGGTCCCGGTGATGTGGAAGACATCATGCCTCGTCCCTGTACCAAAGACGCCACGTTCCAGTGGCCCCCAGGATTACAGGCCCGTGGCACTGACCTCCCACATCATGAAGACCCTGGAAAGGCTCATCCTGGACCAGCTGCGACCCATAGTAAGACCACACCTGGATCCCCTTCAGTTCGCTTATCAGCCTCGTCTCGGAACTGAGGACGCCATCATCTACCTGCTCAATCGTGTCTACACCCATCTGGACCAGCCGGCGAGCACTGTGAGGGTCATGTTTTTTGACTTTTCCAGTGCTTTCAACACCATCAGGCCGACCCTCCTGGGTGATAAGTTAGCAGCGATGCAGGTGGATGCTTCTCTGGTGTCCTGGATTGTTGATTACCTGACAGGAAGACCACAATATGTACGTCTCCCACAGTGTGTGTCTGACAAGGTGATCAGCAACACAGGGGCACCACAGGGGACTGTCCTCTCCCCCTTCCTCTTCACCCTCTACACCACAGACTTCAGCCACTGCACAGAGACCTGCCATCTTCAGAAGTTTTCTGATGACTCTGCGGTGGTTGGATGCATCAGCAGGGATGATGAGACAGAGTACCGGGCTGTGGTCGACTCCTTTGTCACGTGGTGTGAGCAGAATCATCTGCAGCTCAACGTGGCAAAGACCAAGGAACTGATCGTGGACTTCAGGAAGACCAGGAAACACTTGACCCCTGTTTCAATCCAGGGGGTCAGTGTTGACATTGTGGAGGACTATAAATACCTTGGAGTACACATTGACAATAAACTGGACTGGGCTAAAAACACCACAGCACTTTACAGAAAGGGCCAGAGTCGTCTCTATTTTTTGAGGCGACTGAGGTCCTTCAACATCTGCCAGAAAATGCTGAGGATTTTCTATGAGTCTGTTGTGGCCAGTGCGATCCTCTATGCTGTTGCATGCTGGGGGAGCAGGCTGAGGGTCGCAGATGCCAACAGACTTAATAAACTAATCCGTAAGGCCAGCAATGTTGTGGGGATGGAGCTGGACTCCCTCAAGGTGGTGTCGGAGAGGCGGATGCTGTCCAAGATAAAGACAATGTTGGATAACACCTCCCACCCACTCCATGACATGCTGGTCAGTCACAGGAGCTCGTTCAGTGAGAGACTGAGATTACCGAAAAGCACCACTGAACGACACAGGAAATCATTCCTGCCTGTGGCCATCTCCCTGTACAACGCATCCACTTAACACACTGTTTGCTGCTATAACTACACATGTTTCTTTTCCAAATATTTATTTATGAGTGACTTATGTATGTATGTATGTATGTATATATATATGTATATATTGTACTATTCTTAGTTAGTGTATTGTCTGTCTTGTCTTAATGTTGGTTTAAAATGGAGCACTGTAACAAAAAATAATTTCCCCCAGGGATCAATAAAGTATTCTGATTCTGATTCTGATAAACCACAGAGCCTGGGAGCCGGAGCTGGCCTGGTAAAGACGGTGATCCAGGCCCAATGACAGCTTTGAAAAATTAGAAGTTTGGACTTTTAAGTTTTTAAGTTGGTCATAGGGGTCATATGATTTTCTGTTTTCTTTGTATTATTTCTTTGTGTCTTTACCTTACAGTATGACGCACCTTTAGGCAATTGTTGATTTGACTATATAAATAAAACTGAACCAAAGGTTCGGGCCAGTTTTGGAGATTCAAAAAAAAAATGAAAAAAAAAACCAAACCCAAAAACATAACAGGATTTTTTCCCTTTTACTAAAATAAAATAAAAAGTGTTTTATAAAATAATATACTTTCAGCATGTTTTGTGCTGTTAGTCCGGCATTTAAAAAAAACAACTTTTTGTTTGTTTACGTACGCTTACAAATTGAGGAAACAGTATGGAGTTCAGGGGCCATGAAAAAGCCTGATAAATATCAGTAGTTTACACTGCTTATAAAATGTTTTTGAAAGCTTTTATTTTGAAAAAACAATATGGTAGTGCAATACACCCCGTCTCATTTATAGCTAGAAACACTGCGCTGACCCATAAATGTAATGACTGTGCTGGTCTCCGTTCCTCAGAGTCAGCCTCCGTCAAAGTCCCGGAGTTACTCCACGGCGTCTCAGGGCAGCGGCAGCTCCCCGATGTCCATGCGCCGGCACAGCCAAAACCCCGCCTCTTTGTTCGGCTGGTCGCAGGTCAGAGGCTCGTCGGCCTACTCCAGTAAGAGGTCCCTGCTGCCCGACCACCTGATGGACGCAAGAGAGGTACACTTTGATCTGAAGAAGTCATAACTCACCGATTGGGGGGAACTTTTAGCCAAGACACAAACAGTGGGGGCTAAATCCCAAGGGACGCTAGTTGCGTGCTACATTTTATGATGATTAAAAAGACTGGATGAAGGCGCCGTGTTTGGACAAGATGAGCAGACAGAAAGCAGTGCTGGCACTCACTACAATGTTTCATTAAAGTTTAAACTCGAGGCCAAGTACAAGCAAAAAGTACAAGAAACATTTAGTTCCTACAAGGCACGCAGCGGTGAATGTGAAATATTTAAGAGGCGCTTTAGAGCAGGACTTTAGCTCACTGAGATTTGTTTAGTCATGAGCTTTAGTAGTCTCTCTCTGAGCCAGTTTAATGCTGCAGATTGTCCACAAGGGGGCACTCTCATGTTTATTTAACTTGAGTGGGATACAGCAGGTTTTTGTTCTAATCAGCAAGGTGTAAATATGTTTTTCCCTTGAATTAATCAGAACGTGATAGTTAAACAAAGGCACTGAGTCAAAATCAGCAGAGCTGCCTGCACAGGTAGTTAATCACGGTCCTGTGAGGCTTTGCCCTTATTAAAAATAACCACGACATCCTTGTATTTCCAGATGATGAGCCAAGCCCAGGGTCAGCACAAAGACCTGATGCAGGGCATTGAGGGCCTGCCTGTGACTCCTGGCCTTTCCCCCCTGGACCAGGACCTGCTGATGCTCAAGGCCACTTCCATGGCCACCATGAACTGCCTCAATGAGTGCCTGCACATCCTCCACCTGCAGCAGGTGGCCCGACAGAGAAGCTCCCTAGGAGGTACGTGGAGGGATGTGGTGGGTTGTTGTTGTTACCTTTTGTGTTTGTCACAAAAGGTAACAACACGTAAGTTGAACTGTATATGTTAAAGTACCTGGATTACGTTAAGGGTGTGCTAATTAATGATGGTACACTAAAAGCTCAAACTCAGTTTAGTTCATCTGGACCCAGGCTGGCAGTCAGAGAGCTTTTGGCCAGCACGAGTTTCTACAAACAGAATACTTACAAAGGTGGGACGGCTTGTAAAATGATCTGCAAACCTCATAAACCTGCATTTTATTCATAGAACATAGAAACATTTTCTTTCTCAGTTTGCACATTTGACATGGTTTCTATTGCTGTATTGTGTTCAGGCAGCATGGACACGCAACTTTATTTAGTTGAACTCATATAGCACTAAATTCCAACTTTGTCTCAAGGGGCTTTATTTTGTAGTGTAAAGACTCTACAATAGTACACAAACCCCCAACAATCATATGACCCCCTATAAGCAAGCCCTTGGTGACAATGGGAAGGAAACACACCTGTTCAACTTGAAGGAACCTCTGGCCACCTGTCAATTGTAGTTTTGACGTAATTTTGAGTCCCTCGTGGTGCTTTATGGTCAAAATCACCTGCTACTGTGGTACTGAGTCGTCCCAAACACTGTCCCTCTGCACCACCTCCATCTTATCCCTTTATTGACCAACCCTTTATATTTACCAGTAAAATTGACCATGGGTTCAATAAAGGGTTAAATAAATTCTATATAAACTCAAGTTAAATTTTAAGTTCAGTAAATACATGATGTTTGGGAAGTGGGTGTTAAATATTTATGTCTCTACTGGGCACGCAATCCTAAGAACAAATCATAGTCTTGCTCATGCAGTGTCTGCACCCAATCTAGGCGGTTAGTTTGGCCGGACACTGGAATTATTCTGCATTATTGATGGGGTCACCTGTCCCCGTTTGTACCACCTGTCTCGCTGGTAATTGGATCTCAGATGGTTAAATATCCATCCGCAGCACCTCGAGGACAGCTCTGTTTTTAAGCTTCACATTAAAAATCATACAGTAAGGTGAAGGAGAGGAGACTCGCTGATCTTTTGTTAAAATGCCAGAAAACTCGTCCCACTTTTTCCACAGCGGATCTCGTTACTCGATGTATATTTCATCAGGCCGGACTCGCCACAGCAGCCAATCAGATTAAGTCTTCTGACGCACAAGGTGAATTTGAATTAGATCTGTCCTCTGCTATACGTACTTTTAAAGGGGGCGGAGGGGGGGGATGCCATACTGAGAGGGTTTAGCCAATCGGGGTGGGGGATGCTTCCAGAGTATCCTGATACCTGTCTTCACGGAGGAGTTGGGTTACACTCTTTTGGTCGACGGCAGCTCTCTGAGGAGCAGAAGCTCTGCCCGGTCAGCTGCAAGGCGATTGCGGGGCGCCGTGCGGTAAATGGTGGGCCGAGCTTAGCGCTACCTGTGCATGTAGGGGGGCCTCGGTCGGGTGGGAGGGAGGGGTAGGACCATGAGTACCTCTGAACCTGCACCTGTGCACTCCCCGTCCACTGCAGGACCCACCATTGAGTGGCTGGAGCCCAAACTGCCCGACATCCTGAAGAATGGCAGCAGCTCTCTGGGCAGCTTCGCGACAGGTGAGGGCCCGCTGGAGGGGAACCGCTTGGAGCTCAGCAGCCCCGAGTCCTGCAACTTCTCCGGGGTAAGACTGGGAGAGGGGAGAGGTTATCTGTGTCATGCTTGTTGCAGTTTTCTGTTAATGCTCTGTGAGACTGCCTCGTTTTAAAATCAGTCATACAAAAAAACTTTAATTTCTTCCCTCCTCTCTCCTCACAGGAACAGGAAGACATAGATGCAGAGGATGAATTGGAGGACTCCTTTACGGACAAGGAGGAGGACCTGGGTGCCGTGGAGGAGGAACGGAGCGTCATCCTACACCTGCTGTCGCAGCTGAAGCTGGGGATGGACCTCACGCGGGTAGGTCAAGTTCCCATATCAGCAAAAACAATCCCTCTGAGACGCCAGCACGAACGGGTCTTTGATAAGGCTCGCTTGGCTGTAACAGAGGAGGATTTTCCCGGAGCGAGAGGAGTTTCTTGTATCAATAAACACAGAGTTCAAAGCACATTGCGTCACAGTGAGGCGTGAAATGCTGCCAAGATTCCCTTCTGATTGGTTTTGAATGCAATTTCACAGAATTCTGGTAAAGAATAAACCAAAATGAGGAGTTCACACCATGTTCATCTGCAGCTAAATAAACCATTTTTTAACAGTGTACTGATACACAGTTAAAAGTATGTGGTAAGATTGTTCCACACGTATTTCAGCCTTGACTCAGCAACTGTTACACAGAAACACTGCCTTTCACTTCTTAGGTTGTTTTTTTTTTTTTCTTTTTTCAAATAAATCCTCCTGTGCTTTTCATGCATCATTATAAAAAAAACAAACCCTGCAAACTTTTCTAATGTAACACAAAAAGATCAACATCATTTACTGCAGTCATTGTGTCCTGATCAGTCCTTATGGTCCAGTAACGGTCAAAGACGCTGATACTGGTGTACTGGTGCTTTGTAACTTAGCTGTTTAACAGAAAATAGAAAGAACTATGGCTTAACACTGACATGTTGGTTATTGCCTGCATCTGTTGTGAAAAAGTATCTGCCACCTTCCTGATTTTTCTTTTTTTGCATATTTGACAGACGTGCATGTTTTAAATCAGACAAATTTTAATATTAGACAAAGATAATCTGAGTAAATACAAAATGTAGCTTTTAAATTCTTTAAATCATTTATTAAGGAACAAAAAAGTAACACAGACCTACCTGGTCCTATGTGGAAAAAGTTATATCCCTATAGTTTGGTCATTTTGCAGATCTAGTGACAAAACATTTGTCCCAGTGAAAAAGCAACATCCAGATGAACAATATTCCTTCCTGGGATGAGAACTGACTTTGACTGACTTTGTTTCTCAGCTGTTTCTTTAGATCGTGGCCTGATGTGTTGCTTTTTGAGATCTTTTCGCAATATTTTTGTGATTTTTGTGATATTGTATCGATACAGGGACAACAAATATTTATCTTGTTAAATAAATTAAAATACTCTTGGAATACTAGGAACAAAAGGGATCATCTCATGCACCATCATCCAGACATAATGTTAGCTAAGCAAACTAACACATTATCCAACATTGGGCGCACTTAGCTTGACAATTCAGATCAAGCTAATGGCTGAAAAGGACAAACTCCTTACATCCACCAAAGAGAGAAAATAATAATCAGCGGCTGCCTGGTGATTAAGTTGAATTTTTCACATTGTGCAATTGACTGTAGCTTGTGGTGATAATCAGTTGCCCAGAGCTTGAGGGTGTTGCACAGTCATGACCACGTTTGATCACAAAGTGATTGCGCAGGTCGCCTGCACCTTTGCAGTGTGACTTGGACCGACTGCAATCCCTTTGAGAGATTTCAAAGGTCTTTAAATAACTGCTGTCTGATTTATAAATGCAGACAGATTGCCAACATTTCGCCATCAGTCTGAATGAGTCTCTGTCATTGAGCACAACTCGAAGGGACTCGACTCAGCTGGCCTGTAGAACAGGAAGGCTGATCAATGAAAATGTAATTGTTAAATGTGAATTTCTGTCTATGCAGACAGCAACAGATATTTGTCACAGTTAAATGCTTATTAAATATCAGCCTGTGATGAGGCTGATATCTAGTAGCACAGTGCTGTATTCGAATTAAAGCTGCCCATGAAAGTAATTGAAGCTGTTTAAAAACCACATTTTGAGGCAGGATAAGGAGTCATGGTTGAAGTAAGCTCCTCATTCTTGGTAATTAGTTGTCAAGGACACGTGCTTAAACACCCTGACCCGAGGCTTACGCTGACACTCTTATCTTTCAGTGTCAGTTTGTTCCCGTAGTTCGATATCCTGCTCTTGAGTTTCTGATTTATCTCGTGGGTCCGCTGGCTTACCTCAGCTGGAACTCTAGTAAACACCCCATGATCCGCAGGGTCACGTCCTGTCTACGTCTTTTCACCTCCTCATTGCACTATATTTTTCTGCCTAACCTGAGCTAATTTAGAAGCATCCTCAGACTCAGTTTGTTAATGCAGTATGTTCCAGAAGATGTGATTTAAAATCTCTTCTCTTGTCCATTTTACTTGTAGGTGGTCCTCCCCACCTTCATTCTCGAGAAGCGCTCTCTGCTGGAGATGTACGCAGACTTCATGTCCCATCCGGATCTCTTTGTGACCATCACAGACGGCAGCAGTCCGGAGGACCGCATGGTCCGGTTTGTGGAGTACTACCTCACCTCCTTCCACGAGGGCCGCAAAGGCGCCATTGCCAAAAAACCCTACAACCCCATCATTGGCGAGACCTTCCACTGCTCCTGGAAGGTGCCCAAGAGACCAGACGCCTCCAAGGAGCCTTCACAGGGAAGCCCCGACCCCACTGCTTCCAGCCAGGACTCCTACCAAGTGCGCTTTGTGGCGGAGCAGGTTTCCCATCATCCCCCTGTGTCTGGTTTCTACGCCGAATGCCAGGAGAGGCGGATGTGTGTGAACACACATGTGTGGACCAAGAGCAAGTTCATGGGCATGTCCATTGGGGTATCGATGGTGGGGGAAGGTAAGGCAGCACAATTTTTAAAAAAAACTGTGTTCTGCGAGGTTGGCAGCAGGAGTGGAAACACGAGCTGTTTTTACACATAGAGCACATGTAGGAGGCCCGCTCACCAGCAGCGAGTGCAGCGGGGGGTTAGCTCCTCTGCACTCTCATTCACACAGGCTTTGTCTGATCTGACTTCTCCCCATTTTAATTCTCACCTGCACCTCGATTGGATGTCTAAAAAAGTTCAGGGGCGCGCTGCATTGGAAACATTAGATGTTTTCACACATGAACTCGAGATGGCGTCAGCAGAATCAGGTTGGCTTCTTATCTAAAGTTCTCACTTCTCACGTGTAGCAGAAAGCAAGAGATGGCCCGCCTCAGATGTGTTTTCACTGCTGGAAGTAATCTGTTTGGCTCAGGTGGAGCATGCTGAGTTCTGGCAAGTTACCTGCTCTCTTCTCACGTGCACAATATCATGATGTGTGCTGTGGAGCTGGCAAGTCGCTATCTCACCTCCTCCTCAGACCTCGAGGCCGCAGTGCCAAAAAAGCCTTTCCATACACAGCTGTAACTGACAATAGAAGTGAGGTGCCCCCAACTCCCTTACTCCTCAGTTTGGTTTTAGTTTTATCTTAAAGCCCTCTTATTACCAAAAGCAGCAGTGTAATTAATTTAGGACTAAATTCTGGTGTATCAGGTGTCATAGTTGGTGTACATTCTCATTTGACTATTAATGCATTTCTTAATAAAAGTATTTCTCTCTTGTCCTTGTTAATAAAAATGTAGGACAGGACATGTTTGTACTTTACTGTGTAGGGCCTCAACCACAGAAGCATCTCTGTCATTTCCTCTGTCACCCAGTACAGACAAATAAGGGAAGTGTCGTGGTTGTGCATCGGTATTGTGCAGAGGCTGTGCACAGCTTTGCAGACTGTCGTCTACATGCCATTGCTGTTTACCGTCACCAGGTGGCAGCATCAAAATTAGGTGGTACAGCCGACCTGTGAGATCCAGCTGCTCTTGATGTTGTTTATCAGTCAACCAGCTGCTGAAAAGAACAAAGTTAAAACCATTTCCATCACCATTTGACCTAAACCTGCCGTCATCCTTGTTGGGCTGCAGGCTCCTTTTGACCATTTCTGCGGTAGGGCTGTTGCAATACTAACATTTCAGACTTGGTTGAGTATTTTCCTGGATATTTCTATCATTATTAATACCACAGGGTGGAAAAAGACAAAAGAAAGATTCGACTGTATTCTTATTTATTGTTGCTGGGTAATACATTACATAGTACACCCCTCATATCTCTTTGTTACAACTGGCAGAAACCTTGTAACTCTTGTTTCTGTATTTATTCTTCCAGGTTGTCTGTATTTGCTGGAGCACGATGAGGAGTACACCTTCACGCTGCCCTGCGCCTATGCTCGCTCCATCCTCACCGTTCCCTGGGTGGAACTTGGCGGCAAAGTCACCATCAACTGCGCCAAGTCGGGTTACTCGGCAGTCATTACTTTCCAGACTAAACCCTTTTATGGAGGCAAATTACACAAGTAAGTCTTAGTTTTTATATCCACAACAAGAAGTAAAAGAAATGTATTTAATGTGGTTGCAATGATTGTCATTATATCAATATATGTGGTTTGAATCGTATCAGATTATGAGCTTGTGTTCCTTTTTGCCCATTGGGATCCATTTTCAGAAAGTTATGTTGTTATGCTGATGATGCTCAATTTTATTTACCACCAAAGTGCAACAACTTCCAAGCAGTTACTGCTTCGTTTCTTGGAAAACAAAAAAGTTTAACTTCAAACTGAAAAGCAGAAAAACCCCCAGAGGTGACCTTATTTGGTCATTGAGACGATGCTTTCATTCATTCAATGAAATGTGCTCTCTAAATGAACCGAACTTGACTATGTGACCAGGTGAACTACTAGCAATACTATGACAGTATTCAATTTAATTCAGTTTTATTTATATAGCACCAAATCACAACAACAGTTCCCTCAAGGAGCTTTATGTTGTAAGGTAAGGATCCTACGGTAATACAAAGAAAACAGATAATCCTATAACCCCATGACCAAGCGTTTTGGCAACAGTGGGAAGGAAAAACTCCCTTTTAACATTCAGAAACCTCCAGCAGAACCAGACTCTGGGAGGGTCGGCCATCTGATGCGACTAGTTGGGGATGTTGGCAGTAAGACGAGTTTTTGATTGCCAGTTCTGCAGCTCTTTAAAATAAGTGTCCAAGATGGGCGTTTATATCTAAACAAATCCTCAAAATTGCATGTTTGTATTAATTCGGTCCTCCTACCACACGTTTAGGGTAACAGCAGAGGTGAAGCACAACTCCACCAATGCAGTGGTGTGCCGCGTACAGGGCGAGTGGAACGGCGTCTTGGAGTTCAGCTTCACTAACGGAGAGACGAGGGTGGTCGACGTCACCAGGCTGCCTGTGACGAAGAAGCACGTGCGGCCAGTAGAGAAGCAAGGACCGACTGAATCCAGGTCAGATGAAATTGAAGTTGAAGGAGCGAACTTGCAGTGTATTTAATAGCGTTTGCTGAAACATTTCGATCCTTTGCAGGCGCCTGTGGCAGCACGTGACCGAGGCTTTACGGCAGAAAGACGTCGAGAAAGCCACTGAGCATAAGACGGTCCTCGAGGAGAGGCAGCGGACAGAAGAGAGGCACCGTGTCGAGACAGAAACCCCCTGGAGGACCCGATACTTTGACAGAGAGGTGAGCAGTGGTGATTTATTAGGTTTCTGCTGATACAGCAGCTGGTATTTACTGCATAGGAAGTCATATTGAATCATATAACTGCCACATTGAAGATCTTACAACTTATATACACAAAATATTTGAATTGCATGAGTTAAAAAAAAAAAAAAAAAAAAAAACTTCTCAGAGGAGTTTCCACACATTAGTTTGATGCCCATTGTTTGGCAAAAATGTTGAAATCAAATACTTTGCAGCCTCAACTTAACAGTCTGGTGTTTTGTCTAACTTTATCAGGGTAAACAATTATGCTATCTCACTGCAGACGCTTCATTATCACTGATACGTGATGCCACACTGACTCTCGTCTCTCCTCCTGCAGGGTGAAGGTTGGGTTTATCACAAGCCACTTTGGAAAAACTCTACATTCAAATCCTAGTTTCTTCAGCCCTCTCCTATCTTGGATGTTGATATTGTAGATTCAGGAGTGTGTGTGTGTGTGTGTGTGTGTGTGTGTGTGTGTTTGTGAGTGTGCCGGAGTGTGTCTGCGTGCACACACGCATGTGGCCGTTGGTTATGAAATGACAAGCATGACCTGCACTGACGTACAGACGAATGCGACGCTGAGGGGGGAGAAGGACCGAGACGGCATGACCGAAGGTGTTCTCGAATCTCTCACATGATGTTCAGGAAGAGTACAAGTTTTTGTACTGCAGATTAGGGTTGTTTTTTTTTTAAATAATCTAATGTCAATGAAAACATATTCTTGTACAGGTAATGGTACTCTATTTACACAGCCTTAAGATGATCTGATGAATGATACTCTGTTTGGACTCGGATGATCCACCTGGATATGGTTTCTTCTTCTTCTCCTCTTTTTAAACTGTGGTCTCACCTGAGGATAAAGGGACTTTTGGTGAATATCTTCTTTAAATAGGAAAGAAAATCCCCAAGTAACTGGAGAATACATCTCATAAAGCTGAATCTGTGTATTTGAGCTGATAAAACAGAAGTCATTCCCTCTGTCACTGGATGTATTTACTTACTCGTGGTGTTTTGATCTGAGCAGTACAGAAACATTTAGTGGATGCCTCCCAGAGTAATTATTAAACGGGGCAATTTCCCAGAGTATATACATAAAATAGCACATTGAGCAGTGCTTACAGAAATTTACGTACTTTAAAATGACAGATTTAAAGAAAAGTACTAAAAATTAAAAAATAACGGCATCTGAATACTGAACACTGAATTCACTCACTGTTTACTGTAGACTGCACTGCGTTTAATGTGTTTACTCTCATTTTATACATTTATTTATCTTGTCACTCTGAAGGAAAGGCCCCAGTCATATAGGCCTAGAGACAGGTTGGCAACCTGATGGCAACCACCAGTTGGTAGGTGGTGCTGGCAGTTGCAAAGAAGGTGCACTAGAACTGCTTTAGTTTCTAACATGTTGCTTATAGTTTGCTTGGAAGACACCAACTTGTCTGCAAACACTTTGCAATGGCTCTCTGAGCAGTAGTGAAACTATGAAGAGTGCAAAACAAGCCTGTAATAGAGACCGCTCACCCTCAAGGTGGAAGTTGAGTCCTTTAAAACATGTTTTCAGTAATAAGGCGTACTTTTACTTTGAATTTGAACGGTGTCTATTTCCAGTTTGCATCACATTCTCAATTCGTAGTTTCACTCCTGCTCAGAGAGTAGTTGGGAGACTGTTTGGATAACACCCAACGTTTCTTTGCACCAACTACTCACGACCTTTCACCGAAGCAATAACAAAGAGGTTATTGGTGCAGCACCCTATATCGCTTTGCGATCAGTTTTACCTTGCAACTGCTGGGAACCACTCCCCAAGCAGTTTGGAAATATGCCCCCCTCCCCCAGTGACGAGAGGTTGCCTGGGGTTTCCAGGTGTGTGTAAGAAGCCTAAGATGTCCTTGGTGGCATCACTATGACTCTATTAGGGTTTTTTTTTTTGGGGGGGGGGGGTTTAAATCATAAAATTTAGTTCAAGCTCCCCTTTAAGCTGTAAGCAGATCTATCTTAGGGTTTGGTGATGGGTAAAATTCTCCAACAGTTCCAAATAGTTACCGTGTCCAGTAGTGGGTGCTGTGTTTGTGCAACATTTCCTCAGTAATGCATTGTGCCACGAGGTTTCCTTAACATCAACCGTACATTTCCAGAGGGGTGTACAACAAAGCAAGTTCAACAACCTAAAAACACGTTCACAGATCATCTGTTGTACTAATCAACTTTGTTAACCTTCGAACGTTATTGGATTTCATGACTTAAATAATCTGATATATTGGTTAGTTTTTCTTGAGATTTCCCTAATGTTTATGTATGATTGTTTATTAGCCGTTACTAAGGGCATTGCAGTTCAAAAATAATCTTGTTTTATTGTCACAAGTAATGGATTACTCTGTTACAGTCTGCTTGGATCAGTTGGTTATTGTTTGTGGCTTCCAATACGTTGCCAGCGGGAAGTTGCAGAGTGCCCTCTGGTGGACACACAACATCAACCCCTGGCAAGGCTGAAGGGTGTTTCTCTCATTTCTTTCTTCCCTACTTTATCACGTTTTCATTTTAACAGTTATTAATGGCAACAGATTAGCACATCGCTGACATTAGCTAATAGCTGAGATGAGCCAATAGCTAAGATTAGCGCTGCTCTGAAAATAACCTGCTCCACACCAGGTTGTTTGGCATAAGTTGCCATGGTGATTTATCCAGTTTGAACCCCCCCACACACACACACCTTTGTGATGCTGAAGACTTTGACTTTAGGCTAAACTTAGCTTGTTATCCTTTCATCTTGCTTCATAGTACACCCCTCAGGTCTGTACAGCAGAAGGAGGCACCACCTTGTGGCACTATTCAGCAATTGCACTTTACAAGCTAAATAATTCTCAAGAAGACAGACCACTAAAAGAACAAAACTTGCACATTGACACTCCCCATTGTAAGTGCTTAGTAGTGCATTCGTGAGCAACTATGATGCAGAGTTTTAGGTAAGTAGGTCAGACCAAAAAACAGTGTTTTAAAAGAGCTAAATGAGCACGTAACCAGCCAACATGTACACTGAATTTAACGCCAAGTTTAGTCAGTGTACGCCCTTGTTGATGATCACTATAAATTCCTTTAGAAACACAAAAAGTTTCCTTTCAAAGCTTCAGCTCTCAATTTAATGCTGAATGCTAATATTGATGTGGGTTTTGTTCACGTTGCTGGAACAGCATGTTGTAGACTGAAAATTAGCAAATTTTATTAAATAATTAAATGATTCAGTCGCAGGTGAATGCTTCTTAAAAGGACAAAAAAATGCTATGCCACTCTTCATGTCTTTTGCCTTTTTTCTTTGTGGTTTTGCAGTGTTTGGAAAAGTCCTGCAGCATGATTGCAAACTCACTTAAATTTCCTAATGTCTGTTGTGAAAGCTTTTAACCAAATTTGCTTCCTTTTGTAATGTAAATAAATATTTTCTTTAAATGTGTGTCCATCCCCGAGCTTGCCCTTCTTATTTCTGGAGTCACTTTGAGTACTTCATGTTCAATCAGTGTTTGTTTTCCTCTTTGATTCCACTCTACCGTGCTGTGATGTATACATGATATCCTGTATGTATCGCCTCCCTGCTAAAGCAACACGTTCTGAGAGCAGAAAGCCACCCTGCCATTGATAAGCTACCCCCTTCAAATCTCGGTGCCTTATGTAAACTCTTCATGTGCGTGTGCCGTCCAGCAAGGAGCACGGCACTCATCACCTACTTATCTGACCAATGCAATGATGTATGTATTGTTAACGTGTGTTTGATTTCTTTTTCTTTTTCTTTCTTTTTTTTAAATCAATGCTTGACGTCGAGACTTCGACTGAGCACTTTTACTAACGGTTTTGACATCCTCCTAGTTTTTGGATTCTGCTGGTTGTCTTACAGGTCTCTGAAATGCACTGAAGGAAACCTGGTATGGGGAAAAATGGATGTGTGAGATAATCTAATAAATGGTGTATCACTTGTATGCTGTGTCTGGTTCCTCTACTCATCAGCATTATTATTTATGTGAAAAAGGCTGATTTTAAGACATATTGGAAGCTACACCTGCACAACTCCAGAGTAGTTTCCCTTTTAACAAATGACCAGTACTATGCTGTGAAATCAAGTCTAGGAACTCATCAGCTTAGCCTTTGGCTTGGAGTTTCAACTCTACTCAGGACATCAACTTAAAGGGAGCTCTATTACACTCATATCCAGCTCCATTGTTGGACTCTACTAGAGTGGCTTTGCATGATTAACTGTTCAAAATAATCCATATTTATCACATTCATGGCCTTTATGCAGCCCGTCAGTTGATCCTGCCTGAAACGAGCTGTTCTTTCTCCCTTTAAGCCAACTGTTTTGTGATTGGCTGCCCCTCATAAGCAGAAGGTTTGATAGCACATGGGTGGAGCTTCTGTACCCACAGCCAGAGCTGTGAGCCTGGTATGACCATATCTTCTGTCATTAATCATATATTTTCTAAATCTGTGCCATCACAGTAGTTAAAAAAAATCTGAGGTTTTGATTACACTGACACTGACCTCATTATTTGAAACTCTCGCTATGTTAAATATAACATCCACCATTATAACTGTACATATATGCACTCCTGTGAAAAGCTAACTCCACCCTCTCTGCTTCCATAGATGGTGAGTAGCTGAACAAACGCACTTGATTAACTGATTGTCAGCCAGCATGAGCACCTCTGTAAAAGCAGTCTTTCCAGTAGTGAACGTCCCAGTAAATTCACCCCAAAGTAAGACCATGTTCAGAGAAACTACAAGACTTCCAAGAGCTACAGCTGAGACTCTACAGGCCTCAGTTAGCGTGTTAAAGTTCAATGCAGCGCAATTAAAAAACGATTGATTAATTGAACAAGTATGGCTTATTTGGAAGAGTTGTCAGAAGACAGACTCTAAAAAGATAAATGTTATATTTTAGTTTGCTGATATTGCCCTGCTGCCCACGGGGTTCTAGGTCTTAACACTCGCTTGCTCAGACTTTGACTAAAGCCCATTTTGGCAGGATATTGTGTAGAATCTATGACGACGCTAGCCCTGAGTGAAAGAGAGACAGCTGACCTTGAACTCAGGCACAAGAAGTCAGGTATTTCAATAAAATACACAGTCCCCCACAAGGAAACCCACTGTGATGGAGCTCTGTGAAGAGCCGACACAGCTTCTTTACCCTGTGAGATTCAGCAAGGTGCAGCAGGATTTGCAGGTCTGTTTATTCAGATTATTCCATCATAATCATACCATTAATGCGCATTATTTGCAAATCAGTTTATTTTTTCTGTTTATTAATCATTAAAAACACGTTAATTTTAGCACATGTATGATCTGCATGACCTGCAGTGTCTTTGCTTCTTGCTGACGCAGTGTGTATCAAGTCATCAGGGTTCTTATCGAAGCATAAAGTTTTTTGTTTCTCAAATAGCAACTGTGTTGCACAAACGAGAGCCAGAGGATGGTGAAACACGCGAGTCATACATGAGGACGAGGCAACTATCTCAGCAGAAGAATGCCAAGGACACTTGAGAGATATGCCGGTAATAAAAGACTTTTACAAAAAGTTCACAGTGTGAAGTGTGTGGCAGACTAACAAAACAACTTCAGAGTTTAGTTGCACATTTTTTCCCACAGTTTGCAGTAAACAAATATTATTTAAGGGGATTCTGTTATTCTTCTTTTTAATCTCTGTTGTTTTGGTCTTGAATTAACTCGAGCCGCTTTGTGTGAAAACTTGGATTTTTGACTCACTCAGAAGTAACTCGAAGTTTTGAGTTGTGTAACTAAATTGATGATAACTCAAATTGTCAACTGTCAACCCTCTGAAAGTTTTTCGTATTTATTTATTTACTGTAAGTGCTGGAAACAAGCATTCATAGCTTTAGGTATGGTTCACAGTTTAAAATAATCCTCATTTATCTTATTCTGGGCCTTCATTCTCTATAACAAGCAGTTTAATCCTCTCCCTTCAAGCTCATCTTCTTCTGATTGGCTGCCCTTCCCAAGCTTTGTTGTTCCTGCTGGCATCTTTTGCACTGGTGCTCCCCGTCAGCAGACAACAGCAAAATCTTCATGATTCCTTCCACCTTGATGAGAATCCCAGTCCCAGACACACTGAAGCATCCCCACAGCATAATACTCCCACCACCATGCTTCACTCTGGGGACAATGTTCTTTGGGTTGTACACCTCTGCCTTCATTCTCCAAACACAAGCAGTGTCTCTGTGGCCTAACAGCTCTAGCTTTGTCTCATGTGCCGATGTGCTTCCAGTATGCATCATAATCGGGTTGTCCTTAGCATATTTCAGTCTGGCCTGAATGTGTTTCTTCTGCAGAAGTGGTGTTTTTCTCAGTCTGTGCAGGGTTCTAGTGATTTTCCTACAATTCCTGACTTGGACAAGTCATTCACAAGTGTCTTGGTAATTGTTCTGAGATCTTTAGACACATCTCTCACTAGTTTTCTTTCCAGTCTTTGAAATCTTTTGCTTCTTACCTCTGTTTGTTCTCAGTGGTTCTCAACGAGTTTCTTTATAACTATGTATATCCATCTCCTGCTTTGTGAAGATCAACAATTCCTGTTCTCAAGTCTAAACTGATTTCTTTTGTTTTTAACATGATGCTTTGAGCAGTCATAGCTTAAACCCTTGCTGAAGTTTTCATACTGTGAAGATAATCTTTACAAGCTTAGAGCATTACAAAGCACATCCTTGGACAGCAGTGGTGCAGATGTGTGTACACGGGGGGTGGGTGGGTGTGTGTGTGTGTGTGTGTGGGTGGTTGGGATGGGGGGGTCTGATACAGTCTGATACAGCTACACAGTGTGAAGAAGGTCATCAGTCTGACCCTCCCTGTGGTGAGCAGCGAGCTTCCTTTACTCTCCTCTCCCTGCGTCTCACTCAGGGCCTCCATCACGGCTGAAGAGCAGCTTCTATTGCTTCTATAACCACCAGGAAAAGTCTCAGCAGCTCCAACTTATCATTATTATCATTTTAATTCACGATGGCTCTCCATATATCTGGTCTAATAACGATGGTCATCTTTTATTTGTTGGTGCTGGGGATTGGGATCTGGGCTTTTTTGAAATCTAAGAAGATGGAGAAAAATTCAGCTGGTGGACAGGTGGAAGTTTCTTTTTTGGCTAATCGGAGGGTCACCTTGGCAGTGGGCGTCTTCACCATGACAGGTGAGTTCACGTAGAAGTGTGTGATCAGTAATTTGGTGCTAACTTCAAACACATTTTGCTTTGTTTTTTTTTAATGAAACAATATCTGTTTGCTTTTATAAAAGTAGTAACTTGTACCATGAATGTGAGACTTGTGTGTGCTCTGTCTTGTATGATCGGCTGCAGCTACTTGGGTTGGAGGTGCCTTTATCATTGGAGTTGCAGAGACTGTTTATGACCCCACAAAGGGGTTAATCTGGGCTCTCATTCCTCTACAAATATCAGTTTCATTCATCATCGGTAAGAACCTCTTACAGAGGAGTATTTACCTCCAAAAATATGCCTAAAATGGGCTATTTTCTTCAAAATAAGATCCACTCATACAGGATATGTCCTTATCTTCTATCATTACTTAAGATTTTTTTCTTAACTGTCCCCTTCTCTTAAAGGCAAATTTTGAATACCTTGACATTCCTCAGCGATCACTAAACTCTTAACCACAAGAATCGAACATAACCTGAAATCTAATTTCGGCACTGCTTTGATTGTTGTCTCTTTTGCTAAAGGTGGTCTGTTCTTCGCAAAGCCGATGCGGGATAAAAATTACATCACCATGATGGATCCCTTTCAGAGGAAGTATGGGACAACACTGACCGGGCTTCTCGCCATCATCCCTTTCATAAGTGAAGTCATGTGGGTTCCTGTCACGCTGATTTCCTTGGGTAATATAAACACACAAACACTTCCTTTCAGAAGTGTTGCCTAAAGGTGCTTTTTGTAGTTACCCTGCAGAATTTAGCCAAACATTTTCACAACCAGGGGGCAGCATTTTACCAGTTACCTCTAAACTTCATATTTTAAATACGGTTATATCCTCATAAGGATTTGCCCACTTAAAGAGCGTATTCACCAGTAACACTGGCTCGCCTGCAACATCTAGTGGTCCAAACTGGTATTACACAAACTACAGCATTCAACTTTAGTTGCCGTCTCTTCAATACAACACACAGGTGTTCTGTTTTTTTTTTTTAACTCTTATTTTGTTATTTTTTGGAAGGTTTTAAAACTTCTAATTGCCTGTATTTGCCATGAGTATCTTTAAATATTTATAATGGTCAACATGATTTTCAGAGGTATCGATTATGTGTGTTTTTCTCCCAACAGGAGTCACACTTTCCGTCTTTTCCGATCTGCCCTTAAGTCTCTGCATCTGGATCTCTGCTGCGGTGGCCATCGTCTACACAGTTCTTGGAGGTCTCTATTCAGTTGCTTTTACTGATGTCATCCAGTTATCACTGGTGTTTTGTAGCTTGGTGAGTTTAATGTGACAACACATAAACAAGACTGCTTTTCCAACACGCCAGAGGTAAAAGTTATCTCTCGCAAGAAAGAGTGCACGTTACAGTTGAAGCAGATTCGTTTCTCAAAAGCTTTACTCTGTTTTTTTTTTTCCAGTGGTTGTGTGCTCCCTTCGTTCTGGCGAGTGATGTCTACACCGACCTCCGTCAAACGGCTTTCAACCACACATTTCAGGCGCCCTGGCTCGGCCACCTTGAGCCTGATGACGTGTGGATATGGATCGATAATTTTCTCGCAATGGTGAGATGACATAACAGTAAAATGTTTCTAATGATTTAATAAGATCTGAAGTCCTTGAAACCTTATATTAAAACAAAAACATTGTATATAAAAGATTATATCAAATAAAGTGTAAAGTTGATATGTCGCTAATAAACAAATTGAACAAAAAGGCTGAAAAAATAAGAGGTACAATAAAAAAGAAACAGCGGGAGGAACATTAGGTTAACTGGCAAGAAGTAAGTAATGTGATTGGGTATAAAAAAGTCTCGTTAGGCAGAGTTTCTCAGAAGTAAAGATGGGCAGAGGTTCACCAATTTCCAAAAACCTGTCTACAGATTTCAGAACAATTTCAGAAAAATTTTACTCACGTAAAATTATGAAAACTTTAAATCTCTCCTCATTTACAGTGCATAATATCATCAAAGGAATCAGAAAATTTGGAGGAATCTCTGTGCGCAAGGACAAAGCTGAAAATCAATACTTGCCCTCAGGCATTTTGAGACATCTACATCATGAGTGTGATTTGCTTTTAAACTCTTGGCCCTGTATATGTTTTTATTTGTTAAAAACAAACTGTGAGCAATAAGTTCTTATGCTGGTAATTACTAAAACACAAGAAAATCTCTCGGTTTTAAAAAAAGTAGCTTAAAAAAATGAACATAGTAGATTGTGGGCTTGCTCTTTGTTTTCAGAGTGTTGGAAATTTGGCGTTTCAGGACTTCTATCAGAGGACACTCTCCTCCAGCTCCACGGCCACGGCCAGAATGATTTGTTTCATAGCGGCAGGTGTGGTCATTGTTCTGGGAATTCCACCTGTGCTGATCGGAGCTGTTGCAGCATCAACAGGTACACCTGACGTCTTCTTTCTTCCGGCTAAACCCTTTAGTTGTCCCCACAGCGGATCATCTGCCTCCTTTTCACCCTTTTCCCTCTGCACATCATTTACTAAAAAAAATTCAAACACTACACATAAAACTTAACTAATATTCTTTTTACTCATCCAAATAGTTTTCATAGATTTTATTTTGAATTTATATTTTATCTGGCAAAAAGGGGCTTCCATACACGATGAGCCTTCAGCAGAATGATTCAGATGATCCAGAGATCAGAAAGGAGCAGGAGGACTCATATTTCAGTAACTTTAAACATTATAATGTTTCCTCTTATGCTTCAGACTGGAACGTGACCTCTTATGGCTCACCTTCACCCTATGAGCGAGGAGAGGCTGCCATGGCGTTGCCCATTATCCTTTTGCATCTTACCCCCACCGCTGTTTTCGTTGTCGCCATGGGAGCCATCGCCGGCGCTGCCATGTCATCCACTGACTCGTGCCTGCTGGCGGCAACCTCCATCTTCACCACCAACATCTACACCCTCGTTAGGCATCAGGTAGGAACAAAGTCGGTCAGAATGCGGAGTTCTTAAAAGTTTGTGTTGATATTTTGGGAAAAATGAGCTTTGGTGTTCTGTTTAGGTATCAGAGAAAGAGCTGCAGTGGGTGATCCGCCTCTCCATAGTGGTCGTAGGGACTGTAGGAACCTCACTCACCTACCTGGACAGCAGAACGTTGGCCTTCTGGATCCTCAGCTCTGACTTGACCTACACCGTCATGCTCCCCCAGCTGATCTGCATCCTCTTCGTCGGATCATCCAATGCCTACGGGGCTGTGGCAGGTTACGTTGTTGCCTTTGTGATGAGAGTGCTGTGTGGCGAGCCGGTGTTCAACCTTCCCGCCATCCTGCGTTTCCCTGGCTGCTCTCTGGAGGATGGTGTTTATGTGCAGCGCTGGCCTTTCAAGACCACTTGCATGCTGTCCTCTCTGGTCACCATCCTGGTATTTTCTTATGCGACATCGCTCTTGTTCAACAAGGGGATCCTCCCAGAGAGGTGGGACCTGTTCAGGGTGAAGACTCAAGAAGAAACAGCACCAGCAGATGGCGCCAGACTCGGTGAAAATGATAAACATGCATCTGAACCGATGTTGGACACAAGATGCTAAGTTTATCTTTTTTTCCTACATTTTCAAGTCTTCAGCACTTCTGCTATATTAAATGATGCACATTGGTAATGGCAATGTTGCCTGATTTCTGGATTACTTTTGTTGTTATGCAAAATAAAATGAACAAATGCCTTTTACTTCACAGCTAGTTAAACATTATGTTTACAATTACCTTGAGTCAGAAAACAATTAATCCCCACCAAGCTGCTTAGAGCACATTTTACATGTTTTTTTTTTAATCATTATTTAAGAGAAATATCTGCTCTGCTGTAACAGCAGCATATTTGTGTATATCACTATTTGTGTGGGTAACTCCGTATAACAACCACTGCTAATAATGAACTGATTGTTAGTTAAACTTGAGTAAATAGCTATTTTACTGTTGACATTTCAATAATAAATATGTCGTACTAATCAGTGGGCATGTTATACTTTAAATCTGTTTATGTCATTAAGTTGTGCAATATAAAATTCCATACTGTGAAAAAGTTTGCCCCCTCTCTGATTCCTCATTTTTTGCACATTTCTCACGCTTATGCTATAAATTTTAATATCAGAGAGGTTAACCAAGTAAATTCAAAGTGCACTTTTTAAATGATTGCATTTGTTAAGGGAAAAATACAATGACCCTGAGAGGTTAAACACACTGGAACTTAAAAAAAATGACAACAGTAAACCACAATAGAAGTAGAAAAAAACTCAGCAAAAGTCGAATAAAACACGAAGGAAGTAGAAAAATAGAAGAAAATATCACAAAACGTAATGGATGTGTTTTTGGGGACACAATAATGTGACGGACCAGCTACGGAAGTGACAGAAACCAAAAACAAGTGTAGGCTTACAGTGACACAGGCTTAGAAGAAGCAGAGGATTCATTGATGTTGTGAGGAATAAAAAGATGAACATAAAGTGTTTTAAACATATGATTAATATAATAGTGTCAGTACGTTTTCCATTAGCTGTTCATTGTTAGCTCGTCTGTCACGTTATTGTCTCCCCAAAAACACACCCATTGTGTTCTTGATTTTTTTAAAGTTTTTGCAGCATTTTTATATTATATATGCTTTTATTTTCTTATGTCGCAGTGTGTTTGACCTCTCAGAGCTACTGTAAAAAAAAAAGAAAGAAACCTGACCCTATTTAAAAAAAGTTGTCAGTCATCTTGCTGAGCTATTTTCAAAGCAAGAACTGAAAATGACAGAAACCTCCATTTAAAAACCCCCCAGACAAAGCTGAAAAACAGTGTAAACAATATCCATTTATTTAGATATTTAGGAAATATTCTGATATAGTGAAGCTTTATTATTTAATCTTTGCACAAAGAAGACATCATTCGACACAGACATGTTACATTTAAAGGGAGTGACAAACCCAGCGACCCTCAACAATAAATATGCTGATGCGTCTTTACACTCTAGGCTTGGCGTGATATGCATTTAGAAACATCAAATGAAGAATTTGCAGAGCTGCGTGGATTTAGACGACACAACGACAACCCCCTTTAAGAAATGCATCATTCCCTCTGCGTAACTTGAGTCTCTGCGTAACCAAAATGATTACATAATTTTTCACAAATCATGACACAGAAAAAAGAAAGACAAGCAGCCAACAATAAAACACTCACAGTGCACTGGTGTGAGTTATGGCACAAAGTTTTGTCTTCTGTGACCTGACAGCACACAGAGAGGTTTGAGTGTGGAGGCCACAGCAAGCAGCTGAGTGTCACGAACACGGCAGACAGAAAACAACCTGACGTTACTGCGGGACTGTTTCAGTGGATACTCCTGGAGGTATGAGGTTCTCAGTGGACTAAATAAACCGATGTATGCAGACGTCTCTGTTAAGGCATGAAATGAGAAACGAGGTAACGTCTATCTACTGCATCGTCACAGTTGCAATAAAGATAAGAGACATCCCGTCCCCACTGCTCTGAATAGAAGACATCACAGACACAAACAGAACAGCATGACGAACACCAGGACAAGTGTCTCTGTAAATATTATATGCCTTTTTCTTACATATATAACTGCTATGTAAAGATACAGTCTTTGGTCCCAAATAAAATATTGTGCACAACATACACTTTAGAGTTAGAGCTGAACTCAATGAGACAATGGTAGGACATTATGACTGCATGATGATGGCGATAGCACAACCGGTGTTGGTTTATTTATCTACCGGTGAAGCCGCAATCTACTGCCTTCTTCCTAAAACTAACAAACAGATAAAACACATTCAAATGTAGTGTCTCTACATTTAAAAGGGGAATTGGTTGGTTTTTTGCTGTGTTTCCACAGCCAGGCCCCAAAGATGAAGCCTGGGATGACAGAGGCTGTGGGAGGGTCTACCATACAAAGTTCCTGATTGGTCACCATGATTTTCTCTCCAGTTATGGTGCACACTGTGGTCCGTGCCATAGTCTCTCCTATTCCTGCAGCCGTTACAACCCTTGCAATCCCTCCCATCTCTGCAACCCTCACAATTCCTACAACCCCTAATATCCCTGCTACCAATTTCTGCAATCTGTTCCATTCCTCCAACTACTGCAACCCCAGTAATCTCTCACATCCATGTAACTCTGTCAATCTGTGCAACTGTGGATTTTTTCTCTCCTTTTAAACGTGAAAATACGAGGTGCATATACATGAACACAAAGGTCGCAACTACTTCATAAGCTGCTGTGAGACTGTGCTGTAATACAGGGAGCACGATTAGACGGCGCAACATCTTCTCACATGAAAAAGTCATGTGACCATGTTTACAGTTTAGCGTTAGCCTTTCAGATTGCATCCACGCTAAAACCACAAAAAGTCAAAATTGTGTTGAATTTGTTTCGGTTATCCTGTTGAGCGTCTCTGATTTATCCTAAACTTTTATTTTTTAGCAGAGTTGATGGAAAAGTTTTTATCCACATCAAGATGTTTACTTTACAAACATCATCACTTAACAAAGCACTGGACATGATGGAGTTTTAGCTGGAAACACGTGTATTCGACTTTATGAACATTTTGAAGTGCAAATGACAGAAAAAAACATCTCTTTCTAAAATATAAAATCTCATAGACTTCTGGATTACAACATGTCATACTCCACTTCTATGTGATTAAAATACATATGCTGTGTTATATATTTATTCCCTTTACTCCATTTCAAATAAAGGTGCTAAGATAAGTCACTCACTTTATCTTTAGAATGGCTCTTTATAACGTTTATACAAATCTGCACCACATCACATGTTATATCATCTCCTTTTTCAATATAGACATATTTTCTATTTTAAATAGTCATTACTGAGTTAAATAATCCTTTCTCTTATCTTAAATAGGTATTTGATATCGTTGCTGAAAAAAAATTTCTGCTCTTGATGAGGACCAGAGATGAGACCTTATGTCGATTGCTGCTGTAACATACATTCAGCCCTCAGTCTGAGGACAGAGAAGATAAGAGAGTGACTCTGATTTGTCATATTTCAGACAGAGGAAGGAGTTTTCTTCATTTAGGAGACGTAAAGTCAAAACAGTCCTGTCCTTTCAAACTGTTTAAGACTTTCAGTAAAACCAAAAACTTTACTTTTTGTGTTTTATAGAGAGCATCTGGATAGAAAAAACATCCATCCGTCACCTCTCTCACACGTGGGACTCATCCAGGTCCAGGTCGACGGGTGAGAGGGGGAGGGGAGAGCGGCGGGGCGACCGGCGGGGGGGAGGAGGGGACAGCAGCGGGGTGAGAAGCGGGTTCTCGGTGCCGTCGTCCTCGCTGAGGTGCAGCAGGGTGTCGCTGCGCGGCAGCAGGGCGGTTGTGTCCTCGTCCCCGGGGCTCTCTCTGATCCTAGAAGGCCCCGGGGGTGGTGGAGGAGGAGGAGCAGCAGCAAGATGAGTTGGTGGTAATGGAGGTGGCGGCGGTGGACCCGGAGCGGGTGCTGTGCTCAGCACTGGGAGTGGCGGTGGAAGAGGAGAGGAGGTGCGGGACAAAGGGAGAGGGGAGCAGGTTCTGGAGAGGGGGAGAGGGGAGCAGGTTCGGGATGGGGGTGTTGGAGTGGAAGGCCGGGAGATGGATGGGGGAGGGGAGAGGCTGCTGCGTAGCCCCCACTGCTCTCTCTTCTCCTTGCTGCTTAATGCTTGAGGGACCTGTGTGGGAATACACCTGCTCCTGTAGTTTAGCTTTTAAAGGGCTACTTCACACATAAATGACATAAAATTATATTTTTATCTCCTTAAAATTAGAGGAATAGCTGCAGATGGTCATCATTCTGGTTTGAAGGCCGTAAAGGCGTGCCACAGGGCTCAATACTAGGTCCACTCACTGGCCACTTTGTTAGGTACAGTTGTTCAACTACTTGCTAGCACAAATATCTAATCGATCAACCCTTTATATTTAGGCATGTACACATCGTGAAGACGACTTGCTGAAGTTGAAACTGAGCATCAGAATGAGGAAGAAAGGTGATTTAAATGACTTTGAATGTGGCATGTTGTTGCTGGTCTGAGCGTTTCAGAAACTGCTAAGATTTTTCGTAAACAACCATCTCTGGAGTTTTACAGGGGATGAGCTGAAAAACAGAAAATCATCTCAAACTGAGTTCTCTGTACTCAAACGGCCCCCATAGTCATCAGATCTCAATCCAGAGCACCACTGGGTTGAATCTATACCACAAAGAATTAAGTGGTTCTGAAGACAAAAGGCAGTCCGACCCAGTACTAGCAAAGTGTACCTAATCAAAAAGCTGGTGAATATAAATCAGTAGATACTGCTACAAAAAAAAAATAGGATTTTTTTAGTGAACCAACTATGTAAGTACTTCAATTGTATTGTTTATACCACAACATGACATGGTATAAAACATGGCGATGGTAAGAAGAAGATGAAATAAATGTAGGTAACACTTAGTACTATAGTTTTATTTATTTTATTTAATGTCCACAGCATTCTGCATTTCCTCCTTCAGCTGGTCCTACCTGTGCATTTGTAGGTCCGTGCAGGTCAGCCAAGATCATGGCTGAAGAGGTGGGGGGTACTTCCAGGGTTGGGGACTTTGATGGGGCAGGACTCGTCCCTCTGCCTTCGCCCGGTGGGTCCACAGTGCTGGGAGTTGGAGGCTTGCTTGCCCCCGTGGATGCCTGCTGGCCTTGATTCTCTGTAAAGGTGACTGACCTCTTTTGGTCTCCATGCGCTGTGGGCAGACATGCATGCGCACGTGGTCAAAACAGAGACGATAGCGCCAGCTAGCGACTCGCTAACACATTAGCACCACCAAAGAGAGTGGAGGCAGGGAGGGGATGGGAGAGGGGGAGGCAGGGGATTGGGGGGGTAATGCAAGACAGACATGCAGAGCGTCCTATTGGGTGAGGTTGCAGATAAAAGGGACGAGCCGTTGCAGGGTGGAGAGGAAGGGTTACGAGTTGTGTCTCACCTTCACAGTCCAATAAAGTTTCTTTATTTCGAAACAAAAGCATGAGACAGAACAGAGTGAGAAGAGTCAGTCTGGTGGCAGGTGGTACAGCAAACAGCATTGGAACAAACACAGAGGTCGTGAATGGGGAGGACGGGTCAGTTCAAGTCAGCACACTGACAATAAATAAAGTATTGTTACAGGTATAAGTGTTTGTAAGTCTGGATTTGGATTGTGTGCTTGATCTGAAGTGCAGGGTGAGTTTTGCTGTTACTTTTAAAGATAGTCACGCATCCTGTTTCAGAGTTTTAAAACACATGATGCGCTTTCATCATCCCTCATCTAAGAAAAGACAGATGAAAGCATGTGTGCTGTTACCCAGTGGTTTGTTCTTGGGCTGGATGCTCCTGCGCGTTGTAGAAAGCCTCGCTCCAGATCGACCGCGTGGTTCGGTTTTTGGAATGGACAGCAGGGGGCGTCGCATCTACGGGAAATTTAAGAAAATCCACAAGATGGTTAGCCTGCCCACTGTATTGTAGCGCCTATGTGTGATGTCTTCCTCGTCTTTTTAGTAAATAAAATGCTTTTTAAAAACAGGTTTATGTAACACCTGTAACGGGACACAACCCAAGAATGACTGAATTATTTAAAATAAATACATTTCCACATCTATTTAAAAAATAATAATAATGATTTATAATAATAAACATGAACATAATACAGAAGAAAGTTCTATAATTATTAAAATGACCACAACAGTGATTGTAACAATATAACAAACTTATTAGACGTCTGAAAAATATAAATATATAAAATGAAAAATATATTAAAATAATATAAATCTATATTGCTTCAAAGACTTTGTCTTTTTTATCCCCACATTGTTTAAGCATTTTTAGGGTGGCTTATTTTGATAACTTGATTGATAATCAACCCCGACTGTTTGCGCAGACGCCACTCCTCCCTGAGCCTGGTTCTGCTAGAAGTTTCTTCTTGTTAAAACAGAGTTTTTCCTTCCCACGGTTGAGCTCTTGCTCACAGGGGCTCGTATGATTGTTGGAGTTTTGTGTGTTTATTTGTATTATTGTATTGGTCCTTACCTTACAATATAAAGCACCTTGAGGCAACTGTTTTTGGGATTTGGCGCTATATAAATAAAACTGAACTGAAGTGAATTTCTTTTATTTTATGTGTGTGTCTAAAAATACTTTTAAATTCTATTTTCTTGTAATGTATTTGCTTAAATGTGAATTAAGATAGCACATACTCAATGCCATCAAGTTACATGGACACATGGGACACATGAAAAAAGGTGATGTCCACACCTGTCTGAGTCCTCGCTTTCTTCCTAACGGGGGCTGGATCAGGAGGTTCTGACCTGGTTCGCTCTGCACACTGGCCACCCTGATGCAGTCAGTCATAAAGAGACACACACACACACATTCACGTGCGCACATTCACGCAAAACACACAGAAATACGTCACCATAAAGGGACTGAAAAGCAAAGATTACCCAACCGTCGATAAACGCAACTTTGATCACAATAAGATGTCGCTGCTACTCTACCCATTCACTCACTACACAATACACACAGTGTGCTACAAGACACCCAATCACAGTACGGAAAAGAATAACAGTGCTGCCATGATTCAAACACTGAAAACACAACAGGGGAGTAGTAGGGCCTGGAGTGGCAATCCTGACAAAGCAACTTGTCTTGTTTTTTGTGCTACAAATGCCCCTGAAACACCTGAAATGTCCCCATCTAACCATGAAACAGTCATACGGCATATTTAAAGTTAGCTTCTAAACAAAAAACAACAACTAAAGTGTCCATTGTTTGTATTTTTTTGTGTTGCCACCCCAGTTCCCTCGTGCCCCTCCAGATTGGTATCCACAATAGGACGCCCAATTTGATCAGCGAAAAGCCTGATAGACACGTAAACAGTATGAAACACCATGGCACCGATGAGAGGCTGACTTTAGTGATGGCACATTAACTGTAAAGAACCACAGCTAACAGAGAAAGAACAGAGGCAGAGCTCCCTGGCCCCAGGGGCTCTGAGACCCTTTTTAACATTTTTTTTTTTGTAAAAGGGGGAGGGGGCCTGGTTAGGATAGCACAGCGGATGAGCTGAGAAGATGAGGGTCAGTGTGGAGCTCAAGGGGAAGTGAGGGGGGTTAAGGGGATAGAGACAAGGCACATTAGACCCACACAGAAAGAGATAGAGACGGGTAAGTGGGAGGTGGGGGGGCGGAGGTGTGACTGGCCGAGGCGATTTGATTCGATGCGGATGAGTGATCAACAGTGAGGCGGCCGATAGAGGTGGCCGTCCTGAGGTGATGCCACTCCCAGTGGCAGACAGATGCAAGAATGCACCAACGGGACACAGACAGAGAGAGGGCCACTGTACCTAGAGAGGTTACCCTCCTGCAGAAGACCCTGGGACTCATCTAGCACATTGGGTTCACTGTAAAAAGGGGGGCGAAGCGGGAAAATGGGAGTTTAGGGAGTGTAGTGAGATCCATCACCACCCTGAGCCCCTTCCTTAGCAGGGTTTATATAAGCCAGGGTGTTTCCTCTAACCAAAAGTAACCAAAGGCAGAGCAGACTTTTGATTTTTAACATTCTTACCATGAAACAGAGTCTTAACACTGCTTAATAAAAAACATGATAAATCAACAGAGATATACATAGATAAATATGACTGTGGTTGTGGAATATGACTGGTTGATTTCTCGTCCATCGGTCGGCTCTACATGTTACATAATAAACAGGAAAGAGTTGAACATTTCATGAAAGCTGCTCTGAAAACAGAAATAATCTCATTAGTTTAACCAGCAGGATAGAAGCACAGTGGTTCTCAAATATAGCTGTGAAGTTTAGACACTTTAGCTTTTTGTAGTCAAGAGTCAACGTATTTGAGAGTGAAGCTATCAGCTGATTTTTTTATTGGTTAGCAACCTGCATTCATAGATCGCAAGTGTAGAAACATATTAATAAAATCCTGGAACATGACATTACAAAGGAGATGTACGTCAGGCACTCAGGAGCCTTGATTGTGAAGCATAAACTCGCTGTAAGCCTCTGACGTCTATAACTGACGACATATGTTTCAGTTAGAAATTTGCACTGTAGCTACACTATGTGGTAAGCACAAGCCCCTCTAAAACTGCACCAAAACCTATGCAGGATTAGGACTTTTTCAGGGCCCCTGAAAAAAATTACTGGGGGGACAAATGTCAGAATTAATCTCCTGATTGACTGTTTTTGTAGAATTCTTTGATTGATCTAAGAAATCAAACTTCTGAGATTAATGTCAAAATTAATCTCATGACAAAGAGTTATATAAAAATGATTACTATCTTCTCAGAATACTGAAATTATTGTCAGGATTCAGACTTTTTCCACTCAGAGTTTTGAGATAAATGTCAGAATTAATCTCGTGACTAAGATTAATGTTCAAATTCTGACTTTTTTCTCTGAATTCTGAGAACAAAGTCAGAATTAATTTTTTTCTTCTCAGAATTCTGAGGGATAAAAAATCCCAAAAGACACTCCCCATTTCTTATTAGTGGCCCTAATCCTCTTCTGCATTAACCTGATGTGTACCTCCCTAATGTAACTGCATGTGGCACCGATGTGGCCTGTAACTATTGTGATCAGCACAGCTGAATCCAGCTAATGTTTTGCCAAAGCTTTGTAATTAATAAATGAAAAAGGAACAATTCTTTTCTGAATATAAGGAATACTAATCATAGCATTAATATAAGGACTCACGAATGTCAGTTAACCCCTGGAGAGAGACTGGTGAAAACACTGGATGGTACAGGGGGGAATTTTGTGACCTAGTGACAGCCTGTAACCATTTGCTGGTCAAGGAAAACAGATAGTTCAGAACAACTGGTTTCCAGGTGACTGGTGCCTTAATGCAGGTTAAACAGAGCTGGTCACTGTAGGCCTTTTTACTCCTTTGTTTCCTGTTATAAAGCTGGCTGTTTGATCATGCAGGATCTGCAGTTAGCTCTATTTTTCAGCCCTTTTGTTTTCTCCCTTTCACTCGGTCTGACATCGCCTTTTAATGGCTAGTGAGATTATTTCTGCCTTCACACCATTTCATCTTTACTTTTCAAGTACAGGAAGAACAACTTGCATATTGCAGCTAACAACTAACTACTAAACCACCATTTTTTGTTTGTTTTTTAACCGATAAAGACTAAACAGATTGAATTAAAAAAAGATTTTCACTGAACTAGGTGTGACTGTTTTACATAAGTGCTTATCTGTGGCTCCCAGGTTCAGTGGGAAATGTTACCTGTGGCTGGGCAACATGGTGGTGCGGGGGGCCTCGGGCTGAGAGGCCGCCGAGCCAGTGGCGTGGCTGGAGAAACGGCGCTGTGACATCACCCTGGGCATGAAGGCTTCGTGCTCGCTCACCACGCTGGGAATGCTCATGGAGTCAACTGCAGCGAGAGGAACGTAGAGTGGTGAGTTCACTTTAAAGGAAGTGAACAGGAATGAGTGAGAATAGCTGGTGAAAACAAGGGAACAGTGTTTCTGACTCTCTTCATCGTCCTCGTCGGTACGGCTGAGCGTGTCCTGTGAGGGCTGCCGTGACGGTTGGCTGTCCTGCTCCCAAACTGTTCCAGTGCCTGTGTTGGATCGCGACATTGTGGCCAAACTGAGGCGGTAGGCTGACGTGGAGGTGCCCACCGTGCTGATGGATGTCTTGCCCTGATATGCTGTGGGGTGGGAAACGCCATACGTGACTGCAGAGTTGATAGCTTCTATTTGAAAACACTTACAGGACAAGTTCACCCTGTTTATCCGTCTATATTACTGATTCCTTTTACGTGGACATTTTTTTAAAAACATACTCATGTTCCATTAAGAAATTAAACATACAGACATACACAGCAATCATCTCCTGTCAGATTATATCAGGGTATTTGGACTGCAGTATGTTGTACGTCAGTATGTGTGTGACGAGAAGCCAAAAAACACTAGATGGATAAAATGGGATTTTTAGATGAACTGTTCCTTTAATTTTTTAGTATGTAGCTCCTGACCCGAGCCGCTGTGCACAGCCTCTTTGAGGATCTTGAGCTCATTGTTGAACTCTGCAAACAGTGAGCTCTTGCAGAGAGGTCGTGGGATGAAGCGCCGCTCCAGCTGATCAGCGATGTGGTGGCGCGCTGTGATCTCTTCCTGGGAATCGGCCGGCTGGGTCAGCAACTGGAAAAGTAAGATGGAGGAAAAGTGAGGAAGATGACAGCAAACTTTTCAGGAGTGCTGAAGGAGCAGGAGGCTCCTGAAGTCCCCTACCTTGCACTGTATAAAGGGTCTGAGCAGGACAAAAATAGGGATCCGGGTTCGGACGATAAAGTCGATGAAGTCCCAGAAGGCCAAGCCGCCCACCTTCCTCAGAGCCATCTCCTTCACCTGCAGGCTCAGCCGATACCACTGGTTCCCCAGCGAGCGCTCGAAGCAAATCAGCACCACCTTCAGAGCTGTGGAGGAAGGAGGATGAGAAGAGGAAGACAAAGCAAAGCTATAAAATGTTCTCCCCTCTTCTATTGTACCTAAATAAGCAGCCTGGCTCGTGGACTCTGCTAATCCCTCCCTACGCAGATCTTTCCCAGGGTCACCCGGCGTGGAGCAGTGAGCCGGAGAGGCGTCAAGCATAAAGTTCTTGGTGCGGGATGTGGAGATGATACGAGGGGGAAGCAGGATGTTGATGACTGTCTGTAGGAGCAGGAAGACCTCCGGCTGCTCCAGGTGGGGGCTGTCTGCATCGAGAAAACAAAACAAAAGCAGGAAATACAAAAAACCTGAGCAAGATGCTGATTGGCGTTTTAAGTCTCCTCCTCCAATCGCACCAATAAATCACCTTTGCTCCCGGAGCCTACAGTTAACACGAAGGGAATGAGCAGGTTGAGCAGCATCCCCTCCCGCCTTTCCTGATTGGTGAAAGGTGAGATCACGTGACTGAGGGGGAAGTCTTCCTTCAAGGCCTGTGGAGAAGCGCGAGGGAATTAGCATTAGCACGCGGAGCAGCTGCTTTATGAGTGGGTGTTTGATAGGGTCATCTCGCCATACCTGAATCTGCAGAGCAACCAATCGGACCACGGCGGTGCTAAAGGGCAGAGGCGGAGACAGGTAAGGGCTGAGGTGGAGGAGTGGCAGCCCGTCCGCCACACTGGAGGGGCCGACCACACCCATCACCTGACAACAGACCAGACAAACCACCCCACCAAAAAACTTAAGAAAATGCTAAAAAAAAAAGAAAAACAACTTTGCTTTTCAACATCTTTGCAGTCCCATACCAGGTTGACGCAGACGTTGATAAGCGAGCGCAGGTGAGGCAGGAACGAGATGATCGGCTGTCGCTGCAAGGTCAGGCAGATCCCCTCGATCAGGCTACTGGCCGCCTCCCACTCCACCTGTCTCCTGGAGAACAAACAAGTACACACCACCACCCCCCGAAACCACATACAAGCACATTGTCATGAGTTTAAAAAAAAAAAAGAGCTCACAGGGAAAAACAATTCTGCCCCTGAAGGGAGTTTGTTTGTTTGTAACCAATCTAGTGTCGACAGTTTTCAAGATATCACCTTCAAAGTTGGTAAAATGGTAGATATGGTACAACCTATATTAACCCTCTCAGGCTCAAATTAAGTTTCTGTTGCTAATGCACAAAAGAATACCTGCAGTGGTACTTCTGAGTAAAAAAACTCATAAAATATGTATGTGGGGTAATCTGCAACGCCTGCCTTGAGAGGGTTAACAACTATTTTTTATGGCCCGTCTTCAAACTTCACATCAACATACTAAGCCTTGGGGGACATTAGCACCCAAGGTCAAAGTTGACCTTGAAAAGAAACTTCAAGAAACCACATCAAGGAACATTTCAGATGAAAGTGCATGGAGAGAGCTGCACAACACACTCAATATTTTTTCATTATGATGCCCTACGATGGCACAATGTTGCCATAAAATTTCACAAAATTACACAGCATGAATACATATTCAAATCTCAAACTTTTAGAGCTCATAGAAGTCAAAGATTGCATCAAAGACAACAAATGTCGCAAAGCTCACAAACATAGCCAACTAAACACTGCAGCAACAGATCCGCCTCAGAGCAGTGTTACCTCTCAGCTAGCTGCCTCCAGTCTACAGTCAGGGAAGCTTTTCTGTACTCTTTATTACCAACATTTATGCATTTATGTATATATGCAAATGGCCCTCTGTGATAGTTTTACTCCAACTTTCTACAGTTTTTTGCAGGATTGGACCACTGGAAAGGCGAGGATAATGAAAAGTTATGTTAAACGTGTGTTTGGTTTTTTTACTTTAGAGCAGTATTACCGCAATACTCAACATACTGCAAAACTTTAAAAACTACAATAGTATTGTATTGTGGGCTGTCTGGAGATTCCCACCTCTAGTAAATACCTGACCATATGAATAAGGACTTTCAGGAGACAAGTTCACTGAAGTCCCTGAAATATTTGGATGTGTGCGATCTGACGGCAGCAGATGTGAAGGCCTGATGTTTTGTCTATAGCTTCTCAAGTACAAGTAACATAATATTCTTTAAAGCAGTCTAAATCAGTAGAAGACGACACAATCACGATGAATTACTTTTACTGAAACATGCAGAGAAGTTGATTTCCAGTTCCAGCTCTTGAGACGAAATATTGCGGCTTTAGTGTTTGACTTGGTTTTTATGTATGAAATTTATTTTATGAAATTTCTTGAAAATAGAGATTATAACTGTGATTATTTGTATCATTACACTGGTAATTCTAATACCAGCAGGTTTCTTGGTCATTACTGCATCAGAATTGTGGAAAAATCTTAGCAAACAAAAGTTTAAATTAAAGCATTAAAAACTTTTTAAGATGCATCAAAATTTTAAAATACGCATATAAAGAAAAAAGATTTTTGCATTGCATCACATCTATAAGGGTGATGAAGAATTCGTTCTTCATTGTGAGCTAAATAAAGACTAAAAAGACAACATAACACCTATATGTTGCTTTCCATGGCCAAAGACTGGACACTCCAGGCATAGAGGAACGCTGCCACTGATCCATTGTTAGAACAAACATCGTCACACACTTTTATGCCATTACGCATTTAAACTCACAGACAGGAAAACACAGTCCACAGAAGCACTTACGGTACAGCACCCACGAAGGCAGCGCTACAGAGGACAGTGCCAAGAAGCCGTCTATTCACTGTACACACCACGGCAGCGGCACAGCACGATACACTCACAGGGAGACGGAGAAAGAAGAGGGATTGTGTTCAACAGACCTGCTGCATAAAGCCTGAGGGCGAGCGCACCTGAGCGTGGGCATCTTGTGGATCTTGTTGAACATGCGGTCCAGCCTCTTGAGGATGAGGATGAGGGCAGGCCGGACGGCCTCGGACGACCAGTCGGTGATGGGCAGCATCTCCATGATGTAACGCCGCAGCCCTCGGCTCTCCATGGTCAGGGTGTCGTAGGGCGCCAGCTTCAGCAGGGCGTGGGCGATCTCTGCCAGCCTGGGGGCAGTAACATTCATTCAGTTCAACTTACAAGTGCTTTTTAGGATACAGCTTTAATTAACTAAGGAATGTGAAGAAACAACTTTACTGACTTTATTCCCAAAATGTGTGTATTGTGTCAACGAGATATCAACCGAAGTTGAATTAGGGCCGATCTGCAATAGTGTATAACACTATGCATAAATGCATAGTACGTGTAAATATTAATTAATATCTTAAGAACAAACAATTGCCACAACAGCAAGAAGGAAAACAAGTTTGAAGTGCCTTAAGTTTCAAAATAAGAGCAAGTTAATTGTCCACTAGTCAATCGACTATAGATACCTACAGAAGAGGATTAGGGCCACTGGAAAAAAAAAAAGTGGGCATATCTTTTTTTCTTCTTTTCAGGAATTCTGAGAAAAAACTCTGAGTTCTGAGATTAAAGTTAGAATTCTGAGAAAAAAAATCTGACTTTTTTCTCAGAATTCTGACTTTAATCTCACTTTAATTCTGACTTTAACCTCGGAATTCTGGCTTTAATCTCACTTTAACTCTGACTTTAACCTCGGAATTCTGACTTTAACCTCAGAATTCTGACTTTTCTCAGAATTCTGACTTTAATCTCACTTTAATTCTGACTTTAACCTCGGAATTCTGACTTTAATCTCACTTTAATTCTCACTTTAACCTCAGAAATCTGACTTTAACCTCACTTTAATTCTGACTTTAACCTCAGAAATCTGACTTTTTTCTCAGAATTCTGACTTTTCTCAGAATTCTGACTTTAATCTCACTTTAATTCTGACTTTAACCTCAGAATTCTGACTTTAATCTCACTTTAATTCTGACTTTAACCTCAGAATTCTGACTTTAATCTCACTTTAATTCTGACTTTAACCTCAGAATTCTGACTTTAATCTCACTTTAACTCTGACTTTAACCTCGGAATTCTGACTTTAACCTCAGAATTCTGACTTTAACCTCAGAATTCTGACTTTAATATCACTTTAATTCTGACTTTAACCTCGGAATTCTGACTTTAACCTCAGAATTCTGACTTTAACCTCAGAATTCTGACTTTAATCTCACTTTAATTCTGACTTTAACCTCGGAATTCTGACTTTTTTTCTCAGAATTCTGACTTTAACCTCGGAATTCTGACTTTAACCTCACTTTAATTCTGACTTTAACCTCAGAAATCTGACTTTTTTCTCAGAATTCTGACTTTTCTCAGAATTCTGACTTTAATCTCACTTTAATTCTGACTTTAACCTCGGAATTCTGACTTTAACCTTGGAATTCTGACTTTAACCTCAGAATTCTGACTTTAATCTCACTTTAATTCTGACTTGAACCTCAGAATTCTGACTTTAATCTCACTTTAATTCTGACTTGAACCTCGGAATTCTGACTTTAACCTCGGAATTCTGACTTTAATCTCACTTTAATTCTGACTTTAACCTCAGAATTCTGACTTTAATCTCACTTTAATTCTGACTTTAACCTCGGAATTCTGACTTTTACCTCAGAAATCTGACTTTTTCCCCTCAGAATTCTGACTTTTCTCAGAATTCTGCCTTTAACCTCAGAATTCTGACTTTTTCATCAGAATAATTTTTCCTCAGAATTCTTACTTTAATCTCAGAATAAGACTCATAAGAAATGCTAAAAGCATTTTGTAATTTAAACACAACAAAGTAAAGCCTGTGTGTTATCCATCAAGTGCTGGATGTGTGAAAGAATGTAGGTGGTGAGAATTAATGAGTCATAACTTTCTGACTAAATCTGCTGATGCCCAGCAAATACTTCAAGTTACAGTTAGTAATTTTTATGTTATTTCACCAAAAAGCATTCTGTACTCCTAAATATATCTAGAATAGTTTGTAATTACATCTTCCAGCGAGCTGAAGCAGTCTCATATCAATAATGTAATAAAAGCATGAAGCAACGAGACAATAATGTCACAGTCATCTGAATAAAATCTCATCTTCTTTCTCCTCACCTCAAGCTGAAACCCTAACCCCTAACCCTTAGGCTGAAAATCCCATGTTCCCTCTGACAAATAGTTTGATTACAGTCTCACACTGAATGAGAGTTTATCTAATACATTTCAACCAACAGTGTTAGATACACGTCAAAGAAAGTTTCACTGATAGAGGATAACAGTTTAGCATATCCTTAACAAGTCACCTCAGTACTGCTGGTCAGAAGTGAGCTTCACTGACTCATCGACTCATTTTGGACTCCCTTCACAAAGTTTTACAGCCTCCTTCAGAGTAAATGAAGCTGGATGCTTCTCAGTCTGCATTGACAGCTGAGGTAAACAGTGGAGTGACAGGGAAAAATTCCAGGGTGGATTTGAATTTGATCCAAACATTAGTGGAAACACAGATACTGAACTGTTTGTATTTCATCTCTCTTGGCTGACTGAAACATGTTTGTCCTATAGCAGCCACTGTAGTTAGGGTTATGCACTTGAATCTCAATGGGTAAGAAAACTAAATAATTTGACAAATTTACACACTGTAACTAAAATCAGCTGCTATTTCATCGCACACCTCATGTGGGACTTGATGTCCAGTAGCTCCAGAGCTGTGACCCGCGGCTCGCCTGCAACGTTCTGCAGGATTTTGAGCCGTGGCCCGCAGTGTTTGTAAAACTCGGTGCAGATGTTCAACAGGGACTCCCGTGGACGGCGGAACTCCTCCCTGGCAATGCGCTCGTCCAGCTCCTCCCTTGGCATGCCCTGGCCCTCCTCCAGCAGGTGAAGATTGTCCCTGACAATACAAAGATCTCCTCAGTCTTGGTTTTCAAACTCCAAAACTGCACTATAGTCATCTATTCTGAGACAGGTGAGAGTTAAAGTTCTGACCTGGTGTTGACCCCTCCGGACATGGCGTGGTTAGCCGTAGTGCCGCCCTTGTGGCCCTGATCACAGCGAGATATCTGGGGAGCCGTCATGGGCCTGTGGACGATCAGATGACAACAACTAAGAGGAGCTAAAAGCAAATCTAGACTCAGTTGTGTCTGCATTGGTAAGAGACAAACCTTGTGAGGGTTTCAGAGCTGTAGAGCAGGGCCTGCAGAGACGTAGCTAGGGCAGCGATGGCCGCAATCTCATCTCTGGCAGCCGAAGCAGACTCCATCGTAACTGTGTTGCTCTTCAGTTTCTGGAGGTAGCAGGGAACCAAGGCCTCCAGCACCATCAGCATCTGGAGACTGGAGAGGGAAGCATGGATAGTATGAGGACAGAAAGCAACTGACAGAGAAAGACGCCTCGATGTTTTTATTGATACCTCCTGAAGGATTCGGGGGCATATGCAACCACAGTGACGCACAGCTTGATGGCCTCGCTGATAGAAAAGGTCAGGTCCTCATTACCATAACAGAAATCTGTGACATATACAGAGTACAGTCAAACTAGTCCAACAGTAATGTTAGACTAACAGTTGAATTTATGAGGCTTCCTTTACAGACTTATTTGATATAAGAGGTTTAATGAATTTGGGCATCAGTCTGAGTTTCTGGACTTCTTTACCAAGTCTCTACTCTCCGACTAAATCCATATGTTGATACCTACGGCAGCTTTGTCTGGAGCCAGTAAAATTGACAGTTTACCCAGAGAGCGTAGAGGCTTCTCAGCTTTGACCAGCTCCAGAGCATCCAGGGCATCCTGGGTTTCACCTTCTAGAGAGACCAGCAGGTCGAACAGACACTGGGCCGAAACTCCTTTAGAAAGACCGGTACTGGTGCTGGTCTGAGATGGATAAGAAGAGAGAAATGCATCAAAGGAGACGAAGAACTTGCAGTGGTGCTGACCGACTGCAGATTCATTTGAATGAGTCCGAAAGTCTTACTGTGAACTCGAGCAGCGGAGCAACGCTGGCAAACAGCTGCAGGATAAAGGGTTTTCGATGGAGGATGTAAAACTGCCGGCAGCAAAACTCAATGCCCTGCCTCAGAAGAGGGTTGCTCTCGTAGTCTGCATAGACCTGTCACAGCAGAACAGGGAGAGGGGATGGGAAATGTAAATTACTGCGAAACTGGAATTCAGAGCCAACTGCTCTTCCTCCACTCACTGTCTAGGCTCAGTTAAGTGTGCACAGGTAAGCATACCTGCAGCATGGTTGGCAGCATCCACTGGTACCCGCTCAGGGAGAACAGATGGTTAAAGTGAACGGCGGTGTTGATGGCGGTCGCCGTGTACTGCCTCAGCAGGGAGCTGTCCTCGGGGTGCAGCAGAAGGGCCCCGTTGAAGACGTTAAGGAACAGCATCATCTCATCGCCCCACGGGTACTCACTGGGCATGCCCAGAAACATTTCCTCCAACAGTTTGATCCACAACACCTTGTGGAGAGTGTCCAAGCCAAACAGCTCTTTTCCTGGAAGGCGGAGCAAAGCAGGATTCATTATCCTAAAATAAACAGTAGGAGCTATACTCAAGTTTATTAAGCTGTTAGTCTTTTTCTCACCTTGAGGCTCATTAAAGAGGGAGAACTCTGCATCGATGGCGGTGCGGGGGAAGGAGGGCAGGCGAAGCAGGTCCTCCTGCAGCAGGGAGACGTGGGACTGCTTGTGCACAGCTGGCATGTGTTGTGTGAGGGAGATGAGGAAGAGGACTCGACCGACTTCTTCTAGTTTACGGGAAAACACCTGAAAACAAAAATTCAGACTATGATTTTCCTGTTGCAGGACGCTGTTTAGGGGCTGATTTAATTTTCACATTTCCAACCTTACCTGTTTCTGGATGAGCTCCTGTCCTTTCTCAGGCAACATGTGGACCAGGTTGAGCTGAGGAGAGACTGACCTTCGGAACGGGTAGATGTCTCTAACATATGTCTGAAGGATAGAGAGAAAAATAATTACACTAAATATCTCTATGTTTAAAATTAAATTCAATGCCAGAGGTACAGTGGAACAGATGTGACTCAAAAGCACTGGTCTGACCTTTCTAATCTGCACAGAGCAAGACCGACCAACACTAACATACATATGAACTATTATTGATGATTAATGAAAATAGGTCTTGACTTCAGATAATTTAGTGCTTTTAAATAGTTGTTGCTTTTTTCAGTGAACAAAAAACCCCCTCAAAATAAAGTTCCCACCTTTGAATAATGGATGAGGTTCCATCGTTTATCCATGAGGAAGTAGTGTGCCGATCTGGCCTCGGGAATGTTGAAAAATTCCAGACACTCCTGGTTGGAGAAAAAGGAGATGGCTGATTAGTTTACTCACGCTGAATTACAATTTTATGCATTTAGCACACGCTCGCCCAGCATGATTTGAATTTAATTACAGTGATAAGCCTCCTCGGTCTTGCCTCACTGTGTGTGTGATTGACTGAGATGAGAGTTTTTACCTTTAGCAGGGCTTCAAACTGAGTGTCTTCGTGGACTGGTAGCTGGGTTGGGATGTCACATTCATTCTGCCCGTGCACCACCAGCGTTTTGGTTCCTGCAGCAACAAAATGCATGAAAATATTTACATTTTGTGACATATTGTTGATTTCTGTTATTCCATCCATCCATTCACTTCCGCTTATCCTTTTCAGGGTCGCGGGGGGAGCTGGAGCCTATCCCAGCTATCATAGGGCGAGAGGCGGGGTATACCCTGGACAGGTCGCCAGTCTGTCGCAGGGCCAACACACAGGGACAGACAACCATTCGCACTCACATTCACTCGCACATTCACACCTAGTGGCAATTTGGATTATCCAATTAACCTATCCCCACAAGTTGCATGTCTTTGGACGGTGGGAGGAAGCCGGAGTACCCGGAGAGAACCCACGCAAACACGGGGAGAACATGCAAACTCCACACAGAAAGACCCCGGCCTGATGGTGGAATTGAACTCAGGACCTTCTTGCTGTGCGGCAACAGTGCTAACCACCGTGCCACCCCTTTTTTTTTTTTCACCCATTCACACACACATTCACACACTGGTGATGGCAAGCTACATTGTAGCCACAACCACCCTGGGGTGCACTAACAGAGGCGAGGCTGCCAGACACTGGCGCCACCGGGCCCTCTGACCACCACCAGTAGGCAACGGGTGAAGTGTCTTGCCCAAGGACACAACGACCGAGACTGTCCAAGCCAGGGCTCGAACCGGCAACCTTCCGATGACAAGGCGAACTCCCAACTCTTGAGCCACAATCGCCCTCAATCGATTTCTGTTATTGAACATTAAAATTAAAACAACAACAAAAAGAGTGACCATAAGGGTCTTTCTCTGTCAGTATGAGACTTGTTTGAATAAAGCTAGAGACCAGAAACAGAAGTTTGCTTTTTGTCTTAGGAAACAATGCTTTTTATACTTTTACCTTTTATCTTTGTTTTGATTTAGAAATGCTGTTGGTATATAGCTGTGGAAATGCTCAAGTTGACTACCTTATCTCAGTGAATGAACCACTTCAGACTAGAAGTGAGAAAAAAGGAATCTAATGATGGATATCAGGGTTCATAATGTCCCTTTTGTTAAAAAAAACATGGTTGTGATGTGTGTTTAGTAACCTGTTGTCTTGTAAAATGGTTGGGTGTGCTTGGGAAAAGAAAGACACATCCTGATATTACCGGGGTTAAACTACACCTTGCTACATTTGGCTGTTCCCTTATCAGTGGGGGCATCACCACAGCGGGTAACTCTCCATGTTTTGTTTTTGCAGATTTTTTGCCAAATACAACCTCAAAGTGAATTGGTGTCTCCGGCTGGTGCTGAACCTGCAGCCTCTCATTTGCCAAGAACCCACTTCACTATGTGGCCACCCCAGTAAAAATGCAACTTAATATTAAATAACACGGTGCTGATCAGACATTGTGGGTATCTCAGCTGGTCTATCGGTCCTACCTTGGTCTGTTTTGCCAGATCGGTGGACGGTCTAAACAAAGATCAAATACAGAGGTGGCACCTGTGCATCAAACACCCTCTGCACCACAAAGTCATCGTTTATAAAGTGCTCCACAAACTGGAGCGTCAGAGCTAACTGGTGGATTCTGGTGGAGAATGGTTTTACAATACAAGCATTACTTATGTCTGCAGTATTTAGCACTCACCTGGCATCGATGCTGTGACCAGCAGTTTGACCTCACACTGCTCTTTCTTCATGGTCTGCTTCAGGTCTTTAAAGAAGAGCCCCTCCACGTAGCCGACCACCTCCCAGAGGAAGGTCAGCGTGGCCGAGATGGCGTCCATGCCCCATTCACAGGGAGTCCGCACAAAATACATGATCAGGCCCACCTTAAAGGAGGAGAAATGATGATGAGGAGAATAAACAGAACTGATGACAAATATAAAGGTACAGGTGAAGGTAGCTGGTGACCCACCAGGTAGTTAAAAAGGATGTGAGAGGTCTGGGCTGGCAGATCTCCAATGTTGAGCAGGAGCTTCCTAAGCATGTACATCAGCTCGTCCTGGTGCAAAAACCAAACAAATGGACAAACAATAAAAAACTCATTGCGAGTCTTTTTCCCACATCTGTCCGCAGGTGTTTGCCTACCTGTCTGTTGCTAACTGTCAGCTTTTCCAGGAAGTGGCGGAGAACGAGAGCTGGATCTTCAATGAGGCAGTTCCAGAGGATTTGCTGGGCAACAGCACTCACTGAGGAAACATTTTTGCATAAATAACCAAAAAAAAAAAATCACAAAAGTTTTGATGCAAATTCATTTTTTTGTGTAGTGACAGCTACCAGCCACGCCATCCTCTCTAACTTCGCCGTCTTCCATGAGGTGCACTATTGGTAGGACGGCAGCACAGATGCATGCTGGGAAGACAGCTTGAGGCGGCTGTAGCATGTGGTGAGTGGGTGTGTGTTCTGTTGTGTTTTCTTCATCTGGCAAAAAAAAAGAATTTGTAAAGAGCAAGTTTTATATAAAAAGTTTAAATTCATTTGTTTCTGACATTTTTCTACCTTCAGCACTGGCCAGCGAGCGGACAGACCATACAGAGCCCCGGCGGAAAGAGTAGTTCCTGTGGGAGTTGCTGGAGGCGCAGGATGGGCTGACAGACAGACGTCGTGATGCCAGGTTCACCACTTCTTCTGCTGGCGGGATCAATGCCAAACATAACCAGTAGAGGTACAGGGGGAAAAACAACATGCTATCAGGGTAAAGAGCTATGCAGAGTCAAAACACTGTGTGCTAATGTGGCAACCTGCAGGGCTGAAATATGAATCCAGCAAGCAAGTGCCAAAGTCTGCAGTTCCTCTAATGAGCACATGAGGCTGAGTCCAAGTGTGAGTCAACCACTATAAGCACCCATGTTTAACATCTACACTTTACATACTTAAAGCATTAAAAAGCATGTTTACAGTATTGTGCAAAAAATGCTTTTGGGCTCTGAGAATAGTTTTACCCTTCGTAAAAACACAGTTTTGACTTTACGAATCATCTTTACGAATGTAGCTTAGTAACCAAGCGTGCTCATGTTAGCACTCCCCCTTTCATCTACCGTAAATATGGTCACTTCTGGCTTTCAAAACTATTACGGCTGTATAAAAGGTGGAAAACGTGGATGTGGCCATCATTACATTACCCACTGGTTTTGGAGCTTAAATGTTAGTGTGTTATAGCCATATTGTTTTTCTTGGAGTGCTAACTTATCAGCTGCATCCCTAAACTGTATGGGTGCACTATGTCAACTCAGTATTTCACTCATCAAAACTGAAGCACAAACCATCAGGATGGTCTGTAGAAAGCTGAAGTATTACTCAGATAATCCATTAAAAATGCTCTAAAAGGCACTGAAAGCACACAAATCATAAAGAGGTTTAGTCTAATGGCTTGAAGTAGTGGACGAGACCTAGCAGCTGCCATCTACCTATATTGGACACCTGTCAGTTAACCATAGACAGTACAAATCATCAACTCAGCTTCTGGGTCAGAACAATAACACCAGTGCAGAAGTGCCTTAAACCTGCATTCTGTCTGAAGGCCGCCAGTCAGTGATAGCGGTGACGTGGGTTTTGCAGACACATGATCTAGAGGTTGGTCTCCAACCAGAAAATGCTGGGAAAACAATTGCTTAACCTTGAGTCACACAGGCCTACTTACCAGAGAGCAACCCCACTGGCAACCACTGGTTGCTAGGAAAAAATACGCAGTTGCAAACCGAAATACAAAGACTTCCTTGTGATTAATATGGTCGCTAACATATTGCTGCAGAATAACAATCTTTTATAGACTGTGCTTTCTGAGCTGTAGTAAAACTGAAAAGTCCAATGAAACCTGGAATGGAGGCTGTTCGCCTTCAAAGCAAAAGTTGTGCCCTTTAAAACATGTTGGTTGTAGTACTGAGGTACAGCTTTTACTTTGAAGGCAAACTTTATTCATTCGTCATTCGTTGTACTACTGCTCAGCTAGTAGTTAACAAGTACTTGCAGAGAAACATCAAAAACTACAGGCAACTGTGGCAACCAAAGCATTCACAAGGAGGTTTTAGGTGCAGCACCTTCTTTGAATTCGATTTCACATTTCTTTGCATTTCTTGAGTAATGTGCACATGACGTCACATTGCCAACCAGTTTTTAAGATGGAGAAAAGGGATAATCAATCCAAAAGGCTAACACAGTTTTTGCACCAGTCTGCAGAAAGCTTTTTAATGCTGTTAACACAAGAGGGTCGACTCTGTTTTGAAATAACTCTCATTTGGCCACTGGAGGAACTTCTGTGCTCGCTGTTTTCCACCTCTTGAGGTTTTTCTTGTATAAAACACAAGTGCTCATACGCCTGGCGGCCCCACCTTCCTCCTCTTGCTCGGGTGGAGGGCTGCATGTGGGTTCGTAGCAGGCCTCCTGAGCCACAGGGATGGCTGTGATGATGCTGGCCTCGCGGCCCAGACGCCGCTTCTCCTCCTCCTGCTGCAGGTTCTTGAGGATGTGCTCAGCTCGCTGGTGGGAGCGCGACACCGCCCGCGCAGAGAAGGATTTCTAAAAAGGAGGGGGCGAGGATCAAATAGCACAGAGGTAGAGCAGCGGGTGTAGAAATTGTAGGAGGTTCAGAATCGGGGGCAGGGGGCGGGGGGAATGCACAAATTAGCACTTTAAATCTTTCAGGAATGTGTGTGCACAGCTACAATAGGCTTCTGAGGAGCAACTGGACAACACATTAATACAGTAACTCTCCTCCAGCACACCGATCTCATGCTCTAAAATGCCGTCCTGAGCATTATGAAGCACGCTGCAGTGTAGACGTATAGAATAGGAGCAATTTCAATCACGATAAACAATAAATGTGTTCAGACTGGAAGATGGAGAATTTACTGTATCTTGTGCACAGTAATTGCCTCACAGCATTCGCACAAACAAATCTAAAACAGCCATGATATGAAAAACAAACACAGCAAAGTCATTCTCATCCAATGACCATGCATCAACAGCACGACACACACAACATGTCTGTATGCCCGATGCATGCTGTTATTTTCTCCTTAACAATCAAAGCATGTGCCGGAAGACTCTTTTTAAATATGTGGATTGTGTGTGTCCCTGATCAAGATGCAACTATCCAAGATGACCCATGAAACCGCCCCCCAGCTTCTGGTCCGTGATGAAAAACCTAAAAGGTCGCTTCCCCTTCTGTCTTTAATGGTCTGAGGTAACAAGATGCATCAGCAGCACAAACACCCGGACAGAAATACCAACTTACTATGGCATGGACTGACTGAATTAATGTGGGGTACTAAAAACAAAGACAGTCGATTAAATTATAGAACATGTGCTCGCTCATTAAAATCTCATATTTCTATTCATGCTTTATGAAAAAAAAATATTTAAAAAAGACAAGAAATTAAAAGGAGGCACCAAGAAATCTGTGTTCACACATTTTTCTTATATTTGCAGATTTCTTGGTGCAGTTTTCCACATTAAACTTGCAGCAATAACAAATGTAATATTCAAAGCAGTAAGAGTGTGCATATCGTCTTTTGTTTTTTGGTGGATTGTGGAGTTAAGTGGGATTAAAAAAATAGTTAAATTATAAACTGGCCTATTTTTACAGGGTTCACAAGCTTAGGAAAACTCTCTCACTGAACTCCAGTGGTGTTTAAAAAACCTTCTCTGTCACTTTAATTAAAAAGATAAACTCTAAAAGCTGTTTCTGATAGTAATACAAGTAGATTTGTGCCTTTTAGAATAGGGCTCAAACTTACAGACTGGTCTTCGTTGATTGGATCCTGGACGCTGCCAGTGTTCTGGGGCACCCAGGGAGGGTCAAATATGGGGACACAGGGCATGCCCAGTATTGGAGAAGGGAGAGTGAAGTTAATGCTGGGTGGAGGGATCTGAAAGAGAAGTACACCAAATTTAGTAAACACAGCGAATGCCCTTCTGCGCTCTCTCTTTTGGGGACGCTAAAAATGCAAACAATCTATTCCAATTTGTTCATGTAAATGGAGAGTCCTCGTCACATTAAGGTTAAGTATGGGGTTCCACAGGGTTCTGTGCTAGGACCACTTCTGTTTACAGTATACATGCTTCCCTTAGGGAGTATCATCAGAAGGCATAACATACATTTTCATTGCTATGCAGATGACACCAAACTTCCTATCAATGAATCCAGATAACACATCCATAGTTAGCTAAACTACGAGAATGTCTTAAAGACTTTTAATCCTCTGCTTCTAAAGTTAGCTAAAACGGAGGTTACTGTACTCAGCCCTGAAAATATTAGAAATGTGGTATCTAACCAAATGTTTACTCTGGATGGCTTTACCGTGGCTTTACCTTGGAGTTGTTTATATGGATATGTGGATATGTTCTTCAGTGCACATTTTAAATAAACACACATGACTGCTTTCTTATATTTGCACATCATCTTAACATCCTGTCTCACGGTGATGCTGAAAAACTTGGACTACTGTAATTCATTATAAACAGGATGTCCTAAAAACTCCCTGAAAAGTCTTCAGTATATCTAAAACATTGCAGCAACAGTACTGACAGGGACTAGAATGAGAGAGCACATTTCTCTTATATATACTATAATCTCTGTCTTTCTTTCACATCATGTCTTTTATCCTGTCTTTGTCCCCTCACCCCCAACCAGTCACAGAAGACGGTCCTCTCCCTGAGCCTGGCTCGGCTGGAGGTTTTTTCCTCTTTAAAGGGAGATCTTCTTGGACATTGGTTGATTGGGATATTACCTTAAAAATATAAAGGGTCTTGAGGTTTTAGTGATTTGGTGCTTTATAAATAAAACTGAACTCAACTGAACTACCTTAAAGATCTGCTGGGCTCCTTCCTCCATGCGAGGCCACACTTGGTAGCGAAAACGCCACAGAGTGTAAAACTTCAGGATGGAGTTAATGCGCTGGCAGGCCTCAGGGTGCTGGAACTCTGCCATCATCATTTCGGTCACTGCATCAGGGACCTTTACGGCGCACAGGAGAAACAAGGCAGCTGGAAGGGGGCAGATAAAAAGGGCAGGAAAGAAAAAGGTGAAACATGGTTGAGGGCAAAAAGCGTTCGTGAACCTTGAAGGGCACAGCGACCTAAGAGGGGACCACCACAGCTCAGTGATGAGCTCACCAGCAGCGGCTGCCATATGTTCATCCACACTGAGTAGGAGTTCCCAGGCTGCGGGCTGGATGTCTCCGTACATGTCGTCAGTCAAGATAGGAGCTGCTTTGATCAGCAGTGAAAGAGGAGCTGGTGACAAACTCATCACCTATGAGAAAACAAACATTTAAGATGAAAGTGCAAAGATGCAAAATGATCTATAATCTCTTTGCTAAGGTAGTAATAAGACACTTTATCTTTGACTTAACATCACCCACAGTGTATACAAACTGAAAAAGGTGCAAGCAGTCCTTTTCAGAGCTACAACACAATTAGAAAACTTTTATTTCCTTTTTTTGGACCCATTTTTTGCTTTCAGAACTGCATCAGTAGTTCATGCTGGAAGCATTTCTCACAGATTTTGACACATAACATCTGTTAAACCTCTGATAAACTGTTAAAACAACAGTTTAGCCATCATGCTGTTTTTGCCATGTTCTGATCCTACCATCTGAACGTTGCATGAAAAATCAAGACTCACTGGACCTGTCAACATTTTTTCCAGTCTTCTATTGCCCAAATCTTGGTAGCTTTTATGAATTATAGCCTCGGTTTTCCTGTTCTTATTTCACAGGAATGGCACCCGGTGTGGTCTTCTGCTGGTGCTTCTGTATAGCTTGCAGGCAATTTCTGTGCCACTTGTAGTATATTTTACAATTCTGCAAAATGTATTTTGGCAGCAGTTTCCGAAATACTCAGACCAACCACTGTGTCACATTCAAAGTCACTTAAATCACTTTTCACCTCAACTCTGATGCTTTGTTTTAACTTCAGTAGGTTGTCTTCACCACAACTACAGAACTAAATGATTTGAATTGCTGCCATATGATTGGCTGATGTGATATTTGCTTTAGAAAGCAGTTGCTTGAACAGATATTACACCTTTGTAAAATCATTAATAGAAATCTCTAGGCCAGACAGGCAGACGTTCCTCTAATGGCCAGACTCCCATGTTAAATAAACAACTTTGCATGATCAACCACACTTGCAGCCTGATCCAAAAATGATTGTCTGTATGAGTAGCTTCTTTCTGCACAACTGTTTTTTCTTTTTAAAATTCATTAATCTCAATGCTGGTTAAAGCTTAAAGCTGGGGTGCGGTCTCCTTTATTGACAGCACGGGCAGCTCTGATTCCAGTCTGAGAATGTGGTGCACATCAGGTAGGATGTAATAATTATAAAAATAACAAGAAAAACAGAAATTCACCTGATTGCGGATGTACTTGAGCATGCCTGTATCCTTCTTCCCTTCTGTGTTGGAGTCAGTGGGTCTTCTCTTCATGGACGGGGTCCTCAGACAAGACTTGTCTGAACACTGATGGGAAATAGTACTTTAGAAAGTGGCGAAGATTAAAAAAAAACTAACAAAACACACATATTTAGGTTATTCATCCAGAAAAACAGCCTGTCAATTCCACCTCTTTGTTTTTCTTCACACGTCCTCCGATGTTACCAGAGGAGGCGCTGTCCTCCCTCAGGCTGTCCACCGTCTCCCCGTACACGAGCTTGATGGCACGGACCAGACGGGCGCAGGAGCGGCTGTGGTGTTGGTAGCAGCGTGGGTGGCAGAAGTCTATGTGGGTACAGATGAAACTCTGCTGGTTGCACAGCAGGATCATAATCTGTGCCGAGAGAGAGCAGAGAGGAGGTCAGTATGCGGGAAAGTACACACAGCTTTCCTCCCCGCATGTACCGACAGACTTACGTGAAGCCAGGACATGTTGCGGTGGTAGTTGTCCTCCGTTCCTCCTGAGCTCTGACCTTCTGGCTCGATGCTGGGTTCACTGGTGCTGAAGGGACTGCCTGCAATGTTAAACAAGAACAAACAACCCCATACAGGACGCTGATAATTGTCCACTTATTTCACGATGGAGAACAGTTTCTTTTCCCTGTGCAGAATACTTATAGTGTTCTTTTCACTCTCTAACAGGATCTGGCAAAAACAATACTGCAAAAGTAAACTAATGTTAACATACACTGTAAATAAGTCTTTAACTTAACACATTTTTCCCTATATATTTTACAGAATTTTCCTGTTATTTTAAAGTACATGAAATACCAATGATATGAGAAAAAATAGACTGTTAATTGGCAGGTCTGATGTAAAATAACATGAAAAACCTGTAACTGTGTTTTACAGTTTTTATTTTTTACAGTGTACTGTCATTTCCTTTGAATATTACACAATAATAAATGAAATTATGTTCTTTCCAGGAGTTTCAGTTACATCATACCGATGTCAGTAACTGTGTCCCTGCTCTGCGTTTGTGACAGCAGGCCTTCTTCGTTCTCAGACTCAGAGTCCTGCCGAGACAGCTTGGTGCTCTTCAGACTCCCCGCTCTGCGTATCGAAGACAGCGAGCCAACCTTCTTCACACGAAAACTGCGGGCTCCTTTGATCTGAAGCAGGCGCGAGCCTCCGATACGAATCTTCCGCACTGGTGCTGGAGAGCAGGGGAGTGGGGAGAGATTGTCTACAATCAACAATGAGCAGTGAGTAAATACGGAGCGGTAATCAGCTGCATTAACCAATCTGGATGACACCGAGTCTCACCCTGAGCCTCCTGGGTCTTCTTATCATCGCAGGTGGTGTCAGACTTCAGAGTGTGGCTGCTGCTGTTGAGGGAATCGTGCCCGTCTTCGTCGTCGAGGATGCCCGCAAAGCTGATCTTCCTCTCGTAGCGATGGCGGCCGAGCTCTGGGTCCAGACGCAGGCGGCAGCTGTCCAGATCCTGCAGACAAAATAAGTAGAAATCAAATTCTCATCGCTATTCACATCAGATTTACCTTTTTGGATTTTGATTTCACTACTGACCACAAGCGGTTCGGTGCGCGGTCGTGGTAAGCAGGGGAAGGTCTCTCGCAGGAAAGTGGTGATCTCCAACAACAGCTGGCAAGCGGCCATCTTCAGTGCGAAGGGGCAGCCACATTTTGTAGGATTGACCGTGTCTTTGGAGTCAGAACAGATAAGATAAAATATCTAAATGTGGCTAGAACATCTTTTTTGTTCTGACAACCTAAAAGTTGTAGAAACTAAATTTTAATTTAAGATTTTTTTTTTCAAAGTACACACAATAAAACGCACAATACTGTGATCTTATTACTTTCATGCAGCATGTTTTTAAGTGTGACATCAACAGCTTGGCAAGTGCAGACTTTTTATTTTCCAATTTGAGTGGACGTTCATGCGAAATCATCTTCTTCTGATTAATTCAACACCACACAAATGCACAATAAGGTGTACCTGATGATCTAAAGCTGCAAATGGACCATTATGAGGTAAATATTTTTAATGATGATACAAGTTATCATTAAAAAAACCTAATTTATTTAACATCCTATTGTCCAATCCCTTACATAGGGAAACGGATGAAAATGTAGAATTCAAGTCATGAGAAAACAAATGAATGAGAGTAATGGTTTGAGTTTTTATGTGCTTCTTATTTGGAGGACTGCATTGGTTTGCAGGCCTCAGCAATGTGATTTCTGCCATGCAGTAGCTGACACCACTCAGACAAGCTAAAACAGCAGCAAGGCCTTTTTGGGTCACCACGTCTCATGAGACGCTACATCTGTGTTATATCTGCACAGTACGATAGAGACGATCTGGCCGAGTGGAAACCTGTAAATAGAAGAAAAACAAGTAACAGACACTGTTTTGACTCACTGTCATCTAAATAGTCTTCTTCCTCGTCTTCTTTCCTCATCCTGCGTTTGGTCTCTTCATCGTAAATATAACCCAGGATGTTGGCGGGGCTCTCACTGTCCGAGTGGCAGAGTTCGCTGAGCCTCGTGCCAATCGCCTGAGCAGATTTAACACGTTTACAGTTAATGAAGCCTTTTTATAAACTGTAACCATAAACAATCTTCGACACATTTAACTCACGTCTCCCCACTGGCAGAAATGCTTGGCAGCGTTCCACTGGAGCTTCTGGTTTCTTTTATTGCCCACAATAGGCGATCGGCCCCTGGACAGCCCTCTCTTGGTGATGTTTACGTGGTGGCCCTTCATCCATTCGGGCCAGTTGCCACGATTACACCGGTGGACAAATCTGGCACATTCCAAGAAAAGGGAGGCCCTGGCCACAACTGGGGCTTCCTAGAAGAACAGAGAAATAAATAGCTGATAGCCTTTGAAAGCTAACAGTGACATCTTTACTCTTTCATTATTTTCTCCAAAGTGAAACGCACGAGGTCCAGAGCAGCGGCGAGGATGGAGGCATCTGGTATGGTTCCTGGCTCGCAGCAGTTCAGGAGAAACTGGAAGCGTTTCATACCCTGTCGGATGGCGCCCAGATTCACTACATTCTTGTTCTTCATGGCCTCCTGGCTGGCTGCGAGACGCTCCTGGAAACCGTGAGGTCCTGAAGGACACCGTGAGGACCACAAGGGAAGAGGTATAACAAAAGCCGTTTGAAGAAGAGTTCTCGTTATAGACTCGCTTGTTTGCACAATAAAGGTTAGACATAGAAATTGCATGAAGCAACATCACCATCCAGGACATTTAACAAATAGCACTGAGCTGACAGATGAAGCTGAGTGAGAGATGACACACAGCCATCGGCAGGGGTTACACCTGAATTTTCAATCGTATAAGAATAGTCACAAAAAACAAGATGAATTTAAGGGCCAAAGATATTTTCAGGCACTTTTCTCCGGCATCTTTCTAAAAGGACCTACAAATCTCATTGAAATGTCAGGCGTAACCACAGCCGCACAGAGGAAAGCTGTATGTGGCCCATTGTGTTTAATCACTAACACTCCAGCACTGGAAATACCACCAGACATCACCACAGAAGAGACGGAGAGAGCACTGACAGCGTCATGCTTGACGTAGCACAGAGACACGCTCCACAGCAGAAAGATGGTTTCATAGACATGAGTTGTTGTGAGACACCGCCCGTCCTCTTTTTTCACCTTTGGGTGAAAACGCAGAGGAGAGGAACCAATGCTGGACAGAACAGGACGTGCACAGTTGGAGAGAAGGGAATGTAGACCTATCGGGATAAATGAAATGCTTTAAATTTCTTATTATTATAGAGCTAAAACTGTCTTTGGAAGTAAGAAGTTTGGTTTCAGCACATATAAATGTCTGGCTTTAGGGTTTTTGTGGCAAATCACAGGCACAACTTTTCACAGCTTTTGCTCAGACATTGTTTAGAAATCTACAGAAATACTCAATGTCATGAGTAGACATATATCCAAATGAATGTAATTATAATATTTATTTTAAGCTAGTTGCTAGCTATATTGTATTTTATTTTACTGAGATACCATTTTTTACAATGTGTTAGAGTATTGTGAAAAAAGTCTTGAGTCATCCCTCGTTTCTTTATGTCTTGCTAGGAAAATGGGAAATAAATGAAGTGATTTATTGGAACTTTTAAAGGAAGGACATTCAGAGCTCTTCTCTGGATGTTGGTCGGTCCGGGTTCTGGACCATGATCCAAGACGTTTCACTGTGTGTTTTTCTATTCAGGTATTAGTGTTGCTGCATTGGTAGCGTGCTTGGAATCATTGTCATGCTTAAAAATTGTCTTTTGTCAGGTTTTTAATGAATTTTTTCTTAGTTTTTAGTTATATATTTATCTGCTGTAGATTTTTCATCCATTTGTCCAGTTTCCTCAATTTTTTTAAGGACACACTGCACACCATGCTGAGATATGTAATGTTTTCAGCTAATAGCTCTTTGGGAATCACCTTGTTGGTACAAAAATACTATTTTAAGCCTGTCAAACTTTGCTCTGGCATTTTCAAAGATTCAACTTGTTTCCGTTTGTACATGGGACAAATTACATATTTTGGGACAGGCTGTTAGTAACAAAGTGACTAAAGATACAATTTAAAATTGGTTCTTTGCTAAATTGTCTATTATATGTAGACACAACACTGGTTTATCCCTTGAGCTAGGTTTCGTTTTTATACTTGAATGATTCATCACATCTGTGTGGTCAGTGTTAAGTGTCTTAACAAACAAAAACATTCCTGTGAAAATGATCAGGTATAAGGACTGGACTGAACATGAGCGAAAAGCAGCCAATGTCCAAAGAAACAATTTGAAAAACCTTCAGAGACCCTGGAGACCTATTGCTTTAATAGTCTGGCTACTTGGAAGCAAAATATAAAAGAAATAAAGGATGACTCAAGACGTTTGCATAAAGCTACATATTAGTTGTGTTTAAGGTAATTTTTCCATGCTGTAAAGGAACAAAGAAATCTCTTAGCTGTTGGATAGTCTGATGTTTTTTGTTTATAGCAATTACAAAAATGACTTTCAAAGGGCTGTTCAAGCAATCAAAAAGTGTTAATTCACTAGCATGAAAAAGTAGAGGCAGCAAAGGCATCCTGAACTGTAGTCAGTAGTATAGGGGGAAATGAGGCCAGTGATTCATATCATGTAACTCTAGAGAACTTTTGGCTGATCTTTTTGGCATATGCCTTTGACTCATCAACAGTACAAAAGAGAGACACAAGTACCTTCAGGGTGTGAAAAGCAGAGCCGGTGTGAAAACTCTATAAGCCTGCATTCTTTTAAGGGGGCGATCCTTACAGCTACAGAAAGATTAAGTGTCCTATAGAAGCAGCTGTCTGCCTCTGACCTCGGTAAACGTCGCCAAGTTTATCAGTGAGAAAATAAAACATCGAGTCCATTTCCCCTTCCCCTGTTGTTTTATATTAGCTTTAGTTTTGGGGAGGTTTTTTGGCAGGCCTTCCAGAAAATGATCACTTTGAATTGACACTGATGGGTTGAAAATTCACCCATCTGGATTAAAAGAGCGTAGCAGGCAGCTATCTGGCGAGGCTGACATGGAGAATGGTGGACGGCAGCACTGTCAAAAGACCACGACTTGCGAGGCCAAACAAAACACGACACCACCAGCGACAAACAGAGGCGAGGACAGAAGAAGAGAGGAACAGACAAAGAACGATGGGGGCATGGGGTGGGCGAGGGGGGCACCCCAGGGTGGGGGGGGTCTACCATCTTTCTCTTCTGTGTGGTGAAGCTTGGATGGATTCCTCCTGCCAGACCTCCATTTACCGAGCCGCTTGAAGAAATTCTCCTCCTCGTCCCTGCCGTACTCCGGCCCTACAGCGCCACCTTCAGATAGCTTCACTGCACTAGTGAACTTCACCTAAACACACATAAACACATCCGCGCATATCAGCTGGCAACGTAGACCAAATCAAACCTCTGTTTGCTCAAAAGGACGGCTGATTAGAAAAGCTGCGACACACTATGGTGGCTTTCAGTGGCGGCGAGCTGACCTTTGAACTCTGACGTATGAAGGAGAGTCGATCCACCGAGCTGATATCCAGCAAGTCCTCGACGCCGTCAGTCAGTCCAGAGAGAGAGGAGCGCTTCAACCAGTTCCCTGAAAACACACAAATAAAAAAACACTGACATGAACATCATCATGTATGGTAATAAAGAGGTAAATCTATAAATCGGGTAACTACACTGGGATTATGTATGCATGCACACCAATGGGTAGAACAGGGAATGATGCAAGGGCATTCACTCAATGTTACTGCACAGACACACACATTCAGGGTGTATAAAGATTCACAGAGATTCACAAAGATTCACAGAGTCATTCAAAGAAGTTACAGAAGAAGGACACTGAAACTAAACTGACCTTCCTGCTTGCTTTTAGCTGTGTTTGCAAATGCACTTTTATGATATGTTCAAAGAAGGAGGTGCCATGTGAATATGGTATATAGACAATTTTCATAATAAATAGAAGGGAAGTATAATTACTACGCTACCCATAACTAAATGAAAACCTACAAACACTTATAAATAGCCAATACTGCACTAGGGAGGAAATTTGCAAATAAAAGCTTAAAACTAAACCAATTTTCTCTGCTAAGCTAAAGTTAGGGTCTGGTTGTGTTTTATATTTTTATTTAATCAGCCAATCACATTTCAGCAATTTAGTGGATTTACCATTTATGTAACTTCAAATGTGGCATGGTTGTTGGTGTCAGATGGGCTCTTCTGAGGTTTTCAGAAACAGCCAATCTGCTGGGATTTACAGAGAATGGTCTGGAATGGTCTCAGCAGTGCATTGGGTGAAATCGTCTTATTGATTCAGAGGTCAGAGGTGAATGTGACCAGACTGCTTCTAGCTGATAGGAAGGCAACAGCAACTTAACTGAAAAAACTTGTTACAACTACTGTATGCAGATGAGCATCTCAACTGTAGCAGAAGACCACACCTGGTGCCACTCCTGCCAGCTGAGAACAGGAAACTGAAGCTACCATTTACTGGCTCAACAAAATTGGACAATAGAAAATTGGAAAAATGATTCTTGGTCTGGTGAGTCACAATTTCTGCTGCAACATTTGGACAGCTGGGTCAGAATTTGGTGTAAACAGCATGAAATAATGCCTTGTATGAATGGTTCAGACTGATGACAGTGGTGTAAGCATCTGGGGGGAATTTTATTTGCACACCTTGGCCTCCTTTGTACCAACTGAGCAACATTTAAACACCAAAGTGTTAGGGTTAGTGTTGAACACAGTGTACCCATCTTCTGATGGCATCTTCTAGCAGGATAACACACCATGTCCGAAAGCTCAAATTATCTCAAACATCTCAAACTATAATGATGCGTTGATTTAACCTTTTTTTCATGCTCACATATTGTTATATAAGAATGAATTTCAAATATTACAGACCTCAAACAGTATGAAAAAAATTGTTATGCTCTGTCCTATCTCTGGTAGGTGTAGCTTGAGTTGTGTTGGTATATTGTTTTGGTTAATTTAAGCTAGAAACAGCCTGCTTGATCTTAAGTAGGGGAGACCAGTGAACATCTCATTTCTACCTGTGTAAATAAGTTTAATTGCACATTTAATATATATACATATTTTTATATATTTATATCTTAAGATAAGAAAAAGAAGTGCAATTTCAATGTCTCAGTTTTTCTACGTGATAAACAAATACTGTTGTAGTAAATCAAAGAAAATTGACAGCATGACTTTGTGGGTTTAAATTGTAAGAAATAAAGTGTGTGTTAGGATGCCTGGGTCGTTGACCCAGGGTTTTTGAGTTTATTATATTATTTATACTTTCTAGTCTTTGGTTTCTTTGAGTTCTGTCTTATGGTTTATGTCTCTGTCTTCTTTAGTTGCTCTGTCTCCCCTATCACCTGTATCCCCTTGTCTAGTTCGCGTCTCTGTGTATCCTTAGTTCCTATATCCCCGTGTTCAGTCAGTGTTTGTGTGTGCCCTGGTCCCACGTCTCTGTTCCCTCTGTGGTGCCTGCATGTGAGTCTGTGTTATGTGTTTCCTGTTTTACTTTGAAGGTCTCTGTCTTATCTCAGTGTGTTCAGTTTACGCTTCCTTTTGTCTCGTCAGTTCTGATTTGCCCCAGCTGTGTTTCCCTCCTGTTATTCATTCCCTGATTGCTCCCTCTTTGTATTTAAGCCCTGTGTTTCTCTGTGTCCGTGTCGCGATCTACCGTTTATTTTGCTGTGTGTTTTGTCAATCCGCCGGTTTAAGTTTATTTAGATTTTTTCCAGTTATGTTATGTTTGAGTTCAGCATTAAAGCTATTTCAATTTACGTTTGTCTCTGGAGTCTGCACCTTGGGTCCTATCCCTGTCCGCACACAGCCCACACCTAACAGTGTGAAATTACAGCTCATTGTTCAGACTGTGCTGTAATTAAACAGAATTTCTTTTTTGTTTCATTGTTAAAAATATAAAAATAAAAAAAGAGATTTCTAAAGCAAATAGTAAAAAAAAAAACAGGAACTTTCCATCATTTATTTTTTTAATCTACAAGTTAGTTACTTTGGTATAGCATGAATGAAGTTATTATCAGTAAAAATAAAGCTGTAAAACTTATGACAATACAGTTAAAAGTCCAAAATCTACGCCATCCCTCACGTTTTCCAAAGCCGTCCAATGAGGCTGGATTAAAGTGTTTGCTGAGCTGATTCTGGCCCCTGGGCCTTATGTTGCAAAAATACAAACTTAGTCTATCATCACCCTACACATGATCCCTAGGTTTTAATTTTCTTCATTTAAGGGTGAAGCTTATTTGCTTCCCTAGAGCAACGCGTGCTAAATAAGCATGTACTCTCTTCATTTAAATCAGTTTTTTTTCCACAGGTCTGCAAACATGCTAGGGGGTTGGGATGATCAACACAACACAGACATGGTACGGATACAGTATGAAGATGGTTCCACATCGACATACGTAGGACAGAGAGAGTGAGCGGTAGGCGAACAGTCCTGCGGCATGCTATGGCACAAAAAGGAGCACAAAACAGACCAAAGAGATGAAGTGACTTGGCCTCGGGGCAGGCAGTGCCACAATGTTGAACACATAAAACACATTATGTTAGAGGGGATTTCAAAGTAAGAGCAAATGCAATGAGATATGGTTGTTGAAATGTATACCGCTGCTCAATAAAAGGATGATTTGTAAGTCTCCATAAGCACACATAGCCTTAGGCTGCCTAATCTTTTAGAGAAATCCTATTTTCGAGCTAGTGCATATTTTCTAGTGCATTCTCGTCACTTACTAGGAGGCAAAAGCTCACTGTAGTTTTAAGACTTTTATTTTGAACCTACCCAGGGACTTCCTTGGGTAAGAAGAGGCTGCTCTTACCGATAGGCAGCTTCAACTTCTTGCGAAGCGAAATGCGACGGGATCTGGATCGTGAGCGGCGGTCGGTGGTGGTGCCAGAGTGTGCGGTGGTGCACTCTGAGGTGTCTTGTTCCGACTGGCTGCTGGTGTCACTGGCGGCGCTCTGCGACTTGAACATCTTCCTCCAAAAATCCTTCCTGCCCAGCAGAGCACCCGGGATCTGTTCTTCACTAGAAGCAGAGAGAGGAGGAGAGGAAAGGTAAGCACAAGGATAAAACATTTCCCACAAAACACTTTTTACTTCTTTTTTATTTTACAGGATGTTTTGGTATAAACTGAATGTTTATCAGAGGGTTAAGAAGGAGCAACAGGAAGAGCTTTTTCTACTTTGAGCAGAGAAATGGCAGCTGAGCTCGACGGAGATGGTGCTTTATGGAGAGGTGAGGCGGACACTCACTGTTCGGGTGTCTGGGGGGGTCTACTGGAGATGTAGCTGCGACACTCGTCTGCAGTACTGGACACCTGACCCTTCTCCCCGGACACACCCGCCTCTGACCTGCGCGCACACACACACCCCAACACACAGACATAGCGCTCAGGCCACCTGATTCAAGGCTCCATTCTGACCTGTAATTTAGGCATCGCACTACTTTAATCTCCACTGAACTGATGTCTTTTACATATTTTATTTCATATGAACTGTTAAAAAATTAAAGGAACACATTTTATTCAGAGTATAGCATCCAGTCGGTCAAACTTGTAGGATCTGGTCAATTTAGTAGCACGGTGTCACTACTCATTTAGTGTCAAACTAAATGACCAGACCTGGAACCTATACATGTTGCACAGGTAGTCCAAATCCGTCAGGGGACCACATCAATATGTGCCATTGGCTGAAGGTTTGCTGTGTATCCAGCAGAGTTTAAGAGCATGGAGGAGATTCCAGCAGACAGGCAGTTACTCTAGGAGAGCTGAACAGGGCCATAGAAGGCCCTTAACTCAGTAACTGCTCCTGCCATAGCCCTTCAAAATGATCACCAGCAGGCCACTGATGTGAATGTTTCTGACCAAACAATCAGAAAAGACTTCATGAGGGTGGCCTGAAGGCCTAACATCCTCTACTGGCCCTATACTCATTGCCTGGCACAGTGGAGCCCGATTGGCATTTGCCATAGAATACTAGAATTGGCAGGTCCACCACTGTTGCCCTGTGATTTTCACAGATGAGATGATTGAACTCATGTGACAGATGTGAAAGGGTTGTTATGCTGCCTGTAACATCGTTCAGCATAACCAGTTTGTTTCTGGGTCAGTGATGGTCTGGGGAGGCATACCCATACACTAGGCCAGGGGTGTCAAACTCCAGGCCTCGAGGGCCGGTGTCTTGCAGGTTTTAGATATCACCCTTGGTCAACTAGTCAAATGATTAGTTCATTACCAGGCCTGTGGAGAACTTCAAGACATGTTGAGGAGGTAATTTAGCTATTTAAATCAGCTGTGTTGGATCAAAGACACATCTAAAACCTGCAGGACACCGGCCCTCGAGGCCTGGAGTTCGACACCCCTGCTCTAGGCAGTGACACCCTGACTGCCATTAGGTGTCAGGATGAAGTAAATGGACCAACTGTCAGATCCTACGGTGGTGCAGTAGGTTCTGAGTCCCTCCTAGTGCTCAACAATACCCGGCCTCATGTGGGAAGAGTATAAAGGCAGTTCCTGGAGAATGAAAGAATTGATACCATTTGTGTTTAGGCTATAAGGTTTCGGTAAAACAGATTAGCTTGCTGTATAATTTCTAGGTTTAATTTTCATTTACATCAAATGATGTAGCCTCCTTAAGTTTCTAACACATTACCCAACCAGTCCACATCAATATAAACATCCAGAATAATTTTTCCCTATTTAGATCTGATGAGTTTTCAAGGTGTTCCTTTAATTTTTTTAGCAGTGTATTTTACTTAAACTTCTTCCAACCAGTGCCTTCTAACCGTACCTTATATATAAAAGACAGACAAGCCTCAAAAATGCATTCTTTCTAATGGCCAGCAGGGGATCAAAAAGAAGTCAGATTGGACACAAGTCTATGAGAAAATAACCCTCCTTCTCTCTTGATCCAAGACCTCAGTAACTACCTTTCTGATGAGTTTATGATGAGGTCTCATTTACTAGCTTGAAGTTTATTGTGTACAGTGGGCCCTCACTATAACGTGGTTCACCTTTTGTGGCCTCGCTGTTTTGTGGATTTTTTTTTTTTTTAACAGCGCATTGTGTTCTGCGTCCTGATTGGCTGTAGACCAATCAGAGTACAGAATGCGTTCAGCTTATCAAATTTACACAAATCTTCAATTGTTAGCAGTGTGACTCTGAAGTGCTGTACTGTATGTTTGTACGTTTTCTCCCCAACAAACACAACAATGTCGATGAAACGTTTTGCACCTTCAAAGGCAACCGCGGGTGCCTTGGTTTCATTCCATAATACTGGACTTATTTTTCTACGAAGGTTTGAACTTCGAGAGTGTTTAAACAAGAGAGAAAAGTGTGAAAATGTTCGTGCCTGTCTGAGAAAAGCGTATAAAGTATGTAGTGAGGGGTTTTACAGCCTTGAAACATCTATAAGAATTGTAAAAAATAAAGTTGGCTATTTTGCGTATTTCACCTATCGCAGGTTATTTTTAGAATGTAACTCCCTCGATAAACGAGGGACCACTGTATCATTACGATGGTCATTTAATAAACGGGGTCACAATTAGAGTGAAATAGATGATACAAGAAGACACCATATGTGTCTGGGTTTGTAAACGAGATCCAGCCCTTGGTTTTGAGGTCCAGTTTAAAAAACAAACAAAAAACAAAGACGGCAACAGTGAAGCTTCAAAACAAAAATCAGTACGATTGTGGTGGCTGTGTCCATCTTTTATATATAGTCCATGAGTCTAAGTAGAAACGGAGTGGTACAGATACAAAGAGTCAGCTGTCTCTGCAACTGTAAGTCTATGCTTTCTATATGGGCACCGCTTCACAGCCAGCAGTCATGTGACTTTGTAGCCTCAAACGTGGAAATAAAATAAGTCAGAGGTAGTTTATTCTCTTCAGTGCCATGGCATGCGGTGGCGGCTGTCAGATAAAGCAGCAAACACAGCTGAGCTGCCTCCTGGCAGGGCTACCCAGAGCGCTAACAGCCACATTATTTTGGAAATAAGAACATCAAATCAGTCACTCAAGCAAAAAAACAAACAGATGCAGACAGGACAAAAAACAAAAAAGTCAAGCAGTGATGAGAAGCAGAGCTCTGTTACCTTTACAAGGTGATGGGCTTTAAATTTGACAGTAATGACTGCAGCAAGACATTTATTTTTCACCGTGAAGTCACATTAAGACCGTTTCTAGCCATTGAGTGTACCTCCTGGGACCGGGCTGTTTGGTCTCCTCCTTCTCATCAGGTTTCTTGGTGGCGGTGACCTTCTCCGCGCTGTCCAGGAGCGCGCTCAGTGCCACCCTGCGGAACACGTTTCCGTGGGCCTCTTTAATGAACTGGACCAGCTGGCGGATGTCACAGTACAGACCCTGGGAAAGGACAGAGTGAGACAAACAAAGTGAGAGCAAAACAATGTGTGAAAGAGAAAAGAGAGAATCAGCAGCCAGTGTGAACAGTATGTAATTTTGAGCAAATGTGCGGGAGCAGGCTTGTGTTTTTGTCAAGCCACCAGCTCCAGCTTGTGAGTGGGTGGCCTCTGATTTCGTGCCATAACAAAGCCTGCCTCGAAAAGTGTGTCATCCTCCGCCAACGTACACCACTCACGCCAGCCTAAAGGCTCTGCAAGCACCGCAGAGAGGCCGAGGTACTTCAATGCTTTCAGACGCATCCAAATACACTTATCAAGGGTGCATTGGATATTTGATAACAGATTCTGAGTATTGTGGTGATTTTTAGACCTTAATATGGATATAAAAGTGTGAAAGAAATATTGTTTTTAGTTGAATTCAGCACAAATTTAAGCAACTTACGTATATTCCTTAAGACACTTACTGTGGACCTGATTTTAACTAAGTTAAAAACAATCTAAGCTGTCATAAATGTCACTTTATCTGCAATTTCACTTTTAAGACAACTGTATATTGTTTAATTAGACATTAGGTTTAAAAAGAATTGCACTCCATATGCAGTTTTACTAAAGAGCATCTGAAAATTACATGAATTATATGAAAAAAGTAGTTTATAGCTATAATTTGCACGCTAACATTACTTTAATTCAAAACATTTCAGCTCTAGCCTACAGATTAGTGTGCTGTGATCATGTTAGTCACTTCCTGCTTTATTATGTTCATCAGTTAGGAGACAAAAAGAGACAGAAGCTTTCTCTTTGCCACCCTTTCTGACTGCCGGCCCTAATCAACCCCAATTAGTTTCAGCTGTGATTTGTGGTCCAGTCATTTCCCTCTACATATATAGTCTCTTGCTCTTTCAGTTTGTCAGATTGTGCTTATCATCTTTTTTTGTATTTAGATTTTTGCTTTTTTGAACCATCATACTTGTGCTATCTGATTCTTTTCCGTATGCGACTCAGTTTGAAGTGCCTGTGTAGCTGATGGATGCTAAACAAATCAGCTCATCTTGACTTGACCTTGGCCTGAAAGAAGATATATAGCTATTATGAAACACTCTTAAGGGGAACAGCAGATATCGTGTCAGACATAAAAAGGGGAAAAAACTGTCACACAGAAACTCTGTGTTTTTAAACTCTGCTGATGCATAAAACCTCTGTACAAAAGACAGAAAATGGTGCGGAAAAACTAAACTGCATGTTTAATATAGTCTGGTGCGAGCTCCCTTCAAAATTTTCTAAAAAAGAAAAGTAAAACATGTGCAAACATACATGGAAATACAAAACATAAGGCAAAAACTGAGTTTTTACAATTCTAATAAGCTTGAAAGTCAATATTTGGTGTGACCATCTTTATTCTCAGCACAGTCTGAACTCTCTTTCTTGTCATTTCTTTAAGTCGTCTTCAGGAATAGTTCTCCAGGCTTCTTGAAGGACTTTCAAAGCTCTTCTTTGGATATTTCTGCCTTTTGTTCTGTTCTCTGTCAAGGTAATCTGATCAAAATCTGGTGGTACTTTTCTGTGTTCATAATTCATCAATTTTGACAAGTTCTCCAACACCACTGACTGAAATGCAGCTCAAACCTTAACAGAATCTCCATTTCTCATGAGGCTTCAGTGAACAGTAGCTGATTAGCTGAAGGTCCAGGTGCATCTCTCCGGCACTGTGTCAGGTGACCTTCAGATCCTGTTTAACTGCTGTAGATAGTTTTGTAGGCCTGATATTTCTTCTTTTGTCCTCCGTTTGTCCAGTTTCCTCAGATTTTGTAAGGAAACACTACACACCATCCTGAGAAGTTTTCAGCTGGTAGCGCTTTGTAAATCACTTTGTTGGTACACAAATACTGTTACAGGCATACAATAGTATTTTATGCCTGTTGAACTGTGATCTCTTTTGCATTTTTCATAGGTTCTACTAAAGCAATGGGAACAAATGATGCATTTTTGTGAGAGGGTGCTAGTAAAAAAGTGCCTACAGATATAATTTAATATTGGTTCTTTGCTAAGTTTTCTGTCAAGAACTGGACTGAAAATGAGTGAAAAAGACAACACGTTCTCATCCCAAAATGTAACATACGTCGCCATGTGACAAATCTTCAGTATGTTATGCGTTCGGAAACATGAGAACCGTTTGGAAGGAATCTACACATGTACATTTATTTTACTTTCTCATCATTAATTGCTTTGGAAAAAACAATCTAATATGATTAAGATTGTGGTTAAAGTTAGGGATAAGGTTATGTTTATGGTTAGGATTAAGGTTAGGGTTAGAGCTGGAATACACAGCTGGAACATGTATTACTGCTGGGAGCGTCTATTGGATTTCATCCACAATCCGGCGCGTATCATAGGGACGCGGAAGGTTACCTCTTGCGTTCCTATGGGACGCCTCAGGATGTGACAAATCGTCAGTATGTTATGCGTTGGGAAGGAGAATGGTCTGGAAAAAGAAGCCAATGTCTAAAGAAAAAGTTGGAAAGACCTTTCTTGGAAGTAAAATATAAAGAAATGAGGGGTGGCTCTTGATTTTTGCACAGACCTACATCTACAATACATGTTCTAGCAGACCAGAGAGCAGCTTAGATAGCATGTCTGATACAACGAATGAGATCAAGCGTCTTTATCTATAATAAAGCATTAATTTAACTAATGAATCTAATGCGGAGCACCAAAACAGCTGGAAGGCAACCAGGTAGACGATTTCACGCCCCACTCACCAGGTTCTCGGGGCTGTGCAGCTCATGTGTGGTTGAGGCGCAGCGGGTGATGAGGGACTTGAACATGCAGCCCACCACCACGGCCTCCATATTCTGGGCTACAGATTTGTTGTCTCCTGTGGCGAAGTTGTTTCCGAAGCCCGCCTTGTCTGGAAGCAGCAGGGAGGCAGGAGAGACCATGGATGACACAGCAGGTGGTTTAGTCATTGCTGACAGCACTGAGCATACAACAGTGAGCCCGTACAACAAGGAAGGAAGGAGAGGGGGCAAAGGAAAAGGGGGTTAATAAAGCATATGGGGGAGAAGCCAAACTGAAAAGGATTCTGAGTAGGGAGTAAGGAATACATGCAAGTGACTAAGGCCTGCTTTAAAAACATACAGTAGAGGGTTTAGTCTCTTGGTCCAGTTAGATTAATATATCAGCCAGATTAAACCAGAACTTTTAGAGTTGCAGGCGAGTTTGTCACTTTTCGGACAGAGTGAGGGGTGCAGCAATGAAAGCGGTGTCTAGGGAAGGGTCTGATCAGGTCAGTGTAGTCATCTTATTGCTTATATTATCAACTGTTATTGATTATTGATCATGTGTATCTACCGATGTTTCTTTTTTTCGCCCTCCTGGACCTCTCACCTGCACTGCCGTACTCTGCAAGAGAAAAGAGGCGGGGCACAAAGTTGATTGACATCAGGCCAGCACAGACATGTAAGGCGGTGTCAGAAAGGAAGTGGCACCCCACCTCCACGAGGAGGTGAACCCCCAAGATGCAAACACACACACTTAAAAAATAACACACACCCACACACACACTGAAAACTAAACAAGGTGCCCTGTTCACTTTCAAAATTAAAAAACACTCATCGGTTCAGTAACTTGCCAATTGTCTCTTGTAGAAAAATCTTCAAATTCCAGTGCAAAACTGAATTGGCATGTAGGATGTGTCCTAATGCTCATCGATAAAAGCCACTGATTGAGCAGGAATGTAATGGGCAAAGCTCTGGATTGGCAAGTGTACAGAATGGATGAGCGTGTAAGGAAGGTAGGATTCAGCTCATTGAAGTGGATGAAGAAAAAGGAGGAGGATGGAAGCAGGAGGAGGAGGAGGACAACGAAGGAAAGCGACACGGACGAGCGGAGACAAGTGGAAGGAGGAAGGGGGAAAACACATATATAAACAGAGATAGCGCTGAAATGCAAAGTCGAAGTGCGGGGTGAGACAGTGGTAGGACAATTCAGCTTTGTCGACCACACTAGAGCTTTAAGTATTTACCTCTTTATGTGATATTATTTCATTTATATTGGCCTGTGCTGTAGCGTCCACACTAGACCTTTTAATGGGACAGATCTGAGTAAAATAAACCTGACAGACTTTGCTAGAGCATAAATATCTGCGCCATTAGGTTGAAACATTTACCGAACAGTTAACTTGGAAATCGATTAATCGTTTAAGCCTTTGATTTAAAAAATAAATAAACAAATTCGCTTGTGCATATACTGTTAAGATGAATATCTTGAGTCTTGAGTACTGTAATTCCCTCACACTGTAATTTTGCTGCAGGAATGACACATTTCCATATTAGCCTGTTGACAAGAGGCCAATGGGATTCTTCCATTAACTTTTTGAATTACTTTCGAAAAAAAGCTCTGTGGGAAATATAGGTGTATGATACTTAATGATTTCATTCAAAAGGATAAAGCTCCATAAAATTTTAGTGGTTTTTGATTTTGGTTTCACTGGTTTACAACTACAGTCATCTCAAAGCACATTTAGGGTAAAAATCATATTATATTAGAGAAAACCCAAATAATCAAACAGCCCTCTGTTTGCAGGACTTGGCAACAGCGGGAAGAAAGAAATCCCTTTTAACAGGAAAAGCCCTTCAACAGAATCAGGCTTAGGAAGGGGCTGAATGACTAATAAGGGAGTGAGGATTAATGCTAATGTTGCATGACTTTACAAAATCTCCCCTATATTCTTGTTTCTTTAGCTTGTTGGCAAATACCTAGCCTATGACACACTTATTTATAGTCCTGTGGAAAACTAACTATACCCTTACTGCTACCATAGGAATTAACAGGGTAACAGCCAGGTACTGCTAATCAGATGCACTTGAATAATTGATCATCAGCATCTCTATAAGAGGAGAAGTTGTCTCAGTTTGCTGCTCTGGAGCATCCAGGTGTGTTTTAACACAATGCCCCAATCTTCCCATGAAAGGTTGTCCAAGCAAAAACTGAAGAGCTACAACTCAGATTCTACAGGCCTCAGTTAGCATGTTAAATGTCAAAGTTCATGACAGTACAATTATAAAAAGACTGAATAAGTATGGCTTGTTTGTAAGGGCTGCCACAAAACCACAACACTTCTGAAAAAATGTCCTTGGGACAGATGAGACCAAAGTGGAGATGTTTAACCATAATGCACAAAACCAAACACAGCATATCAGCACAAACACCTTATACTGTAGCACATTAATGGAGGGGTGATGTTTGGGCTTGTTTTACAGCCACGGGACCTGGACACATTGCACTTATTGAATTGTCCATGAACTCCTCTGTATACCAAAGTATTCTAGAGTAAAATGTGGGGCCATCTGTCTGAAAGTCTGGATTAAACTAGGTCATGCAATAGGACAATGATCCCAAGCACAGCAGCAACTCTACAACATGATATGTGGTGGGACCTGAAGTGAGGTGTGCACAAATAAATGCCTGCAAACCTCAATTAACTGAAGCTACGTTGAAAAGAAGAGTCGACCAAAATTCCTCCATAGTGATAAGAAAGACTGGTGGGGTCATCCTTAAAACAATTACTTTACATTATTGTGTGTTTATTCTACAATTTATTTTAACAAGCTACTGAATGTTGGGGTGCTTTTAGTTTTCCAAAAATAATGACATACTGTAATTTGTCTTGTGTTCATCTCAGATTGTATTTACCTAATTAGAAGAACTGCTAAAGACCAGACCATTACTACTTATGTAAAGCTTCTATGTTAACCATAAACAGGTATCTTTCAGGCAGATGACGAAACCATAAGTGTAAAATGCTAACTCATTGTGTGGTGGTAAGACTCATTCCTGCAGCACTCTATTTCGATAACTTTAAGCTTATGTTCAGTTAAAATTCTTAATTTATCCAATACTTTGGTTTAATTTGGTAGTAATCACCACCCAGGATGCTAACATGCTCACACATAAGCTGCTAGCATGCTGATGTTTAGAAGGGTAATGTTAGCATGTTCAGTATCTTCCTGCTAGCATGCAAGAAATATTGTTAATTAGCACATAGCTGATGGAAATGTTGATTAGTTGCTAGCAAATTAGCATGCGGACAATGAACTCAGCGGTGAACATGCTAACAAACTTCCTAAACGAAGTGCAAATGATATATTTTTCTGTTATTGTGAGCATGTTACCATTCAGACTTGTATTTAATTCAAAGCATTGATGTAGCTGTAAACTTGTCAACATTTGTATTTCCCTACATTTTGTGGACTTAACGATTAATCGATTAATTTAAAAAAAATAATGCTCATTAATTAACAATATTTTTACCCCTACCACACGATTTTTCAGCAACAATCCAATATACGCAATCAAAGCCAGTGTTGTTCATCCTGTTTCTGCATTTATTACCAGCATTTATGATATTTTTCTTTGTGACTGTCTCGTATCTGCATCCCTCTCGCGCACACACACACAAACACACACCGCAGCACTTACTGTCAGTGATGGGCTCCATGCAGAAGCCCAGCAGTGCATGCAGGAAGTCGACTATGTTATTGAGGGAGTCTCTGTTGACGTACTCGCGCATAGTCAGGCGAAACTGAAGCTTGTCCAGCTTATACAGGTTGGTGAGGCAGTTCTGGGCCTGAAAGAAAGATTTTTAAAAATTAACTTCAAGAGCAAAGTTTCTGGCTGCTGGACTTTTTTTTTTTTTTTTTAAATAAGTCAGCTAGCAATAAAGTGGCTTTCCTTTAAATTTAATTTACCATTGAAATTTTTATTTCCATCTTCAGTAGTTTATGCAGTTCTGAGAAAATGTATCTCCCCCCCTTCCGAGTAAGTACAAAATGCAATTTTTAAATTATGATTTAGTTCATTTAAAGGAAAAGTTCTTTAAACCTGCCTGGCCCTGTGTGAAAAACTAACTGAACAGCCTGTTTAAGCTCATGCCAAAGCATCTCATTCAAATTAAAGTCCAGACTTTCACTATGTCTCTCCAACACTTTCATTTTGTTTTTGTTTTTTTGGTTGTTTCTAACCATTCAGAGGTGGTGTGTTTTGGATCATTGTTAGTTTGATCCCAGATATGCGGGACTCAAACCTTCCACAAAGTTCAGTTTTTGTGTAAATGTAAATGTGACAAATATGCAAACAAACAAACAAAAAACAAACAAAAATACTTTTAAACAGCACTTTTTGTCTCCACTGTATGAGTGGAGGTGGGTTCCAAAGTGGCTTGCAGATCCTAAACCAAGTTAAAATACCACCCTCTCTGAATTGATTTTTAGATCACTGTCAGCTGAGTCATCTGTAGATGTGCACTGGCAGTGAGATTAGTTGAAGAGCCAGTATTTGCAGCTAGGGTTTTGTGGCCTGCCTGAACTAATGCTATGTTTGTTTTTAATGAAAAAACCAATTGATTAGAATTAAAAAGAAATTGCGGTTGTCTCTCACTGAAGTTAGAAACTCAGCCCAGTGCTCCAGCCAATGAGTTTCATTTTTATTAAACTTTTATTACACCGAAGGAGCAATTCAGTAAATAATTAATAGGTAATGAATCGATGTCACCATCTGAAACTGTGTTTATTTGCACACATTCAAAGAATTAGAGAATAGAGAGTAACCTGCATCCTCAGGCGATCTCCTGATAGTCCTCGATGGCCCTCACCACAGCCGTAAGCACAGCCCAGAGACTTGACTATCTTTATGAGCATTGTCAAAGCCAGGCGGTGGGGGCTGAGGCCACCAGCTTCTTCCTGTTCCCAGTGAAGAGAAGCAAGAAAACACACAAGTTGAGACATTCAGGCATCCTACACCTTTACAATCTCACTCTAAACAAACCTGTTCAAACACACCTTTTTATCGTCATCCTTATTATTTTTCACATCGTCCTTGCTCCCCTGCCCGCTCCCTCCACCACTTCCCCCGCCCCCTCCTCCTCCACCACCCCCTCCTCCACCTCCTCCAGCCCCTGCAATCGGCCCGCCTCCCTGGGCGACTCCTCCGAGGCCCTGAGCTGCCGCATCTTTGACACGAGCCTCTTGGTTCTCCTTGTTATCTGGCTTGGACAACTTGCCCATCCCGGGCACCACGCCCAGCTGCAGCAGGCAGTCGATGATGTTGAGAGCCACGTCGCAGATCCTGGAACTGATATCGTGGCTGAGAATGGAGTAAAGAGCTCTCAGGATAGCCTAAATTGGAAGAAGGAAGGCAAAGAAAGGGTGACAAAATCAGAGAATTATTTAGTTTGACCAAGAAGGTCCCAATAACATAAGAGAAATAATTAAGGAAACTGTAAAGTGTCTGTGATGTTATGACTTAAAAAGGAAAGCATCAGAATCGAGTCTGCTTGGAGTCCCACTGGTGACATAATTGCTTATTAGAGCAGCCAAATAGGGCCATAACTTCTAATAGCTGTATTTGCCCCCAGGGTCCAATTAAATCACTCACTGTGAGGTCCAACATGCCGTTTTTCAGCACAAAGTTATTGGTGCCCTCGATGTTCTCGCCTTCCTCCAGACAGGAGTAGTTGATACAGGAGTCAGTGAGGCTGCGCGGCAGGTTGGCGCATGCCAGCGGCTCCACTGGGATTTCAGGTACAGCCACGGGGTTGCAGAGTTTCTTCATGTGCTCAGTGAAGAAGTCGGCGTAGCCCACGTTAAAGGACGCAACTGTTGTGTTGAATGCCGCCATGGTGATGGTGGAGATCTGAGATCGAACTTTAGACAACAGAAAATCATTTTTTATTGAGTACACGGTCCTGGTTAATAGTTTTTCTAACTCACAGATCCTCGAGATCGCCCTCTTGTTCCACTTAGGTAGCTCCATAGTGCTTTAGCTCAACTGTTTTGTGGATCTGATGAATGGCTGTGGTTTTTCCAGTGATGTACAGATGGGTAGATAGAGACCTTTCTTGTATTATTAGTTCGATGTTTATCTAACTATGTTATGTTCCAGGTACAAAGGTCTGGACTTTGACTGGGTCATTGCAGAACTTTGGTTGTTTTCTTTTTCAGTCATCGCTGCTTTGTTTGAGATCATTCTCCTGTTGCATGACCCAGTTGGAACCAATAACAGCAGTCAGACAGATAATTTGGTAGACCATGAAGACTCATTGACTGGAAGCTGACCAGGTCCATAAAACAAGCCCAAATCATGACCCCACCACCACTGTGCTGCCAGTTTGTATGAGGTGGTTGTCTTGATGTGTTGAGTTCCATTTTCTCCAACTGTGGTGCTTCATACTACAAATAAACAACTCCACTTTGGTCTCGTCTGTCCAAACCACATTGTTACAGAAGTCTTGTGGTTGGTTCAGATGCAACTTTGCAAACCTAAACTGTGCTGCCGTGTTTTTTGTTTGTTTGTATGTTTTTTAACAGAGAAGAGGCTTTCTCCTGGAAACCTCTCCAAACAAGCCACACTTATCAGTCTTTTTGGAACTGTACTGTCATAAATGTTAAGATTTAACATGTTAACTGATGTCGCTCTTGGGTATTTGCTCGAACGTCTGCTCCTATAAAGTTTGCATTGCTGCATTCTGTGATCACAAACCTGAATGTTCCAGAGCAGCAAAAGGATAATGGATGTACTTAGTTTTCCACATACCTTTGCATTTTGCTCATAAAGTTATTCTTTTGGGTTTAGCTTTAATAGCTTCACATAAGGCACAACAGCCAGAAGGTTGTACAGAGATGTACTTGAGAAGAAATGTGTGTGAAACCTGTTTTTTTTTTTCTTTTTTTCACTTGGCACCATTTCACTTGCTGCATTCAAATTGTAAGAGATCAACACACACACACACAAAAAAAAAACCCTGGCACGCTCAGTTTGAGACTTTAATGATTAATTTAAGTGTTATTGTGTCTGATGTCACAGCACTCTGGCAAGGTCTTGGAACCTTTTACACAGAAGCAATAGAAAGCATCCAAACTGTGAAGATCATTAACTGGGATCGGATGTGAACAGTTGAAAACTGGGAGGCTCGGGTGGGTGATTACACCCACCGGGTCAATGATACTGATTAGGTGAGGTGTCTCCTCAGCGCTCCGAGGACACTTAAAGACAATAACCATCCCAGACACAGCTTGTTCTCCCTGCTGCCATCTGGCAAGCGATTCAAAAGCAACAATGGAACAATGGTTAATGTTGAAGCCCATGTGTCAACGAAAAGAAACCATTTCATTCTCGTATTTGAGTTCAGTCACTTATTTATTCTTCTCATATTTACGGTTGAATCTCTACAGTCCTGCATGTGATATGTACTGAATACAAAAGTGTCCTTTCTGCAAATTTGACCCTTTTGACAGCTTCCTCACAAAATGAGCCTGATACTTTGGTACTTTTCATCCCGGCAGCACCTCATGTCAAATTCAGCTCCTTTCTCGCTAAACCCAAACAGAAAGCGTGTGGCAGAGTGTGAATCAGTTTAAAAGCCGGTGCTCTTATTTTGTGTGTAGTTTGTGTGTAAATTAGCATTGTCACAACAATATTGCTGTTATATAATCCTGCCCTATTTCTGCTTTGCTCAGCGAGCCTCAAAGGGAGCCGGCAGCATCTGTCCTCCCTTTATTGTAGCTGATGGACACTAATGTGATCAGCAGTGGATAATTTGTTTATTTCGCTTTACTTTCAAATAACGTGGATGTTTGTGGTTCCTCTTGCACTCTGCCAGCATCTCTAAGAACTCATTTTGATTTGACCTATGCCGGCTTTAATTTGTCTCATTTAAAACATCTGTGATCTATCTTTTATTGTTTTTTAACCATCTACCAACAAAAGAGAGAGTTTAAACTGTGTGAGTGACATCATCTATGTTCTATTGATTTGTTAAGCCTAGGAAAGACAAATCAATACACTGGTCTACTCATTTTGCTCATTCCTAGCACCATATTTGAGACTCTAACAGAGCAGCTTTGCATGATTCATGCTTCAAAATAATCCGTCTTCACCTCAGGCTGGGCTTTGGTGCAGTCCCTCCTCTTTTAAGCCAACTTTCTTCTGATTGGCTGCTCTGAGATGACCATATTACGCATATTCTCTCTCAATGATGTCATGCAGATCCAAGAGTATTAAAAAACTGTCTAAAAACAAGGATTTAGAGCAGCTTTTAGCTCTTTTTTTTTTTTTTTTTTTGGAAACTGTGGCCTTCATTTCCGGTGTATATATGACAGGAAACCAGGAAAGTCATAATAGGTCCCCTTTAAGACTCCTTCAGGTTTTTTAACATCTAGAAATTTAACTTTTGGGCTTGCTTTAAATACCTGCTCAGGCCCATATTTAAACCATCTTCTTACCCTCCTTGACGGTGTTGTCACTGTGGCTGTTAGAGTGGTCGGGCATGTCTCTGAGCAGCGAGTGGTGGGAATGAGAGTGTTTGGCACTCAGGCTGTCTGCATCTGCAGCTGTGTCTGTGCTGCCCCGCCGTGTGAATTTGCCTGGAAAGAGATGCAACAAATGGACACGTTTTAGGTCGAAAGCACACAACCAAATAACACAACTAAACGTGGACATCAGATGGAGCTGAAAAGAAAAGCTTAACTTTAAGCTCAGCAAACATCAAAGCCCACAGAGACAGAGTGCATTTACGTCCTGCCTACCCCAGAGAGTCTGTCTCTGCGGCTTTGGTGTTTGTTGAGCTGAAAGTTAAACTTTTTTTTTTTACCCAGCTGTATCTGATGTCCATGGTTTCCATCCATCCTCCACAGTCACTAGATCTTGATCCAGTAGAGCCCCTCTGGCATGTCCAGCCTAGAAATCAGCAGCAATTGTGTGATGCTATCATGTCAATGTGGACTTAAAGTCTCTAATGAATATTTCCAGCACCTTGTTTAGTCTGTACCATGAAAACTTAAAGCAACCTCTTTTGCAAGGTAAACAGTGTCCAATGAGTGTATTTCAATGTATAAATATTTGAGACATAAAGTGCTAAAATAATTATCAATGGCCAGCTACGGGCATTTTCATAATTTCTTTTATTTTTTAAGAGTTTCTGCTCTAATTAGCAAACTATAGGAGCAACAATTTGACCCTCCAGCAGTCATGGGTTTCAAATTATGACATGTTGTAAGAAGTATCTCATACTTATACACTATGACACAGACTTGAATCTTTCTAGCAGCAGCTCAGGTTAAGTGGGTTCATAACAGCATGGTAAAAGAGGACAGTAGGTTTTTTTTCTTAATGGAAATAAGCCTTTAAAAAGTCACTAACTCTTGAAAATAATAAAAATAATAACTGCTTTTGTGCCTTGAGCGAATGTTAATCTCCACTATTCAGTGAGAGCTCATAAGGAATACCAGTGTCAATGAAGTGACCTAATTCACCAGCTGACAGCCAGATCCAGACTAAATCCTCTGACTCATGAAAGCCCGGTGGAGTGGAAGCAAGACTTCAAACTGGTGGCATCCAATCTCATTACCCATGATGGTGGCCTGCCAGCCTCCACGTTCCAGGGCCCGCCTGTCGTCACCCAGGCCAGAGAAGCTTCCGAAGGAGAAGGTGCTGCGGGTGGGAGAGACGTCCAGGTGGTCATCGTGCAGCAGGAAGGGAACCCCCATCCGACGCTGGCGCTTCTTCCCCGTGTGATGGAAGGGGATGGAGCCCTTTCTCTCGCGGTCCTCGCGGCGGTTCTTAAACTGAAGTGGAACAACAGGTCCTCTCAATCACATGAATCTGTATTTATTGTTTTAGCTTAAAACATAAAGGCCAGTCTCTGACCTTCTTGAAGATGTTCATGCCCAGGTCGGAAGACAAGTCAGGGACAGCCTGCCGACGAAGGTTAGTCAGGGAAACCCTTGCAAAGGTCTCTGTGCTCAGAGATTTCCCCTCTTCATTGCATTTTAAGCTCATATCCTGCGAAAAATAAGAGAAGGCAAAGGTCACGAACCAGCAGGAGCAACACGGACATCCTAAAGATGGCTTAGAGGCGACTATTAAAGCTGTTTCGATGAGTGACCTGAGTCTTGTGGGTGTTGACCAGTGAGGGTGTCGCAGCCACCATGGAGCTGCTGCGTGGCCGTGGCAGAGGTGCAACCAAGGGCTCTGGGGGACGTTCAGGCCTCTCCTCCAGGATCTGCCTGAGGCGCTGCAGGTAGTACATCAAGGCCCAGTGCACGCCCTCCTCCGTCCAGTGCGGCTGCAGCAGACAGCGCAGCACAGCCACATCAAAATAAGTGGCGTAACGTGCCCGCTGGGCCAACGATGCTGGCAGGCCGGCAGGAGCTGATGTTCTGAAAGAAGAGAGAGGAAATAAAGGAAGTTTCACAGGTTCAACCTTTAAGATGGTGAAGTTTAATTTTAAAAGACAGTACAGAAATTAATCACGCACAGATTAAATCAATCTATGAAAGGAGTTCACCTAGTACGTGAAGGTATGCAGAATAAATCGGGCCCTTGCGGGGAGTTCAACAAGCAAGAGGGCACAACCAACTGTGATTGTGAAAGCTAGAAGCTAAATGAAGATATGTGTGCATCAAAGAGTTAAGCCTGTATTCGCCGTTTGTTTCAGAGCATTTTAACATTCGGGCACAACATATCCACACTTCCGCATAACTGGATGGGTGCTACATTGTCAGATAGATTTTGTGGGACTAAGAAAGAGCTGCCTTTATTACATCCGCTGTAACTGCTCTGCTCTGTGAAACCTGCAACTCTGACATAGCTAGAGAGATGTAACAGGTGACATGTAACCTGATTGCTCAATTTTTATAAAGTAAGAACAGCTTCTGCTATATCTGTGGTCTAATTTACCTAATAGCTGATGGCTTTTACACCACAGTTAGTTTTAAGAAAAAGTTTAGCTCCTTAAACAAAAGTTACCGGGTGTAACTGGGTAGCAAGCTGTTCTGTTTCTATCTGCAGCCGTTTCTGTCTGACAGTATTCCTCTGTTTTGGGATCTCTGTGTCCAAAAAGCCAGAGGTGAGGATAGTAGCAACAAGACCCACATAGAGAGCATATGCCAGTGACAATCAACATTCCCTCTAATTTTTCATGTGTCTGAGTGACACACAAACTCCCTGAGCGGCCACTTGGACCACAATGAGCAACATTAGACGTGTGTACTTTGGTCACGCCAGCATCGAATCGAGTTATGCAAACAACAAAGTTTTTTGCAGCTGTTTACTTAAAAATGCAGCCAAGGCGGTTTTTTAAATAAACATTTCAAACTATTTACAGAACAATCAGCTGTTCTGCATCAAATTTGATGCCACACAAATTGTTTGTGCCACTCCAAAAAATTATTTCTGTCCACTATGAGATAAAGAAGAACAACAGCCTGATACCTGCAGGCCTGACAACAGGAGATGTATCACTCCTGTATCACCTGTAACATTCAGTAGTCGCCTCATTGTTCTGACACACACAACAAAACTATTGACTACACTACACACTAACGACACAAGATTTGCGCTAAACGTCGCAAATCTCTCACATCTCAAAACACCGCCGTCACTCCTAAAACTTCCCCCTTTCTAAACAACTAAATGCCATGTTGCCTTTTCATTTTTTGATTGGTCAACATGGTACATTTTTCCACCAACAGGAAAGGCTGGGGAATTTTTTGATTTTGTTTTTGCTCACATACGGAGAGCGCTTTCGAGCGTTCTCCTTATAAAACGCCATTTTTACCAAACATTACATATATGTTTGGTAAATATATATATATATTTTTTTTATCATAACTCTGGTTTTACGTGGCCTATCAACACAATTTAAAAACTGGTATAAAGTCAACACTTTTCCCGTCAATTCTTCCGTCAGTCCTGCTCACATCTCCAATGGTTGTACACGTTGTCATTAACGTGGCTTCACTCCACATCAGCCACGCTGCTTCGCTAGCTAAAACACCGGTGTCGGCACATAAGGACGCTGTCGTAGCCTGTCAACGACGTTGATTAGCTGCGTATATACGAATGTGAATCGCATCATTGGCTGGACTATGGGATACGGTGGCATCGTTCTAATCCCATACTGGAGCAGCCAGTCACTTACTGACTAACACTGCAAAACAGAATTGTTAAAGTATTGATTTTAATTTCAATTCAGGTTAGATTTTTTTCCTGTGCGCAGAGACCGTGCTAGCAGTGCGCAATTGCACACGCCCGCAGTTTAGAGCAGGGCTCTAGAGTGCGACCAATTTGGTCGCAAATGCGACCAAATTTTTCAGTGGTGCGACTAAAAAAAAATATTTGGTTGCACCTGTGCGACCAACTGTTCGGGTAGCAAAAAGAAAAAAAAAAAAAATCTGCAACCTTCCCTGTGGTCAACAACAGACACACATTTTGCCCCTATCGTGGACTAAACCAATCAGAGATAGTCAGGGGCGGGACCTCTCTGATTGGCCGTGGTCCAGTTGAAAGTGCAGGTGGAAGTGGGAGGTGAGTAGCTTGAATAAAGCGATATCAATTCATTATATCCTGAATCGACTTTTAAATATAACTGTGTTTTGCCAGAAACGCCAGATTCTCAGATTAAAGCTCACAAAACCATTTCAACAACAACCAAACAGCAAATGAGAGCAGGTACACGGATTCCACACAAAGACGTAAACACAGAACGGACCGACGCATCAGAATCAACTTTGTCTTTCTCGGCTTTCTCACCCGACGGCCCGTAGACGGACACGCTGTCGGAGCTTAGCGGTTCTGATGCGTCCGGTCCGCGCTGTGTTTACGTCTTTTTGCGCTGATTCTGAGCTGCAGGTTTTGTCTCTCTCCAACCAAAATTCACCGAGCCAGCAGCAAAAGAAGCAGCAAACTGCGCTTCACATTTGATCAATGTCGTCATGAATTTTGCTGTTTTGCTTCCACGACTATTAAAATCACACTCCATGCACAGCTAGCTCTCTCTCTAGCTCTGTACTTCAAGAACAGTTTCCCGTCTCCAATCTCTGTTTTCTGTATTATTCATTCGCTTATTACCCACCAGTCTACCGTTGTTTACAGCGCTGTGGCTGCTGTCTTTTTCTTTTTTTCACTTAAATGACCTCGGACAAGAAAGCCTGTTTTTTCTGTTATTCAATACTGAAGAAATGTAAACTTTATATGCAGAACATTGTAGAATATTTTTAAGGTTATCTGCTATAAAAAGCCAGACCAGGAAAATCTCCTTCATGTTTTTCTGTGTTTTATTCTCAGTTACTTTCACACAAAGGCATCTGGTATGGGCTCAAAATGTGGTCATAAATATTTTGTACTTGTAAAAAAGATTTGTGTGTGTAAAAAGAATTTGTGTGTGCGTAAAAAAGATTTGTATGTGTAAAAAGAATTTGTGTGTGCGTAAAAAAGATTTGTATGTGTAAAAAGAATTTGTGTGTGCGTAAAAAAGATTTGTATGTGTAAAAAGAATTTGTGTGTGCGTAAAAAAGATTTGTTTGTGTAAAAAAGATTTGTGTGTGGACTTAGAAAAAAAAAACCTGCAAGTTACAAGTACGGATTTTTTCTTCCCTTCATCTGATTGGTCAATGTCATGTCAATCACAAATGTAACAATCCAATCAGAGAACAGATGGGTTTGGCTGTCGAGGGGCGCTTTTTTTGAACTGCAGGTCCTTGAAGGGAATAAATGCCCTTTTACATGCCAACCCAGCGTTTTCCTTCATCACCACGAAGGAAAACAGTCTGTGGTTGTCCGAGTTTGGTGATTTTTGTGTCACAGGTCTACGTGTTTAATACAGGGACTTCCACAGCCTTTTCAACAGCGCTGCGGACCGCGGGGTGGGGGCGGGCAGTGTTTTGGAAATGACAGTCTTCATTACAAAGCTTTCTTCGTTATGAATTAGCATACATGTTTTTATTGAACATTTGAAGAACTAGCAAAAAAAACTAACTCTTGTAGAGGACATAAAGTCAGAGATAGAAAAGACAAGGAGCAGGTGCATCTAGTACAGGTAGAGCTGCTGCAAAAACCCACAGAGCCCAGCAGCCAGCATAACAAATTCTGGATCCTTTGCTTTTAGTTAGCAGTTAGCATTAGCAGCGTATCCTGCATCTGATGTGAAAGGACTTTTATGCTGCGCACTGTGACTCACAGCAATGGTCCTGGGTCAGCCCTGACTTTGTGTTAAACTAATCCTAAAGTAATAATGTTATTTCTAACCACTGATATACCACAACTTTATCCTTTCAACAGCTACTGAAAGTTAGGGGACCTAGCTGCTATCGGATATTTATATAGCGATCCTCCAGCTTCAAACGGTATCACCCTTCAAGGACCTGCAGTTCAAAACAGCGCCCCTCCGACAGCCAAACCCATCTGTTCTCTGATTGGATTGTTACATTTGTGATTGACATGACATTCACCAATCAGATGAAGGGAAGAAAAATAGGGTCAAAAATCAGTACTTGTAACTTGCAGGGGTTTTTTTTCTAAGTCCACATACAAATCTTTTTTACACATACAAATCTTTTTTACGCACACACAAATTCTTTTTACACATACAAATCTTTTTTACGCACACAAATCTTTTTTACGCACACACAAATCTTTTTTACACATACAAATCTTTTTTACACATACAAATCTTTTTTACGCACACACAAATTCTTTTTTACACACACAAATCTTTTTTACGCACACACAAATCTTTTTTACACATACAAATCTTTTTTACGCACACACAAATTCTTTTTACACATACAAATCTTTTTTACGCACACACAAATCTTTTTTACACATACAAATCTTTTTTACGCACACACAAATCTTTTTTACGCACACACAAATTCTTTTTACACATACAAATCTTTTTTACGCACACACAAATTCTTTTTACACATACAAATCTTTTTTACGCACACACAAATCTTTTTTACACATACAAATCTTTTTTACGCACACACAAATCTTTTTTACACACACACAAATCTTTTTTACACACACACAAATCTTTTTTACGTACACGCAAATCTTTTTTACACATACAAATCTTTTTTACGCACACACAAATCTTTTTTACAAGTACAAAATATTTATGACCACATTTTGAGCCCATACATCTGCTGTGATGTTCACAATTCTGATGAAGTCAGTACTGATAAATGATCAGAATTATAATATTTCTGAATGTCTGAGGCTAAGTTGAATTGAATCGGGACTTTGAAAACCGGAATCAAATGGATTATAGAAATCAGTGATGATACCCAGCCCTAGTGAGCAGCCTAGGCACGACAGACGTGGATGTAGCTGTAATAGGAAAAGAACTATTGCTAACTTTTCTGTTAAGTTAAGGCCTGATCCTTCTGAAATTTATTCATTCATTCATTCATTCATGCCAGTGCTCTGACACGGTGTCATCAATCTTTGAATGCTGAAAAAGCACAGTGTATCCAGAAAAACACATTATATTATATAAATTATTATAAAATTTGTGTACACCTAACTTTTGTGCCGGTACGCCTAACTTTTTAAAGTTAGGCGTACCGGTACGCCCATGGCAAAAAGTTAGTCTAGAGCCCTGGTTTAGAGGGAACATTGGTGACAATATATGGTATATGACATTGATAGAGGTAAAAAAAAAAAAAAAGAAGAAGATGAAAAAGCATGTAAAGGAGGAGCAAGGCGTGGGGTTGGGTTGCAAAGCAGCTTGCAGAGGCAGCAGCAAAAAGTAAGCAGTCTGTAGCAGCTTAAATTGTGCAGCCTACATGAGATTTGCTGATTCGATACTTTGAAGGGTGTCAGTGGAGTCATAAAAGGATAAAATCAGATGATCTGTCAGGACTTTCAGCTCAATCAATATGTTGTTTCATGGACAACTGAACCAGCATGTTGGAGAAATGCATGATAAAGTTCCAGTTGTACTGGCTGACAAACCAACCAGTAGCAGACTGCTGAGGTTGTAGTTGAAGACCAGTTCATCACTTTCATGATGAACATTTGAAGAACTAGCAAAAAAAACTTTACTCTGAAGGCGAACCTTCTCTATTTCCGGTGGACTACACCTCAGCTAGTAGTCGATGAGAAAAACTGACCTCTGAACGTGAGGTCAAGGTCACTGGAATTTGAAGTCATTGAGATTTTTAGTAGATGCACCTATGGCATTAATTTGACAAAAATGTGATTTCCTTCTTGAATTATCACATTCACATCACATTACTTCAGCTTAAACTTGTTCTCAACGCAGACAAAACAAAGCTCATGTTGTTTTCTAAATCAAGAAAATGGGCCCAAACAATCCCATCAGTAACCACTCTTGAAGGTAATAAAATAGAGTTGGTTCACACCCATAAATATCTGGGAATCTTAATTGATGACTCGCTCACCTTCAAACCACATGTAGAGAATCATGTGAAAAATCTGAAGTTAAAACTGAGATTTTATTTTCAAAATAAGTTGTGTTTCTCTTTTAGTACAAAGAAGCGGCTTGTTGCTGCGACATTTTTGCCTGTGCTGGATTATGGAGATATTGTATATACAGTGGGGCAAAAAAGTATTTAGTCAGCCACCGATTGTGCAAGTTCCTCCACCTAAAATGATGACAGAGGTCAGTAATTTGCACCAGAGGTACACTTCAACTGTGAGAGACAGAATGTGAAAAAAAAATCCATGAATCCACATGATAGGATTTGTAAAGAATTTATTCGTAAATCAGGGTGGAAAATAAGTATTTGGTCAATAACAAAAATACAACTCAATACTTTGTAACATAACCTTTGTTGGCAATAACAGAGGTCAAACGTTTACTATAGGTCTTTACCAGGGGCCTGTTCTTCGTACGTCGCTTACTACATCCAAGATCAAATGACACATCCAAGACCAAACCATCGCGCTAACCGTGAGCTCGCTAATCCGGTTCCCCGAACACGCCTGCTGTTGACGATTAGTACAGCTGGACGCAGTAATGTGACATCACTGGGTGTCGTAAAAGGGGCTACGCATCGATAGTAGAAACATTGATCGGCAACCCGCTGATTGGTCGGCGAAAATGTCGAAGGGGCGTGCTCGGTATTTTCCGGCAGCAGAGCAAGAACTCATGAGTGAGGGATTTCAGGAGTTTCAGAGTTTAATTAAAACGCAAGAGAACACTGCAAAGGCTGCAAAAGCAAGGAGAGAGGGCTGGCAGGAAGTTGCTGACAAATCAAACTCGTAGGTAATTTAATAATAATACTAATAATAATGGATTGGGTTCATATAGCGCTTTCCAAGGCACCCAAAGCGCTGTACGATACCACTATTCATTCACTCCCACATTCACACACTGGTGGAGGCAGCTACGGTTGTAGCCAGGCTGCCATATCGCGCCATCGGCCCCTCTGGCCAACACCAGTAGGCGGTAGGGTAGATCTATCATATGACACTATATTGTCCAATATCATATGGCATTATATTATATTATAATATGTTATATTATATCCCCTTTCACATTAGAGCCACAACAGGACCCACAAGAACATGGGAACAAGTAAAAGTGAAATATAAGAATATTCTACAGAATGGTAATATTTATCACTTAGATTGCTTTTCGTCTCTTGGCAAGGTAATACTGGCCTGTAATACTCTGTTAGTTTGTTCATAACAGCAACCAAGAAAAGGGCAGAGGAAAAAAAGACAGGTGGTGGTCCTGCACCCCCTCGTCAACAAGTTGGTTAAGTAAATAATACCCTCACGGGAATATCGATATCTCTCAATGAGCACACTGTCGCGCTGAGCTAAAGGATCCTGTCTATCCCGCAATATACGCTGAATTCTGAGGACCCTCCTTATCAATCTTGCACCTTCCGCAATGGGTGGCTCGCGTATACGGACAGGACATGGCTGCGACAGGCTTCCCAAATCCACCTTCACTTTTATAGCCGTGGTCTCTCATCTTGATTACACGAAGTAATTTACAATTACTACTCTGAAATATGAATTACATCTGTAATAATCACATACATGTAATAGAATGTTAATAGTTCATTTCCCTTTTTTAGGAAATGACCTGTATGTATCTGTGTGACATCAATAAAAGGATCAAGTGCTGCATTATCTTTAGTTACATTGATGTTATTTATTTATGGTGAAACAGTGGTGGAATATCGCTGTTGCTTTCGTATAAATGAAGCGGACATACCTGCGTGGCCGCGATCTAATCCTGTTTACATAAAGTAAACCTGCTCCCGAGCAGGTTTACGCTTACGGCTCTGTTGCTATGACAGCAAGTCCCGGATGAGCTTCGGGGAACCGAACGATCCGGGATCACGCGAAATCGTCAACAATCTAATCCAGCTAACTTACTTAGCGAGGTACGAAGAACAGGCCCCAGGTTTGCACACACAGTAGCTGGTATTTTGGCCCATTCCTCCATGCAGATCTTCTCGAGAGCAGTGATGTTTTGGGGCTGTCGCCGAGCAACACGGACTTTCAACTCCCGCCACAGATTTTCTATGGGGTTGAGGTCTGGAGACTGGCTAGGCCACTCCAGGACTTTCAAATGCTTCTTACGGAGCCACTCCTTTGTTGCCCGGGCGGTGTGTTTTGGATCATTGTCATGTTGGAAGACCCAGCCTCGTTTCATCTTCAAAGTTCTCACTGATGGAAGGAGGTTTTGGCTCAAAATCTCACGATACATGGCCCCATCCATTCTGTCCTTAACACGGATCAGTCGTCCTGTCCCCTTGGCAGAAAAACAGCCCCATAGCATGATGTTTCCACCCCCATGCTTCACAGTAGGTATGGTGTTCTTGGGATGCAACTCAGTATTCTTCTTCCTCCAAACACGACGAGTTGAGTTTATACCAAAAAGTTCTACTTTGGTTTCATCTGACCACATGACATTCTCCCAATCCTCTGCTGTATCATCCATGTGCTCTCTGGCAAACTTCAGACGGGCCTGGACATGCACTGGCTTCAGCAGCGGAACACGTCTGGCACTGCGGGATTTGATTCCCTGCCGTTGTAGTGTGTTACTGATGGTGACCTTTGTTACTTTGGTCCCAGCTCTCTGCAGGTCATTCACCAGGTCCCCCCGTGTGGTTCTGGGATCTTTGCTCACCGTTCTCATGATCATTTTGACCCCACGGGATGAGATCTTGCGTGGAGCCCCAGATCGAGGGAGATTATCAGTGGTCTTGTATGTCTTCCATTTTCTGATGATTGCTCCCACAGTTGATTTTTTCACACCAAGCTGCTTGCCTATTGTAGATTCACTCTTCCCAGTCTGGTGCAGGTCTACAATACTTTTCCTGGTGTCATTCGAAAGCTCTTTGGTCTTGGCCATGGCGGAGTTTGGAGTCTGACTGTTTGAGGCTGTGGACAGGTGTCTTTTATACAGATGATGAGTTCAAACAGGTGCCATTCATACAGGTAACGAGTGGGGGACAGAAAAGCTTCTTACAGAAGACGTTACAGGTCTGTGAGAGCCAGAGATTTTCCTTGTTTGAGGTGACCAAATACTTATTTTCCACCCTGATTTACGAATAAATTCTTTACAAATCCTACCATGTGGATTCATGGATATTTTTTTTCACATTCTGTCTCTCACAGTTGAAGTGTACCTCTGGTGCAAATTACTGACCTCTGTCATCATTTTAAGTGGGGGAACTTGCACAATCGGTGGCTGACTAAATACTTTTTTGCCCCACTGTATGAATACTTCTGCTCAATGTCTTTGAATGGTTGATACTGTGTATCATGCTTCTCTGAGGTTCATCACTAACCGCAAATTTCAGCCTCACCCTGTAAGTTATACTCTCAGGTAGGATGGCCTGCTTTGGCAAGTCGGAGGAACTTTTATCTATATAGTTTTATATATAAAGCAATACCCCTCCAAGAACAACCACCACTGACTTTGGTTGTATCACATCCAATATGGGGGACAACTCCTAGGCAATGTGTGCAAGACATCAGGTGAGAAATCTCAACACAAGTGGATAAAAGTAGCAGATATGGAATAGAACACGGACTGTAGAATGAACAGACACATGCAGTTAAAGTCACCTTTTCACATATGTGCTCATACACATCTCAGCATTTAAGTATTAGTTATTATTCATCTCTGGCTCTCTTCCACAGCATGTCGCGTCACCCCCAACCGGAAGATGGCCGCGCCCTCCTGAGCCTGGTTCTGCTGGAGGTTTCTTCCTGTTAAAAGGGAGTTTTTCCTTCCTACTGTCGCCAAAGTGCTTGCTCATAGGGTCATATGACTGTTGGGGTTTTCTCTGCTTTTACCTTACAATAAAAAGCGCATTGAGGCAACTGTTGCTCTATATCAGGGGTCCCCAATCCCAGTCCACGAGGGCCGGTGTCCCTGCAGGTTTTAGATGTGTCCCTGATCCATCACAGCTGATTTAAATGGCTAAATGACCTCCTCAACATGTCTTAAAGTTCTCCAGAGGCCTGGTAATGAACTAATCATGTGATTCAGGTGTGTTGACCCAGGGTGAGATGTAAAACCTGCAGGGACACTGGCCCTTGTGGACTGGGATTGGGGACCCCTGCTCTATATGAATAAAACTGAACTGAATTAAAAGGCACTTTACAGTAAACTATCCCTAAGTAGCTAAACTGAATATCATGATAGCAATGCCAAAAGCCGTAACTACATATATAATTACACTACATCACAACCTTTTGTGTTATATTAGACTGTGATCAACTCCTGCCACATTGCTTCATTAACAATGCATCAAAGGAGGATGATAAACAAGGACAGAGCCCCCCTTCAGCATCATTGGAAGAGGAGCAGAGAGGGAGGGAGGGAGGGAGGGAGCTCCAGCCTACGTGAGTCCACTATAAATAAGCAGGAATGAAGGTCAGCAGTTGGCGAGCTGCAAAGGAGTTACCACAAACTGTGAAGAAACATATTGATACTGTAGGAGAGGCAGACGTAGCGGGCCATTTAATCCCAGCCGCTGTAATAAATGGAGCAGGAAGTGCTGGTCGATATGTACATGAATCACTTTGAGAGCGGGCGGCGAAGGCAGGCTGTATCATGTTTCACCGTCTAGCCGACACACTCACACATACACACTCACTCTCCCTACTGCTATTGTGTCAGGTTGCCACAGAGACCGCGTGACGACAGCCACCCCGGTCCTCCGACTCCATGCGGTAGGAGAGGATGCAGCAGCCAGCGGTTGCCATGGAAACTGCCTCAGCATCAGCAGTGCTGCGCGGATTGCGGTGGTTGAGTAAGCTGCATTACTCGCAGCACCCGGTGCCGGAAATTATTTTATCAGTGCGGTGCAGCGCAGAGGTGCACGAACAGCCTGGTGACTGGCAGATGTAAATGTAAACCGTCCCTCAGAGACCTGGAGTCTGGTGGGGTAGGTGGGGGAGGCGGGGGGTATTTTTGATCAGGAGAGCGTCAAAACTCTCCCTTGCTGCATGTCTGATTTACATTCAGCTCACTGTCCTCCTCAATCCCGCAGTCAGCCTGAAAATCCCACTGCACGCATGAAGAAAGCAATTAATTTGTCTTTGTTAAGCAGGGAAAGAGGAGGGATAGATCCTCCATCTCCTGCATTACCATGTAACCACTGCTCAAACCCTGTGGTGCAAGGATGTGTGAGGATATAATTGGCTCGGGGGTGTTTTTAGGAGGCGAGGGGGTTGGTTTCCGGGCTTGTTTTGATTTTCAGTCAGCTGCCGGCTGTCAGAAGGATTGCGAAAAAGCGTCGGAGTGACATGCTTGGTTGTCAGAATGAGCTAAGATGAGCAGCGGAGGGCTTAGGATGGAAATAAACCTGCCAGTGAGGAACTTCTTTGCTGGTCAGATTTGGTGTAATTGTAAACTTTTTATTTTTTATTTTTTGCCCTGCCTTTGCCAAAGAGAGCTTGAGAGAGACTGAGCCTTGGCCTGGAAGTGGGCACACCAAATCAAGCCAGGCCAGGGACTATGCCAGCATTAGACATGTAGCACATTACTTCAGCGTAATTACCCTGGATATGTGGGCAAAATGTCACATGGGTTTGCTGATGCACAACAGGAAAAGAGCTGTGGTTGTGTGCGTGAGGGACGAGACAGTACTGCTTGAAGCAACATATTACACAGGGGGGAAGTGGATCTATTCATGTACCCTAGCTCATCGCAAGCTAGCAGAGCGAGGCGTGTGGTGCAGTGGGTTTGACAGACGCTGCTGCGGGGCTCGGTGTTTAGCCATCAACAAGACGATGGCACCAGCTCCGTGTCAGTGCAGGTCATGTCTGCACTGCTTCAACCCTCAACTGGCTAAAGCGTGGAAAAATTAGTCATTTCCGAGAGGTTTTATGAAAGCAGCGCCTCCAATATTGATCGTTTATAAATCAAAAATAATGCTTGTGTGATTTCCTCTGTGGGTCTCTATTAATACAATTATCCATTTGTTTGGTAAGTTAAAATTGATGCTTCAACATGTTTCACTGCTTCTTGAGGGGAAACTGAATAACACATGCTCACTTTTTCTTGGAAGGGCCTTTGACCGGTGGGGGTTGCTGTTGGGAAGGGCCACCTTTTTCCACTGAGTTACCACGACGACAACTCTGCTCCCCGACTGACGGGGAGGAGGAATCTGATTGGGTGGCTTCGCAAACCACCTGGAAGCCCTGTGGGTAGGAAGAGAGATAGAGATGGATATCAGGAAGACAGACAGGCAGACAGTTCCTGATAATTAAAGGCTCTGAGGTTGGAGTGTGGTTTCTGTCATGACCCCGGCTCACCGTGCTAATGAATATTAACAGCCAGCCCCAGGGGGAACATTGGAAAAGGGGAGGGGAAGAAGCCTCAGACTCTTGCCCGAGCACATTCAATCAACATGGGAAGCAGAATCTGACAAGATATGGGCTGAAAACGTTAGCTCACCGTGGGACCCGGGTTGCCTGATCCACAGGGGCTGCACTGGTTGTTGACTGGGGAGTTCCTCTTTGCTGTTTAGACAGGCATAACAGTATACATGTGTTAATTCTGAGCAAATAAAAATAGATTATCTCTTAACACACTAATTCCCAACCAGGGGTACAAGTACCCCAGAGGGTTCTTCTGCAGTAGGCAGCAGACACCTGGAATGATTCGTTTCACTATTTATAGAACTGAGTGTCCTATGACTAAATATGTTAGCTAACGTTATGGATTGTGGTTCTTTCACACCAAAAATAGGAGGGTCTGGTTGGCTGGTGATTGCATTGAAGGTTTTTGCTGTTCGATTGCAATTATTGCCGCCTAATTTATAAATGCAGAAGGATTGCAAACACAATATAATCAATCTAAGTCAGTCTGCGCCAATAACCGTAACTCGTCTGTGACACTCTATTTGTTTTTTGTAAAGATTTTTTGGGGCGGCATTGTTACATTACTTTGATAGTAGAGCAGTAAATCTGTGAGGTTCCTCATGGAATTTGTTAGTGTGAATTTCTTTGTATGTAGATTGCAAAGGATTTGCAATTTTTACAGATTTATCACAGTTAATCACAAACAAAATGCATGTAACTACCAAGCTTAACCCCGTCAATCACAAACTGACAGCAGATTGACTCCATCTTATTGTGATTGAAATGCTGGATAACTAGTCAAAACTGTTAGCTAACTTGGTGTATTAGCAGTTGAAATAGCAAAAAGGTATGAATGACCAAATTGCCAAAGCTGTTAGCTAACTGTTTAGATTAACAGTTGAAATATAAAAGTATATATAACTAAAGAGATGAAATTGTTAGGTGACTGTGCAAATAACACTGTTAGCCTAATGTAACAGATAAAAAGCTGTATTACAGCAGCTAGCTAAAGCTATGAAATGAACACCAGTGATTTAGCTGCTATGTTGCCGGAAGAAAACTGTTAGCTAACTTTGTGTATTAACAGTTTTAAATAGCAAAAAACAAACAAACATTTAAATAGTTTAAATTAATTCTTTTTCTTTCTTTCTTTCTTTCTTCAATTAAGAATTAACTGTGTGTGCAACAGTTTATTTATTTATTTAATTTATTTATGTATTTATTTGTTTTCTTCACTGAGTGTGTTTTTTGTTGTTTTGGGTTATTATGTTATGGTTTTCTTAATTGTTTAAAATAATAAAAAACTTTAATTAGAAAAAAATTGTTTAAATTAGCCAACTACAAAAATATAACACCAGCAAACATAATTCTATATATTAAATTGCTGTTAAATAGAGTATTAGCTTAGGGCAGTAGATAAAAGGTTGAAATTATAAGCTTATTTATGGTTAACTAACTATAATTGGGACACGGTAAACTAAAAGTATCCCAGATTTAGGTTAAAATTAGTTCAGCTGAACATCTTAAACATGAAAGATGTTAAGGAGGAATATCTGACACAGATGCATGGGTTATATATTAGGAATACGATTAAGAACCACTTTATATACTCTATATATTATATATATAGCCCTTAAAGATAGCGGCGATTTCTCAAAGATAGTAGGAATTTCTTTAAAAAGTGGGAATTTCTTCACCTGTAACAATGTTTCTGACAGGTTTGATGAGGGCAGTAAAAGCAGGGATGTCAGGCAGGCGGTGCTCCCACATTGGCTGCCATATTACCAGACCACTAGCCAGTCTGAAGGTCAAGTCTGACTCCTGGAAAAAGGCAACATATTTACACATTTCTTTCCTCAAAACAGCCTGTAAACACCAGAAACAATTATTCTGTCTTGGTTAAATGTTTTGTGTTGTTAAGATTCTTAAACCTCCGTTACAACATGCTAACAAGACAAGACAGTAATTCCCTGCACAGCTGGGAAACAGTGCACTCCCAGGAGTAATATAAGCTGACCCTTTCATCTGTGTGCACACACAGATCAATAGGCACAGGGTGATGCTGACTGCAAGTACTAAATTAAGCAACACAGGGGTTGCTGAAATTAATCACAAAATTCTCAAAATTATAAATAGTCTAACGCCACAGATTAACACAATGCCTGTGCCATCCTGGCTCTCTGTTACAAAAATCAATTTCAAGGCCGTACACATTTGCATCCGCAGTTACAGACCTTTATCCGATGAACAAGCGGTGCAAACAGGAACACAAACAGCTCTACTGTTGCCATGCTCTTTTGGAATAGTTTGGTGCGAGTATGCTCATCCTCCTCCAGCAGGGAGCCGCTGTGCTGTTGTCCTAACCCGCCCAGGCCCGAGCTGGAGCAGGAGCTAGGAGCTCCCGGGGAGGAACCCTGGTTCCCCACAGGCTGGAGGAAGGCGCTACTGCTGCTGCCCCTGGACCAGCCGTGGCTCAGGCTGGGCTCATGGTTGCACTCCTGTGGGGCCTCCAGCAGCATCCAGTGCAGCGTGTGGAGCAGCTTGGTCTCCGCCACACCCAACTTGTCCTGGTGACCTGTGATGTAACCGAAAGACAAATACTAAACACACAGACACTTTTTTATCTGCTTAAACATGGCTGGCCTGCCAAAAGTCACCTGCAAGTGGACTCCAGAGAGAAACCAGAAAGCTTCCACTACCAAAAAATCTTGCATGCCTACAAACTGGTCATATTTGATGGTGACCTGTAATTTCCTGCTTCTAAATTTAAACTGAGGTTATTGTCCTCAACCCTAATAATCTAAGAAATATGATATCTAACCAGATGCTTACTCCAGATGGCACTACTTAGGCCTCCAATAACACAGCGAGGAATCTTTGAGTCCTTTTTGACCAGGATACGTCCTTAACTTCACATATTAAACAAATATGTTGGACTGCTTTCTTCTATTTGTGCATTTTCTCTACAATTAGAAATGCCCTTTCTCAGAGTGATGCTAAAAAACTAGTTCATGCATTTCATTACTTCTAGACTGGAATACAGTAATTCCTTATTATCAAGCTGTCCTAAAAACTCTCTGAAAAGCCTTCAGTTGATCCAAAATACTGCAGCGAGAGCATTGACAGGGACTTAGCCAGTGCTTTGGTCAAAGGTGGAGTGACAGGAGAACCAATCTAGCATGTTCTTGCATGAAACCTGAGCTCCCAAAGGAGAAACCCTCAAGGACAACAAGCCGCACAACAGGAGGGATCTGACCTGGATTGAATGAAGGACCCTCTTACTGTGTGGCAACAGTGATTTTCACTTGAAGGCGTATAACAGCTTAGTTCAAAGCCTGCCACCTCCTACTTAAAGAAAGTGTCAAATCCTGCTCAATAATAATGCAAACAGTGGCTCATTCATGTTTCATGTCTGACACATGGAAGTCACATGGAAGGATTTGATGCTTTTCTCTCCTGTTGTGTGCAGGCCATTTTAATCTCATAAATATTAATTCTATCATTTGCCTTTCTGTCCTTTTAAGCGATGATCTCTGAAAGAAGCTAAAAGGAGAATCAGATTTGTGTTTTGGCGATTGGGTATGACCTGGATGAAGCTGTCAGCTCGATTGGACTAAAGCGTCCTCACCAAGCTTGTTCCTGTTAGACAGCAGGATGGAGGTGCAGTGGAGTACGTGAGGCAGCGCCGCCTGGACCAGCTCCCAGCGGGAGATGCTCTGGATGGCCTCTGACAGGGCCGGCGACAGCCCGTGGAGCTTGTTCTCCACCAGCACTCGCTCAAAGGACTGGGGACGCAGCCAAAGGAGAGAGAAAAAAGAGGAGAAGAGAGACATCAGGCGGGCAACTTAAGCCTCTTTCTTTGACTATCTAAATGTCCCACATGGCCCCGAGCGAGCAAAAGCCTGTGGGAGAGACAGTGGAAGCTCTGTTTGGATCCAAAGGGATCTGGAGAAGCGTCATTATGGATATGAGTCTAGCTCGAGGGTAATGGGAGGAAGCACGGGGGCAAAACTAATTTGCTAAATGCAAAATCAAGAGCTCACTTGATTTGCAGGTGCATTAAGGTAAAAACAGATTACTGGGAAGGGAAGCGATTATTTCCCCTCATCGTGCACATGGTATTATGAAATGACTTACCACACAGGATGCCTCATACTGTTTTCCCAACTTTGGCCGCAGAAAAGCACTGAAAGACATCAACAGAGTGCTTGTGAGAGATTAAAAAAAGGACAAATGTAGGTTATAGGCTAGTAAATCACCCCATTTTGTCTATGTGGCCCACTTTTTTTTACAGGTGTGACATCATACAATCTGTACCCACAGCCCCATCTTCTTCCATTTAACACAAATCAGTGAGCAGACACTCACTGGCGGGGTTTCTCAATCACTTCATCAAATAATGTTGACGTGTGACGCGGTGACAAACCCCCGTCAGCCCTGCCTCGTTTTCACCAACGGCAAACACCTGTTATCAATGTCACCAACCTGGTCTGCCTCCACAGGAAGGTCTGGATCGGGAACGGTATTCCCTTCCCGCACTCCGGTTCGTTTTCATCCAGGCTTTTCCTCTTCACCATTTTGGCCGGACCCTGCGTGGCCGCCTGCCTGTGTGCGATCACCGGGACGCGCGGCTGCTGGCTCTGCCCAGGTGACCAGCGAGCTTTTCCCTCCCTCTTCACGACATGATTGGGTTAGTCCTGCGTAAAATGGCTGCAAGTGTCGATCGGTCGGTCGGCGGCAAAGGAGAGATAGAGAGAGAGAGGAGGAGGAGGAGGAGGAGGAGAGAGGAAGAAGGAGCACTCCGAAATCAGCACCTCCCTCCCTGGACAGCGACAGCTGATCGGAGAGCTAATTTATCAGCAGCAGCAGCAGCAGCGGGGCTTTAAAGACGCAGTGTGCAGCTGGGCCAGATGTTCTCCCCCTCTGCCTTTTCCTCCTCCTCTGATTCCCCGCAATCAACACATGGAGCGACTGAAACCGCTGCATCCGCGTGGTGCATCCACCCCTTTAAATATCAACAGGTTGTTTAATAATAGCCCAAGCTGTGAGTCATAAAAACACAGCAAAATCAAATCAGGTGTCACTTCCCGAAACATTCGCACTGTTTAAAGAGGCCATGCCGCGCAATAATATCCTCATAAGGCCATGGAACAGGGATCTAACATGTTGACGAAATCCAGAACAATGCACCGTGTTTTAACATGGCAGTGCTGTTTGAATGCGGTGTTTCCTTGTAAAAGAAGAAAAAGAACGACCAGAACTGTTCTCAGCAGATGGACAGTCACAGCATCTGAACAGTGCCTCACGCTGCAAACACTAAAACCATAAACATTAAAACCCAGCAGGGTTTACAAACTTTACAAAAGACAGAAAAGGATCAATTAAAGGAACAATAACCATGTAGGGAAGAAAAACTTTAGGTTACTTGCGTAACCTCAGTTCTCAGAGTAGCGTAAGTGAGACCTCTTACTATGGGATGACCATCCCTGCACATTCCTCAGAAGCATTTATCTAATTGGCCAAGGTGACCACCAGCCAATCCTGTTAGGTTGGTGGTCAGGAACAGCCATCCACGTTTAAATAAATTGCGCTATTTAATAGCAGTTATTCAAGATAAGCACCTCTTCTCGCTTAGCAACAGCAAGAAGGGCTGTCTGGGTCATGCTACTCTGAAAACTGGAGTTTAGTCACCATCTAGGTATTGAAGTTTATAATTTGCAGGAGAAAGACGCTGATTTGGTCTTGGTTTTGTTCAAGGGGTTTAACAAATATATATATATTTTTAACTGTTCAGGAATCACAGCCATTTTTATATTAAGTCCTCAGGTGACTGACTTGGCCACTAAAAAAATCTCTATCTTTGCAGAAACTCTTGGGTTACTCAAACAGGATGCTTTGGGTCAATCAGTTGTGCAGCATTCGGCTAATCTGAGCAGAGGATAGCCCCACACACTTCATAATTCATCCTGCTCCTTCTGTCAGCAGAGACATCACCAGTAAACACCAGTGACAGTAGTTCCACTGGCAGTCATACATACCCATAACCAGTGTTGGTCAAGTTACTTACTGATTACTTCCCCCAAAAAATAATCGTGTTACTTTAATGATTAATTATTTTCAAAAGTAATTAATTACTTAGTTACTTAATTACTGTTTAAAAACATGATTTACAACCTGAACAGGTGATAAAGCAAAAGATCTTTCAGCTCAATTCTACTTTCTCTGCATACATACATACAAAATGTAATCAAATGGAAAAGTCTCTTTAAAACCCGTTTTACTAGTTTTAATCTTTTAACTTTATGCATCAAGCAAAAATTAAATTATATGCAACATTCTCTGACTGGAAGAAATTTATTTAACATTTAAACCTATTTTCTGCACATTCCAGCACATAAAATAAAATATTTTTTGTGTTTACACTCAGTCTTTCAAATAAATGCAAGTGAAACACAGCAGAAAAATAAAATAAAATTAAAGACTCAGCGATCCTGTTGCTCTACTTTCACCTGTATAGCAGGCGGAGGTTTGCCCTGGTGCAGGTGTGCCGCGGCGGTCAGTGGAAGAATCCGCGAGTGTCTCTGTGAATTTCCCATTATGTTGTAGTGCACTCAGTGCTTGCTCAGAAGTTAAGGGTTTTTTTCGCTGTAAAAAGTTTTCTTCCCACGCAGTGAACAGCGGACACCAATGTTTTTGTCACTTTTTATGGAATCAAACTCAAAGTAAGGTCAGTACTTCCACGCTTTAAGTAAGAAGCTATGAAATTGGACTGGAATCAACTTCAGATATTTTATCTGCTTCATTTGTCATGGAAGAAGGGAACAGGCCTAATCTGGCCATCAAACTGCCTGTCAGTCAATTGTCTAATTGATTTAGAGCTTCTGCAAATGGGATAGTGTACAAAAATGACTGTAATTCTTAACTCATACATACATTTTTGTTAACCCTCTTGAATTAAAAGCTGCAGTGGTGTACAGAAGCAAGTCTGCAAAAATTGCATTTATCCCACTATAACTTTCATTAGAGCCCAGAAAAGAAATGCTTCTCTAGTAAGCTAAAGAAATATGTCATCGCGCTTCGTTGAGCATAAACTAAAACATATTAATGTTTAAAATTACAGAAAAAATTCATGTAATAATAAAACTGAATGTTTTTGTTAATTCACGAAAAATGTCTGTTTTTAAATCACTGTTTTGCCAAACTAACAAACTCATTAAGTTAAAAAAAAAATGTGTGTAGTAATGAAAAAAGGGAAAGGTTGCTGTTATTTAATTGTTTATCTATCACTTAATTACTTTGTTGTTCTTTGGCACAGTATGAACAACTGTGGAGGTGTTTAAACAGAAAGAAAAGCTACAAAATCTGTGAAAATATAGTCAAAATTCCAAAGTTTATCCTCTCCTTCACATTTCCCAAAGCTGTCCACAGGGCCGATGTTTGTTGGGTCGATTCTGGCCCCCATGCCTTATGTTTTACCCGCCATTACCAACTTTATGCAGAACTATAGAAAATTATAACAGGTTTTAAAGCGTTTGTCTGTCAAATATACAAACTTCAAATGACTACAGTAAAGCCAGCAATGCCTCCTGTTTAATGAATAATAATGACATTTTTGTTTAGCCTTCAAAACACGTGCTGATGATAACCAAACAGGCACGCCACACATGCAGGTTGACGTGTTTTTCACAAAAAGACGAGTATTTTCAAAGAATTGATCCACAAGACTAGAATGAACCAGTTTTTTTATTTCTTTTATTTCTTTATTTTTGTTGTTGCCATCATCCTGTAGGAGCATTTTGTCATCAGTACGTCTCAAACACCGGAAAGTGTGCACACATCTACAATTTTTTTAAATCTTTTTTTTTTTAAATACACATACACAGGCAAAGAGGGGGAGGGATATAGGAAGCACAGAAAAACACTGGAAGGGTAGGTGACATCAGGAGGGGAGGTGGGGGGGGGGGGGTCTCATAATGGTGAGCAGAGAATATGCTAGAACATTTTTTTATTCTTTTTAAAAAAAAACTTCTAAAAGATGCAGGTTTGTGGGGTATTATTCCCATTCTTTACCTTCTTTATCTCTGCAAACGTTCAAAAACTTCTTTCAAATGGAATGTTTTCATATAAAGCTTCACACTTAACACTTTTTAAAACAAAATTCGGGGCTTTTACCCACTCAAATACACTACACAACCCAGTCTTTGCAAAAGGAGCAAGGTCACAGGGGCCCGTGTGCTAGAATGCACCCGGGCCATTTTACACCCACACAGAAAAGTCGAAGATCGCTCCAAATAGATCTAATTTATTTATCATTTATTTGCCATGCCAGCATAACAGCATTGTTGTAGCCTAATAAAAACCACAGCGCTAATGTAAAACCAGAAAATAAAAAGAAGAGAGGGTGGAAGGGGCGGCGCAGCCCGACGGCTGACGAGAGAAGAAACTAAAACACAAAAATCTATTGGAAAGCTAGCCTTTTAGCGCCCGACTCGACAGAGCTGCAATGGTTATCCACATTTAAATGCTAATAAGCCAGAGCAGCCACAGGGAACGTACAAAACTGTAAATACTTCCAACTACAGTGACATATATTTTTTATATATTTATATATAAAAAGAAAACAAGAGAACACAAGTTTGTCCAACAATTCAGCACAATTCAGGAAATCCAACAAACGCAACAAAGAAAAGTTCATGTCACACACTTTTCTTTTTTATGTTGTTTTTTTGCAGACATGCTCATCAGCCATTCTTTTGCAGGTCAGTTAAGTCTCTCGCTTATCTTTAAGACTAGCACCTACTGTCTAGTAGCTATATCTTGCATTCAGTACCGTATAAATTCTGAATGGACGTCACGGTCCAACTTGAAATTTTTAGCCCCGTGCGAGTGGGAATGTGTTGGTGTTTTTCAACGCACCAAAGAAAAAGAAGTAAAGATGAACAGAAAAAGGACCAAAGAAAAATCCTGTACAATCGTAAAACCACCTTCTTGAACCACTTGAACCTTGGCATTCAGCTTATCTAAAACAGAAAAGTCCACGTTTGAGTGAATGAGAGGATAAAAAGCAGACCGACAGACGGGGAGTGTCGATGAAGATTTATGAAGAATTCAGTTTTTTTAAATCCCGCTTGGAAGGGCCGGAGGGATCGTTGATTGGATGAGACGGTCAACCAGCTACAACTGTGGGGGTTACGTTAAACACTGGAAGCTTGTGATGGGAACGATGGGAAAAGGAGGGGTGATGGTGTGGATTTGTATTTTTCTTAAGCAGAGGCAGCTGGCTCATAAGCCCTGCTTGGCCAGGGCAGCGGTGACATCCTGGGCCAGCGTGGAGAGCTGGGGCGACTCCAGGAGGTTGATGCTGCCGGAGGAAGACAGGCGAGGAGAGGTGCCTCCCGTCTCGATGCCAGGGGAGTGGGTGACGATGATTTCCGCACCGTGGTCCACCCGAGCTTTGGCCGAATCCCGGAAATTCAGCTTGTGGCTCTCGATCTGGTGAGCAGGGGAAGACGGTTTAGGTCAGCGCTCTTTTTCCTCTTTAACGTGAACTGACAGTGACATTTGGTATAAAAAGAGGCTTCCTTTTACCATTATGTTCCCGCCTCCAGGAGTGTGGCTGGTGTTCTCCAGAGAGTTGACCTTGGCGTGGGCCTTCTCTTTGAAGTCCAGCTTCACATTGTCGATACGCACATGTCCTCCCCCTGGGAACAGGACAGCAAGGAGGAGAAGAGAAGTGTTAAACCCACGAGGAATCGCTCGCCTGCAGGACATCACTTCTCCTAGGCAATGCTCAGGGCAAAAAAAATCTCAGTCTGCACACTGCACAGCCTGAAAAAGGCACAAGTGCCAGCTTTGACCTGATTTATACAGTTTATATAGTACCATGTAAGACTGGATGCAATATTCAATTTCCTGCTTTGACACTTCCTTGTAAATATCATTGAAATGGTGACATTATGGGGGCAAAACTGAAGCTGTAAGTGGACAGATGACAGATGAAATTAAGAAATATCAATCAGATTATTGCTAAGATTAAAGGAAATACATATGCTTTTACTAAATCAAAACTAATTTGACCAGAACAGACTTTCGCTCACTGGTGTTATTGGGCCTTGTTTTAAAAAAAAAAATATGACAAACAGTTTGACATCTTTATGTTGATCTACGTGGAATTTCTGACTCCTTTTGTGCAACCCACAGCCACTGAACTGTGTTGCACTGTAAGTTAAAGACAAGCATGTAATATAAAATAACAATATGTGGATCTGCCTCTATTATAAAATGGATGGTGACCAACTGCATTCTCCAACTGCTAAAAGAGAAAAATTTAAACTTTCGTGCTGTGTGACAGTGGCTTAAATGGTCTTATAATTGTGTAATGTGGTAAAAGACGTTTGGGATCATTTAGAAATCGTCACAGTTTGTCCAGCAGAGCAGCTCTGACTCCATCCGGGCTGCCTGCAGCACATGTAGCAGAGCAGCAGCACAGCTGATAGTTGTGTGGAATCAAGCAGCGTCTTCACATTAAGTTCCTAATAGGATTGGGCAACATGATAAAACCTTCCAACCACCTTCAGTCAGCCCAGAAACCGGCTATTTGTGGAGGAGTATGTGTGCTGCACAAACATTTGTAGCGTTTCAGTGAAAAACTACCAAAATAGAAGAAACTCTAATCCTGGTGCTTTGTTCTACATCAGTTGGACAACAAACTCCATCGGTATTTCTCTACAACTCCCCACAGAATTGACAACAACATTTGATTCTTAAGACTTCAAATTTCCTAAATCAAGAAAATAAAAGCACAAAAGAAATTAGCATCCAGATCTGATGTACTCGACGAGTTGTCAATGTCTCATCAAATTTAGTTATGGAGTACTTTGCTGGTTGCCCTTTTTTAAAAATGTTACAGCATTGTTTGGGATTTTAGTTTGTTGCTTGGTGGTTGTTAGGCAACAAAGACATTAGTATATACCATGCATAATCCAACTCCTGTGGATATATATGAGAGCGCACAGTCCTGAAATTAAAATGATACAATGCTTTTATAAGGAGTTTTAGTTGCATACTACAAATGGGCCATTTTAGCTTGCTGGTCGGAGGTTGCTAGGCAATGTGATGATGTGCTATAGATAAGAACAATCAGGGACCGGGTTTGTTTGCTCAGCTGGAGGTTTCATGGATTACAGTGGATATACATAAAGAGAATTGGAACATATATCAATACTGGAAGGTTTTAATGATCCAACATTTACTATAAAACACAGCATTTGTTACGCTCTAAATGGCACAAAAATCATTTATATCCATAAGGACAAATCAAAATCAGCTAATAGCAACTAGTCTTAGCATTCCTTTAAGAAGAGAGCCTTACATACTTTGTACAAGTAGGTTGCCTTCCTTTTTTCCATACATCATATATACTAGTTAAATGCATGCTGGAGTATTGTTTGGTCTGTGATTTTAGTGTGTTGTTAGATAGTTGCAAAGCAGCATTTAGACATCATAAGTTGCATGCATAATTCAACTGCTGTGGATATAAATTAGATGTTTTTGCCACCAAATTAAAATGATACGAAGCTTTTATAAGGAGTCATAGGTGCATAAATGCTGCAAATGGGCCATTTTAACTCGTTGGTAGTAGAGATGGACCGATCCGATATTAGGTATCGGTATCGGTCCGATACTGACCTAAATTACTGGATCGGATATTGGAGAGAAATAAAAAAATGTAATCCGATCCATTAAATATCAAAAAAGCACTTCACAAAACTTGCGACATGGCATAACTCGGCCCATAACCTTAGCACGTCGGAGCAGTGATCGCGTGATAGAGCGGCTATGGCATGCGAGACCTGTCCGTGGTCTGGTTGAATATTTGTAGCCTCGCTACCAAACCGGCATTTCATCTCTGAGGAAGTGATCCCCGAGAGAAGTAAAGCAAGTGTGTAAGTTCATCTCTGAATGTTTATAAAGCATTCCAGCATTAAGCTTAACAACTGATATATGGAGCGACTGCCTCTTCTTGCTGCTACTTCAATCGTGAAACTGCTTAATGATCAGCTGATCGGCTTTTCTGTCGTGACTCCGTCTCTCTTGTTTGTTTTTGGCCCACTTCGTGCCAGAAAGAGGAAACCAGCGGCTGAACAACAGCAGCACATTTAAGCTTGATAAGCTGTTGTTAGAATTTATTTAATATTACTTTCTACACCAGGATCTTTTTCTATGTAGCTGACGCTGGTAACTGTGCAGGGGCGGATCTAGCAAAGTTTAGCCAGGGGGGCCGATAGGGCATGAACAGGGAAAAGGGGGCACAAAGACATACTTTTCTTTCTTATTCTCATTTAAAATGTCGAGCTTTTAATAATTAATTATCTGAATCTTACACCCAAAGTTTTAATATGATGTAAAATGTATAGAAGTCCATAATTGTATAAAGTAACTGTTAAGTCTAATATACACTAGTAAGCTATAGTACTTTTTCCTTTGGGAAGGTACCATCTGTGCAGTCTGCAGTTCTGTTGAAGAAAGATGTTGAATCTATTTAATTATTCTTGAAAAATAATTTATTTCGGTGCGTTTTTTTTTCACACTGCATCAAATTAAAGTTGATTACGTCGATTAAGCATCATGAGGTGGAGGGTGGGGGATGGTTCCCTTTTTTTTTTTTGTGCTGGGAGTTTGCAACCCTATTAGTTAGGTTGCTTACTCTTTAAAATACCAGAATAGGGAGGATGGAGTAGGTTTAAGTTTATTAGATTGATCAGTATTGCTGAACTAGGAAATATTTTGGGTGCAGTGTATTTTTTCCATACAGGTATAACAGAATAGCTTTAGTGTTTTATTTTTTTAAACTTGAGTTTGAACTTATACAAAATGCAGCAAGATATTAAAAAACAGTTTTATTGATTAAAAAACACACTATATCGGATTCATATCGGTATCGGCCAATATCCAAATTTATGATATTGGTATCGGTATCGGACATAAAAAAGTGGTATCGTGCCAACTGTAGTTGGTAGGTGGTTGCTAGGCAACATGATGATGGTCATTGTCTGAGATATAGATAAGAACCATTGGGGGCCTAAGGATTTTTTGCTCAACTGGAGATTTCGTGGATTACAGTGAGATATACATGAAGAATATATATCACCAATGTTTTTAAAAGTTTATAGTACGAGTAACTTCTTTCAACAAGGACAATTAAAGATGTGGTAATGACAACTAGTCTCAGAATTCCTTTAAGAAAAGGCCCTTAAACACATTGTACAATAATGTAATTCTCTAAGTTTTTCTAAAAGGCCAGCTGTGGCTGTACAGTACCTGGTCTGTGGTGGATGTTGGAAAAGGAGCCACATTTAGCGGTGACATGGCTCAGGTCGATCTTCTTGGTCTGGATTTGGATCTGCGAGCAGTGGCACATTGCACAAATTCACCTTTAATTGCTTTGAATGTGAATAAAACACAAATAACAGGCATGAAATGCAATGAAATGAAAGCGACAGGTTTCAAAAAGAGAGAAAATGAACGTGGTGAGATGACATGAATCTCTAGACAAAGGCGGTGTGAGTCAATCAACCGCAGTCCACAGAAAAGCCACAGAGAGGCTGATGTCAGATCCCTGGAGGGGAGGTTAACATGAACGCAAGCAGTGACGGTGCAGACATCAAACAAACACAGAACACGGGCGCTACTGTGTGACGCTACGGGGAGCAGGTGCTTCAATTAAACTTTATTGTCCATGGGTGATGTGAATTAGTGCGAGCATTGTAAACAAGAGAAACTGACAGCCTTGCAGGCTGCAGAGGGAAGTGGTTTATGTTATGAAATATATGCACTATGCAGACATGCTGTATGTTGTGGCCCAGGTGAATGCACAAAGATTATACAATTGTAAATGTTTTTGTTTCTGAGACACAAAATACAGCTAATGAAGACGAACACACTCCACGAGGACGGCTCACACACACATCTTAATGTGAAGTGTTATCAAGAACGACAGATCTTGGATGAGATGATTTTCTGCTAAGTCACTCACGTTTCCCCCGCCTGCCGCGTGCTGGATTTTGTCCAGGGAGCCACATTTAGACTTAACGTGGCTAAAGTCCAGCTTAACGCTTGGAATCATGACCTGTGGATGACAGGTTGACTTTTTTCTTTTAAAAAAAACCCCAAACAGACAGAACACACAGGGTCTCTCACACAGCCATGGAGTCGAGGGGCTTAATAAAAAAAACCCCTTCCTACTTCCCTGCTTAAAATAATCCTGTAGAGGCGTCCCAGGTTTACATCAGTCTGTCGATGCCCACTTTAACTCGAGTGCGCTTGAATTCAGACTGCATGAAATGGGCTGAAGCCTATGCAGAAATCAAGGCCCTGTTTAGCACCAAGTCTCAAACGTGAAGCGCACGAAAGAGTTTACTTCCCAGTGTGCAACATCCACAATTTTTAAAAATTAAAGAAAAATCAAATCTACCAACAACTAGCTCTGCAAGCTGCTTTGCAACCCACCTCCACCCCAGTTTCCAGTCTATGCTAACTTTCCTGTTATACACTAAACAGTAAACAGTGCTAACTGAAAAAAAGTAACATAGGCGTGCTACACCTTTGGAAATAAACCCCTTCTCTTTTGCTTGTCCGAAACAACGTATTGGCAGACGGACAGATGACAGACGCGTGAACACATAATAGTAGCATGACAGAGTGCCACGACAGCCCCAGCTGAGAAAAAAGAGAAAGAGAAATAAGAGAAAGAGAGAAAAAAGAGAGAGAGAAAGGCGTACATACATTGCCTCCTTTGGGCGAGTGCTTCAGATTATCCTTGGAGCCACACTTTGGCTGAATATGACTGAAGTCCAGCTTCTCGTGTAAAATGTGAACCTAAAATAAAATTGGATAATTATGATAATAATAAAAAAGAAAAAGAAAACACTGTATGTGCCTCATTTAGATAAGTGTGCAGTGAGGGGTCGGGGTCTGTTTGCGTGCATCATTAGAACTAACAATGCTTTTCTTCGTGGTGGTGTATACAGCTCTGAGAATAGCAGTGATACGAATGTTTAATTCCCACTTTAGTGTCTCTCGCTTTGTCCCTTTGTCACTATAGACTTATAATAGACAATAGTCTTCTAGGTTTCTTTACAATCTGACTTCCTTCTAATCGCCCCCTGCTGGTCATTAGAAGGAATGCAGTCTGGCTTCAGTTTCAGAGTCGGCCTTTTATATACAGTCTATAATGACCAGGATAAAAAGGTGCAAGAACCCCAAACAGTGGTGCTACAAACTGCTCGACTCTCATGTTGTAACTGAGACTGCAGTCACGCCCAAGAAATGACCTTCCAAGAATCTTTTACAGAGGACAAATTTGTGTTATTCTCAGAGCTGACCTGGAGGCAGAAATAATCTCACTGGTCAAGTTAAGCCTCACTGTGAGTAAGAAAAACTGAAAGATTGAGTTTCTTTCCTGAGAGATGCTCAGACTGATGCTCAATAAAAAGATCAAGATGTTATAAATATGATGAGGATCAAATCTGCAAATAGAAAACAAGAAAACGTATTTTTCCCCTGCATTAGTAAAAACCCAGCAAACAGTAGTTTTGCTTGTACAGCAAAAATAAAATAAAGTAATAAAAAGGGGGACTGTCTCCACTGAACTGACCTGGATTCTTCCGACAGCTCTGATGTTGATTTATTCCCACGTATAACAACATGTGCCGTGTTTAGAGGTTATCTTTCTCATTCCTTCTGTGGCTGTTTCAGCTCAGAGGTTTCAGCCTTTCTGCAAGGTCGACCAATGACAGAGCGAATGAACTGAACTCAATGACGGCCCTGTTTGGTTTATTTTAAAAACATGAACTAATTATGTAAACTCGGAAAATCACAATACTGAAAACAGAAATACCACATTTACTGTTTTCAGGTCTCTTAAAGTGTTTCTTTAGTTTTGAGTCCAGTCCTTGTACCGGACCATTTTCAGAGGAATGAGCCACTTAACACTGACCCAAGAGTCATTCTAGCTCCTGTAGACTTCAGTCTAAATAGAGTGATTTTGTGTGGAAGAAAAGCTTCTCTGTGAGCAGAAGCTAATATGAAAAGATAGAAAATGGTCCTCTAATGTTTCTGGTCTATATATCTGTCTGCGCTCCTGTGCCGCTCCGCTAAGCCGTGCGTCACCGAGCCTCATTAAAAATTTCTGTCCCTCTGTCAGTTTTCTCCCCAAAGAAGTAAGGAGAGCTGGCAGTGAATCGACTCCACCTCCATATATCACAGGGTTAATGACCTCACCAACACAGCACTGTGGGGACATTAAAATGATCAGTTACACCCCAAAGATTAACAAGGAGATGGTTTCTGTCTCCTATCTGCATGCAGTCCATGTGTTATTTTACGTGTGAGGTACGTCATTACAAAGGAACATCTCTCAGTTATTCTAACAGCTTGGCCACCTTGAGATCCTCTAAAATTTTTATCTCGTAGGTTCCTAAAAGACATCTTTTTCTGAAAGTCAAGGGTGGATAAAAGGAAGAGAGATGATATATTTTTTTGCTGTGACCTTGATGTGACTCCTCCATAGGTAATTCTGCACGCTTGAAATTATTAATACCCAGAGCTGGAAGGGAAAATCCTGCACAGTGACGAAAGCAGCTCCCTCAGGGGCAAATGCTTTTGCAGGCTGGCTGCTCCTTGGAGGCGGTGTTTTCTTAGGAGGAAGGCTTTATGTTACAAAAACAAAACAAAAAAACTTTGGGAGAGCTGAAGGTCACCGGGGAGAAAATTGTTGGGAAAGAAAGAGGAGGAAGACGGAGGAAGAGGGGAAAGGATGCAGCTGGTGACGATTCATCCAGACTGATGGAGATGACGGTGGACAGGGAGAGGGCAGAGGACAGTCGGAGGGAGGCAGACACACAGACGGTGGGTTAGAGGCACACCAGACAGTGAGCGAGAGCAAACGCAGAGCATGAGGAGACTATTTGAGCATTTTATGACATCTCTAGAGAGAAAAAGGAGATAAAAACCCATCCTTTTAAAGCTGCCTATTTTTTTTTACTGGTTTGCAGGAGCTGTTTAAGATTTTTCTAAACTCTGATACTCACAGAGCATCCAGTAATACTGAGTCATGATAATAGACAAAAGGATGGATTTAAAAAATCTCTTAAAAATAGTCAAATGTTTTGACTGAGGGAAATAATACAAAGAACGGACAATAATTCAAGTTAAAAACAGCTGTGAAATCGTGATTGGTTTGCAGTTTAAAGTCTTGTGCAGCCTATTTTATTTTAAAATGTGTACTTTACTGCCCCCATGTGGCAGAATTATGTACACACATAATACTTATAAGGACAGAAATCATTAATCTATGGAAATCTGTGCTTTTTCTACCTGCAGATGTTTTCCTGTATTTCTGTGTGCTGCAAAGACAAAAGTCACTCTGTGTCTCAGGGCTGCTTGTTACCTGTCCGCCCTTCGGCTGATGCTTAATGTTGGAGGTGGAGCCGATCTTGGACTTCACATTCTTCAGGTCAGGCAGAGGCTGATTGATGACCTTCAGCTGCCGCTGGACAGAGGATGGAGATTTGGGTGGGGTTCGGATCACTGCCACCTTCTTCTCCTGGAGGACGCTGAAGGACTTGGGCGTGTGGCTGCCCGGGGTGCGCGAGCCGGGCGTGCGGCAGGAGTAGCTAGGGGGCGTGCCGGGTGTGACGGCGGAGGAGCCCGGGGTGGAGGCGCCACTGTGGACTGATCGGGAACGCGCCGAGTCTGTACCTTAAGAGAAGAGAGGGCAGTAATGAGAAGACGAAGGAGGAGGAATGAAAAGAAAACCTTCAAACTATTGGATAGAAAGGAGTGATCCTTCATCTGCTTCTTATGATGATGATGATGGAGGAGAAACACAGCACTGAAAAAGACCTGCTCAGTTTCCACCTAAGCAAACAGCCAAGATCACACACAAGTGTTTGCCCAGGAGCCTGAAAGCACAAACACAGGCAGCTGAATTCATTTAGCTACTGGTGGCTTGTTGCTGCGTTACCGGGGAAGACCCAATAAGATTTTATCCTACATGAGAACAAGGAACACACCTGTTGCTGTGATCCACACCTGCTTTTCTGATAAGATAACTGCAGGGTGGATAAAGCCTATTTAGACACGCTTTACCTGTTTCCAATGGAAACTAAAGCTTTTTCCCAATTTGTATCACCCTGACCTTTGAACTATGACCTTGAAGCACTAAAATTGGCTTCTATAAGCTGTAAAAACCTGAGATTTTTGGATACATTCATGCAGTGTGTGGTTTTGCACATCTTTATGGCACCATTGTGATGTCATCGTTTGAAAAAATAAAAAGCGTGTCTAATGTCCAAGAGCTTAGGAAAGCCTGGAGGACTATTGCTCAAGAGCACTTTAAAAGAATTACAAAAAAGTCTGGCACCTTGGAAGTAAAATATAAAGAAATGAGGGGTGGCGCAAGACTTTTGCACAGACCTGCAAAGTGTTGTGCTAACATATGAGGTCAATCGATCAGTCTCATGTTCCAGCGGTCCATTGTGGAAGGCACAAACATACTAAATTTACCTTCTTACAAGCAGTTTTTCTGGTCTTAAGGATCACCTGTATCAAACATTACTTCAGCTGCTGTTCTGTGTGATTACCCTCTTTGAATTTCTTGGGGAAATAAATAAATAAAATAAAATCTATTTACTTTTTTGGTACAGTAGAGCTACTCAAAATATGGGACACTGTCTCGATGCATGTGGACGAGAAGTCAAGTCTCACATAAAGGGGGACATCTTCGACCCTTCTCGGAACAGGGCAAGATGGCTTTGTACCAGAGGAGGAGAAAGAGGAGATCCTGGTACAAAACCAGGCAATAAGACAAGTGCATCCACAGACCTGACAAGTTTTCAGCTGGTTGAGCGGTTTGATTAAATGATACCCAGAACAGCTGAATTGTGCTTGTTTATGAAAAGGGTAGTACACACTGCTGAATGAAAACCTCTTTCCGGACACCCAAAAGGCCAGATTCAGCGCATTTTAACCATTTGGGTGAGAGTTTTCTGATGATCCAGCCCCATTAAACTTGCATGAGGTAAACAAGGCTGGCCACTGAGAAAGAAACAGAGATATCTGTTGCCATTTGCAACATTTCCAATCCAGTTCATGTTTGTTACACAAAAACAAATATGCTTTTCTTTCAAAATCAAGTGACCCTAAACTTTTGTGCAGATTACTGTCCCTCCCTGAGCCAAGCTCTGCCTGAGGTTTCTTCCTGTTAAAAGAGAGTTTTCCTTCCCACTGTTGCCAAAACCTTTCTCATAGGGGTTCATCTGATCGTTGGGGTTTTCTCTGTATTACTGCAGGGATGAAGGGATGATGCTCTCTTCTATGGAAAATATAAGTCCTTATCTTATAGTTATTAAAGCAAACAAGCATAAATAAACTGTATAAACTAATAAACAGATGTCGATGAAGATGGTGTGAAAGGTCTAAAAGGATCTACTAGGTGTTCTACCTGCCATACTAGGGGCTCTTCCAGACCTGGTGTCCGCTGTTCGGAACGCTTTACAGAAGAAGGGAATAAAAAGGGAAAATCAGGGGTAAAACAGCAGGTGGGAAGTGGAAGGTGTTGGGAGTTAAAGTATAATACAAATAATCTGGTGAGTAAAGAAGCAATTAATCTGGGAAGCAAACAATCTGAAGGTTTTGGACCGTGGAGATTCTTACAGGTTGGCCTGGAGGGGGTGCTGTTGTCCTCCTGTTCAGCAGCCGGGATGTGGCGTGTCAGAGACTTGGCCGGCCTGGGGAGGGATGACTTCTTCTCGGGGCTCCGGTACGCTCTCTCCTGGATTAACAGACACACAGCAGAGTTGAGATGCAGGCTGAGGCATGCACATGCTGGTCACAGCCACCCCTCAACCCTTGCTTTTATCCCCCACCCTCACTTTACCTTCTCCACCCATTTCTTAGACAGAGGTGATGGGCGTGAGCACGCGGAGGAGGGACGGGCCTCGCAGAGCTCCGCCTGTACGAGGGGGCTCCGTTTAAGGCTACAGGCAGAGCCGGGCCGGGGGGGCTCGCGATCAAACCCCCGACGCTGCACTGCCATCTTTAATACAACCGCCCTCGTGGGGCTCTTGACCGTGACCATGACAACAGGGAGGAAAGGCATGCAGGGTAGGTGGAAGATGTTCAGGATGGAAAACAGGCATGACAAGCAGATGGAGAAATGAAAAGTTGAGACAGGATGGAGTAAAAATGCAATGTGTTTATTTGTGGCTCATACACAAACAGTCTGTTTGTGTACGTGTGTGTTTTGATCTAACCGAACATATCTAAGAACATTGTTGTCTTTATAAATATGCCAAATGAACCACATGAACATTGGATTATTATTATTTCTATTTGGTTTAATAATCTTTAGGAATGAAATGAAAGGAACAAGAAACAGAATTTGGCTGAAATCGTTTGAATGAGCTGCGTCGCTCGTTGCTGCACATCATAAGTGTGTTTTTAATGGTAAAATGTAAAATAATTTTGCACTTTTGATGTCTATACTCACAGATTTTCTCTGTCGAGACTGACACAAGGACAGAAGCAAGCATGCAAGACAAAATGATTATGGAGAGAGAGAAAAGCAGACATGCAAAAAAAGAGAAGAAAGCCCAAAAACAAAACAGAAAATATGAAGACGCCATGGCCTAAAGTCGTACAGAAAATGCACTCACCAGCCACTTTGTTAGATAGAACTTTTCAACTGTTTGTTAATGCAAAAGCAGCAAATTACATTGGAGCAACTCAGTGCATTTAGGTCTGTAGATATGATCAAGCTGCTGAAGCTCAAACTGGGCATCAGAATGGGGATGAAAAGTGATTTAAGTGACTCTAAATGAGGCATGGTTGCTGATTCGATCTAATTTTCCAAGCAACCATCAGTAGTGTTTACAGAGAATGGTCTGAAAAAAGAAAATATCCAGCAAGTGGGTAAAGATGCCTTGTTGATGTTAGAGGTCAGAGGAGAATAGCCAGCCATTTGAGCTTATAGGAAGGCAGTAACCCCAAAATAAAAAGGCACACATGGGAATCACACGGGAATCCAGGTGAGGGGTAGCCAATAAGAAGAAAGCGGTCTTTTAGGGATCAATATTACTGAGAGATGATGAAAACACTCTTGGAATAACCTTAACTTTGTGAGGATTTCAATTGAAAGACAAAAAATAATAAACGTTGACTTGTTATACTTACAGTGGTCCTCTCCCTGGACTGGTGGGCCACACTGAGGGGCTGATGGTGCTCCACACCTGTGAAGCAAACATGTTCATCAGTGTGACACACACAAATGCACATTTGCTGAATACAAGGTGAAAAAGTGGACATATGAGCACATTCATATTACAGAAGCACCTTCTGTACACGTATCACGACATTTCACGTCACCCTCACTTCGCTTGTTGACAGAACACACAACCTTCAAACATGCAGCCATTTTCAGGAGACATACACACGCACACAAGTGTTAAACCAGAGTTATTCAATACCAGTCACAATGAATAACATCATCACTGAGCAGAAAAAAATAAAAGCATGAATTTGAAGCAGAGCGGGAACAAATACTCCATGTTTGACAAAATGAGAAAAAACAAAGCATGTTTAAAGCTTTTAGAAAAATAAAACTGAAAAAGAAACCCAAAGCAGACCAGACATGACAGAACTTTAAAAAATAAATCAGCAGCACATGATGTTTGCCAGCTACACTGCACCTTGCTTGATTCCTCAATGAGCCATCAATGGAGAGAGAGCAAAGACATCAAACGCCACATATCCAAAACTGATTTACATTTGAAAAAATGCTTTAATTATTTGGGTGTTGCTCTCTCTCTATCCACGGCACTGACTCCGGGTGAAAAGTGTTCACCTGTGGCCTTGCGTCTAGCAGAGCCGTGAAGCAGAGCAGGCCTAGGATGTCTGGCCGCCGCTTTGGCTACACCCTTTCGAGACGGGGAATGACTTTGGAGGGCTGACACCTTACTCTGGTCAGCCCTCCTGATGCCTACTAGCAGAGAGGAGAGACAAGGTTATACCGACATGCATACCTCGGTTAGATGACAAGGATTATAAATTTCAGGCGTAAATACAGAATTGGAACCTTTTTTCTTCTTTATCTCCTCTCTTGGTGGATGGTGGCTCAGTACTTTGCGGGATACTTTAGACTCAGTGGTGGCCCTTGATCTGCCGGGGCCCCGTTTAGCGGGTCTGTCCACCACCACAGGCTTATTGGTCGAGCTCTGGGGCTGAGGAAGGGCTTCGATTTGCTCAGTCATAATACTTTTGTCATCATCTGCAGTGGAGAAGGATCAACAGAGGGCTAATTCTCCACGCTCCTTGCTAGCTAGGAGCTAGCTTAGCACAAAAGATACATTTCCAAACAAGTTTTCTGGTGCTAGCAAGTTTTTAAACCAAAATTATTAAACTAAATAAACATTTAAAGGCTTTTAATCTTTTTTTAAACAAGTGATTTATTAACAGGTTTACTCTGGGTACCTTGTGAATCCATCCAGCCACTGTCTGTATCTAGGATGGACACGTCCATGGTGGTTTCATCGTTAGGTGCTTGATCGGTCTGGCTAAGAACATCCGAGGTCTCCTCCTCCACCTTCCTCACCTTCTTTCCATCCTCTTCTTCTATCATTTTATGATCTTCCGTTCCTTCCTTTTCCTCCTTTGTTTCCTCTTTCTTCACCTCTTCGTACTCGTCTGTCTTCCCTTTCACCTTATCTGTGTCTAAGTCCTCTTCTATTTTATCTGCCTCCATGTCTTCTCTGCCTCCTTCCTCTGTTTGCTGTGTCAGCTCGTGGTCAGAGCAGGGAGACAAGTGCGAACTGTCTGTTGCAGGTTCGTCACTGTTTTGGGCGCTGTGACTCCATTCTTCTGCTCCAGACTTTGGATCTTCTTCCAACATCTGGTCATCCACCATCAGTCTCACTTGTTCTGTCTTTTGCTCTTCCTTCCCAGCTTCTTCAGTTTGACTCTTCCTTGTTTCATCCGGCTCTTGGGCTTCTTCCATTATCTCTTGAGGCTCCTCTGCAATCTCAATATCATCTTCCTCCTCTGCTTCTTCATCTATTTGTGCTTGAGGGATAATGATGATCGGAGAAGATATTTGGAGCTTCGGTGAGCCTTTCACCAGACTGCTTTTTTGCTGCTGGTTTTGGTCATTTTTCTCATCTGTGTGCTTTGTAGTAATTAAATCCTGAGCAGTGTTTGAGGTCTGTTGCCCACTTTGGATTGTCTTAGCTTTGTCTGTGCTCTCTTCTAAAGACTGAGATGATCCTGAAGCCAAGTCTTTGTTTGGCATTTCTGGTTCATCACTTCTTTCTTCAGATTCTTTCTGCTCAGGCTTCAGATTTTCTTTGTCTAACTCTGACTGTTTATTATCAACGTTTTCAGATGCTTTTAGCTCTGATGGGTCATCTTTCTGTGCTTTCTCTCCTGCAGTTTGGGTTTCTGATGATGTGTCATCTGGGGACTTGGGGGTTGTTGGAGTTGGAGGAACCTTGGTTCCAGTTTCTGTAGGCGCGAAAGTGAACGAACTGTCTGGTGGGATAGGTGAAGCTTCTCTTGATGGGTCTTTTTCAACATCTACCTCAGGGATAGCTTGAATCTTTATGTTCCCTGGCAACCCAGTCTCCAAACGAAATTCACTCAGTCTGTCTTTTGAAGTAGTCATTGGGATTCTTAGCCGATCCGGTTTTATTCCACTGGTTACAGCTTTTTCAAGGATCAGGTTAGACTTTACTGGTGAGCCTTTCTTTTCTACCACTGGTATTTGAGAGATCACAGGGGTAACCTCTTTGTAATCTTGTTGTTGTATTCCTTTTGAAACATCTTTTGCTTTCAAATCCCCTAGATCCTCCTCTACTTCCCCCTCTACAGAAGGGAAACGCTGGTGTGGAGAATCCCCGGGACTGGGTACATCAGCGGGAGAAGGCATGGGCCCTGAATACTCACTGAAGACACAGTAGCCCACCTCCTCCAGCTGGTTTTCTTGTGAGAAAACACTTGGGGCTTGATCTGTCAAGGCAAGCTTGGCTAAAGAACTTCCCACAAGGGCAGATACATTGGCGGGCACTGACTTTCTTCTCATGTAGTCAACCTCCATCCTCTCCAGGGATGGACGAGGTAGGGCACCAGCCAGGTCCAACATCTCAGAGAGGCTTCCTGATTGTTTAGAACTATCTGTGTGCTTATCATAAGGTAAGGGCTCATCTGCCACGGTGGGGATATTTTCAGGTGTTTCAGTGTTAGTTGGGGTAATGGAGACAGCTGGTGGAAATGTAGGTGGATGGCTCACCACAGATGGAGTTGACGGATAAACCTCTGATTCATCATAGCTTCCACTGATTGGATACAAGCTTCCCATGAAGATCCTTGATTTCTCTTCCTTCACCGTCTGTCCGGCTGAAGACCCAACAGTAATGTTCAAGGAAAGACTTCTTTGTTCCAGTCCCAGTTTACCAGAAGATGTGTTGACATTTTGCTTTTGTTGTTTCTCCATATTCTGCACAATGTTTTCATCATCTCCACTTAATTTTGTCTCTGCCGTTGTGCTGAGCTCATAATAGCTCTGGGTTTGTGGCAACTCTTCTTCTCGACCCTCCATGGATGTGTCAAAGTAGGTTTTTGATCCTGACACGTGTTCTACAAAAACATCCGATCTGTCAAGTTCTGGACTTGACGTCAGAGTTTCTTGCGAAAGGTCTGTTTTTTGAATATCAGTGAGCAGTGGTGTGTCATGCAATCTACAGTCATTTGCACCATGCTGGTCCTCCTTATTAACCGCCTCAAAAACATCAGTTTTTTCTTTGCTTTCATTCATATTTGACCCTGACTCACTTGGTAAGATAATTCCTGCTTCTTCTTTTTCTTCTGCCATAAGTTCTGATGAGGCCTCTGTCACAACAACTTCTTTTGCTTCTTTTTCTTTAGACTCTGAAAGTAATTTTCTGTCAGTGACCTCTTCCTTCCCACCCTCTCTGTCTTGATTACCCTGCTCTGTTGAGGAAGTGCAGGGGAGAGGTTTCTCTCTATCAGAAAGAAGGGGAGGGCCAGTCGAGGCAGGTTCTTCTCCTTCTGCCTTTGCTCTTTGTTTCTCAGGTGGCGATGGTTCATCTTCCTTCATAGTGGACTCACAAGATGGTTTACTGACTCTCTCTTCTGGCTGGGCTGCGAGTTTGAAGGATACTGTACAACTTTGTGTCGGGTCATGTTAGCTAAAAGCTTTGCTTGCAGCATCCACAAAAGCTAGCCAATACAGTCAAGCCGGCGCCGTCTGCACATAGATACAGTAGCTCTCCATCAAGCAATACACACAGCACAGTGTATTTTGTGGCAGGCCACAACAGCACAGAGGGGGGATCACAGCACCTAATATAGCGTGCAGAACTGGAATGAAGGAATGAGTTGCATGATGTTAGATGACAAGAAGAAAATGATACCCGAACACACTGAATTCCTATTGCAATACAGGAGGATTTATAAAATATGGTCATCAACATGGTGATCAAAATAAGTTACTTTTATTTGATGTATAAATGGTGTTACTGCAATTTCTACTGCAAACATTGGCATACTGTGGATATGAATGAATTGTTACAGTGCACAAATTATAAAACTAATATTTGCAATATAATCTTTATTAAGTTTCACAATAGTGATGAGCAATGAGGGTGAATCTTATTATCCTAAGTGTGTTTTTAGCAACAATAGGAAATTAACTTTTGCTCTGGGATGAAATGAAAACAACAGTGAAACTGAAAGCAGTGATACAACAGACTCAAAATACATTCAGGACTGATTTGTGAGGCACCCATACATGTGGGTACTCTCAGAAACAGCTGCTTCACACACAATTATTCCAGCAAAACCCACATAAAAAATATAAAGAGCGATAATTCTAGCAACAATTACATCTACAAGGCTTTACAGTTTAGACAATGATATTTGCATTTGCAATGTAGCTGGCAATACAAAGGTGCAGAAATGGATTGACTGTAATGTGGTTGATCGGGCGTTCTGATGTCGCTCCGATGGAAAGCAAATGGTAATGTTTTGGATGAAAAAGCACAAACTCAAAATGCTGCCACGTCATTTTGCAACTTCAGGTATTGAAGCGGAAGCTTAAGGATTTCAGGGCAACAAAGCTGCAGGAAGGCTGGCAGCAAAGCCTCAGTTGCATTACAGTTCATTAAGAGTTTTTGAACCCGCTACAGAACACAAGAGGAGCATGCAAAATAGGTTACGGGCAGACGTACACTCACGCTGTACTCTCACACAAACTGTATGCACACACAGAAAACCACACACACCTTTTTGTGATGGGTTGTGATCACCTTGATGACTTCCTCCATTGAGGGCCTCAGGGGTTTGGGCTTGCTGGAAGCCCAAAGCCTGGGGCTCTGTTAAATAATTTGTTTGTTCTAAGAGCAAATCTCTTGGCTGCTCATATGTCACATCCTCTTGGTGACTGTTGAGCTCCTCTGGAGCCTCCTCCTTCTCATCCTGCTGTTGACTGACAACCTCTACTTTATCATCTTTGGGCGGGGAAGGAAGACGCATAGATGAGACATGGAGGATGACAAAACTGGGATTACATGGTTTACAAGATACTTTCAGCTCTGATGGAGATGCATGGGATGCAATCGACAAGACTTCTAGCTTGGTCTTTATAATTAAATACATAATATTTAATGGTTTGCATACTAGATGTAGAAGCGGTTACAGCATCTTACTACAATAGTATATAACAGTATATAACAGGGGTCCCCAATCCCAGTCCACGAGGGCCGGTGTCCCTGCAGGTTTTAGATGTGTCCTTGATCCAGCACAGCTGATTTAAATGGATAAATGACCTCCTCAACATGTCTTGAAGTTCTCCAGAGGCCTGGTAATGAACTAATCATGTGATTCATGTTGACCCAGGGTGAGATCTAAAACCTGCAGGGACACCGGCCCTCGTGGACTGGGACCCCTGCTCTAAGCCATCTGTCTTTTTATTCATAGACTGTACGTAAAAGATGGGCATAGCCTCTGTGTCGGAAAAGTGCCTTAAAGTTAAGTCGGTATTTGTATTTTGAGGTTATTTAATATAAAAAAAAGGGATATTGTACTTATAAATATGCATAGATAAGTTATTATTAAGCTATTAAAAGTACATATGAGTGGGTGCTGGTTTGTGGAAGCTGCCATGTCACCCTGCCATCTTGAATGCAGTTGCTAGGAAGAACGGTTTATATATTTGCCCATAACTGACAATGAGCTGGCTAAAAATAACAACAGCTGGTTATAGGCTAATAAAACTCACACTTTACTTCTGATTAACAGTTTGATTAGGTTCTTACATGGTATGAGAGTTTATTCACTAAATGTCTGAGTCCAACAATGTTACATTCACTTCAAAGAAAGTTTCACTAACAGCAGGTAACAGAGGCTAATAGCAGCTAAGTGAGGCTAACAGCAGCACTCACTAACATAAAATTTCAGGATAGCCTCAATAACTGACCTCAGTATCACTGTCATTGGAGAGAAATGAGCTTCCTTGATTCACTGACCTGTATTGACCTCCTTTCACAAAGTTTTACAGCCTCCTTCAAAGTAAATAAAGCACGATGCCTCTCACCCAGCATTGACAGCTGAGGTAAACAGTGGCCTAACTGCCTACACCATCGGGCGATCTGGTCCGGAGTTGCTTTTGCCGTGTGAGAGCACTTACTACAGGTGAATAGTGCCCAAAGCTTTTGAGGTGACTACAAAATATTAAACTGATTGTTAATTGACTGTATTAGATTTCCTTCTTTTTCCTTATTTATTGCTAAGTGTTGATATTATTCAAGTATCTTAAAATATAGTGTGTACAACATTGCACTTCTTACACACACAGAAGCAGAAACATATCGACCAGCCTCGTCGGTTATGGGGTACAGTCTAATTTTAATATTTTTTATCTGTCTTTGATGACTAAAACATGTTTGTCCTATATCAATCCTTGATTGCAATCTACAATTTACTGAGATCTAGCGGTACAAAGTTTAGATAGTATAACTTTAAACCTGTTGGCCAGAACGGGGCGACTCGTCTAGCAGATGGAACAATAACAACCTTATTTGTCACGTCTTTTACAACCCCAACAGACATTTTCCTGAAGAGTGTGGCGTCTCATGTACTAGCTTCAATTCTTATTGAGTAGAAAAGCCATTTAAAGTCAACATTACACGAAATCAGTGTATGATTAAGCGCGCGACCTCAGAGTCAGATTCATTCTCTCCCACCTCAGGTTTCAAAAAGCTAAGATGGCAATGACTGAAAAAAAAGCATTACTTCACAAACCAGCTGTCAAAGTAGCTATTTCAATCTTTTTAATACGGTCTATGAGCATATCTCATTATCCCACAGATCTAAATTTCAGACACTGAGTACAGAAACTAACCCTAAACCATGCAGTGAGACTATACAACGCTACACTTTTGTAATTGCATGCCACATGTCAAGAAGAAACACGCAGATATGTTAAATAGCTGAAAGTCAGACTTGGAAAAAATCAATACACAGAGTGAGATAGGGAACAACAGAGGAGATGCTGAGGGGTGGAAAGCAGACTAATGAAATGAAGGACTCCAGTGGCTGGTAATGTACCATTGCCTGAATGGAGGAAGAGTGTTTGTGTTGCCTAGTCCTTGTGTGCAGGGTTCACAACTCAACTAACTGTTATGTGTTTTAAACCAATGCAGGAGTGTGGACAGGACAGGGCGGCATGCTATGCATGCTCCAAACTCCTTAAAGGTGATATGACGATCAGCTGGCATGCAGACAGAGCACCGTGAAATTAAACGGTAGGGGGAAAAGGAAAGAGAGAGAGGAGGAAGAGGGTGCCCCATCTTTAAATCCTAGGGACAAGTGTGCTTGGGTGTCTTTTAGAGACTTTTGTGCCACTCTCACAGCCATTCACACCGTCAACCTGGATAGCCTGGATTGGCTTTAAGTGTGTATAGGTGTACCTTGTGCCACGGGCCCAATCTGCTCAGCGGATGGAGAGGGGGGAGGGGAGGGAGGCAAATTGGCTGAGTCATCCACTGCGAAGGAGAGAGAGAGAGAGAGACACACACACACACCGGGAAGACAAGACATGGATGGGAGGAAGGAAATGAAGACGATTCACTCTGCTGACCTTATCTCTTTGTGAGGTCTCCCTTTGAATTCAGAGCTTGGCAGGTTGTGTGTGCTTCATGAATGGTAAGTGCTCAGCACAAGACTGGATGCTTTCTCTGAGATTTAATAAGTTGGGCCTTTTGTTTGCTGCCCGTTGAGGATAAATGCAAACAGACTCACTAACTTACCCAAATGATGCAGAGAAACTCTTTTTTTTAAAAACATTTTATTAAGCTTTATAAGGCAGAATACACCCAAGATCAACACATCATAAACTTTCCAAATGTACTTGTTAGACGGTGGCACAAATATCATTGGTTCTCATTTAAATTCTAACATGGTGTTGTAGCACTGCATTATCTAAATTACAAGCTTATTTCTTGCCTAGTTTTTCTCTGTCTGTTTTAAGGGTTTATTCATTCAGTTTTCTTGGTATTTATTTATTCAGCTCAACTTTTTATGAATGCTTTTAGTAAACAATTTAATTGTTTATTGGCAGCAAACATTGCTGGAACCCTTATATCATGCAGGCGCTGGACCGCAGAGAAGTGGATCTTGATGCTGTTTCCATGTAGATGTAATGCTGTCTGTTTAATGTTGTCTTTTTTTTTTTTTGCAGGCAACTAATTTGGTTGAGAATAGACTTTAAACAATGTATAGTGCTTTGCAAAAGTCTTAAAGCCACCCCTTGTTTCTTTATATTTTGCTCGAATGGAGCCAGACTTAATTTTTATTTTTAAAGGGCTCTTGAACAATAGTTCTCCAGGTTTTCTGAAGGACTTTCAAGTGATTAGTTGGACATTGGCATTTTCAGTCCAGCCGTTGTACCTGACCATTTTAAGAGGAATGTTTTTGTTTGCTAGCCACTTACACTGACCTGTGAATCATTCAAGTATAAAACACTCAAGGAATGAACCAGTTGTATTGTGTCTACCTATAACAGACAACTTGGCAAAGAGCCAATTTTAAATTGTATCTTTAGACACTTTGTTACTAGCAGCCTGTCATAAAAACACATAATTTGTTCTCATTTCTTTAGTTGAAACTCTGAAAAATACCAAAGATAACACAGTTTCACATAAAATAGTATTTTTGCACCAACAATGTGATTTCCAAAGAGATTTTGAAAAATTTGCATATCTCATCATGGTGTGCAGTGTGTCCTTAAAAATAATTGAAGAAACTGGGCAAAACAAGAAGTATCAGGCTTAAAAAAACCCAAACCCTAAAATATTGACTATGTTTGGAGGAGGTCAGTAGAGAGGAACGAGAGTGACAGCCGTCTACAGCCATCTGTGAAAAGTAGCATCAGATTTTGACTGTGCAATACAATCTGGAAACGATCTGATTGGCAGCAGCTTCATCGTTTGATTGACTGGCCTCTCCACAGCCTGGAACTTAACATCATTGAAGCAGTTGATTGGCAAGAGCTTCATTTTCAGCATGACAATGATCTTAAACTCACTGCCAAAATCATAAATGTTAGAAAAGAATAAAGCTGAAGAATAAAGCTGGTCACACCAATATCGACTTTCAAGCTCATTAGAAACTTTACTGCATTTCCATGGATGTTTGGACATTTCAATAATCACTGCACCTATTTCCCATTCTCCTAGTAAAATATAAAGAAAAGAGGCTGGCTCAAGACTTTTTCACAGTATAATAATATACTGCAATTATATAATAATTTAACCCTCCAGTTTTGTGCATTTGCTGATTGCTGATGATGATTATAACTGTTCGAGACAGTTTATCTATAGCCTAGTAGGTTTATAATCATAACTTTTTTGATAACTTTTTTCCCCTTTTTGGCTACTTTCATTTTTTGCTATTTGTTAACTTTTGTGCTCAATTTCAATCCGGTCCACTGCGCTCTTAAATCTTATTGTAATTCTACTTTGTCAGACGAGTTGAGCTGATCCTTCCACTTAACACCGTTTGGGAATCACCAATTTTACACCCACCAAAGAGCCATCACTGTACCTTCCCCAATGTCCTTCTGCCTTTGTTAACACAGCTACAGCAGACTGTCCATGTTCAGCACTCATTCAATCAAAACACTTTCATTTGTTCAAGTGCCTTCATGGGATTGACTGCTCTTGCCCAGCATGATGGAGCCAATCACAATCCTCACAGCTGTAGACCCATCTGGTGGTGTGTGCAGGCACTCCAATCAATGCCATTGATACAACTTTGCATGCACATGCTTTTGCACACACTCGCAAACACACCGCACGCCTACCTGACGTCCCAGGATGCGCAGCCGCCCCGCCCCCGTGGTATCCATTCTCTCTATAGGCCGAGCTGTAGGCGGAGTAGCCATTCTCGCCATTCTCCTGGCCGTTGGAGGCCCAGTGCCCCTCTGGCTGCTGACCGTCTGCCATACCTGCCTGCTGGGAATCCGGGGAGGGGAAGGGTCACCTGTTGTGTCTAAGGGTGGGGGGCGGGAGAAAAGACAACGTATTATATAACAATAATAATAATAAACAGATGAGTCTTGGCAGAGAAGAGTCTTTGCTGCAACAATAAGAGGGAGAAAACCCCCTGCGTGGTGAAGGTTACAGAATTGGCCACTAGGGGGAGCACTGTGCTACGCTGATGCTTTACCGGCCGGCCTTTGTCTCAGCATCCACGTGCTGAGACAGGAGGGAGAATATGTGCATCTCATTTGTCATGATTCATTAGTTTCTTTGTTTGGTCTTGCTTTTATCATAAAGGTGTATATGGCAACACCGCCTGATAAAATACATGCCTTCATTGTACGATTATTTGGATTAACCCCCCCTGCCTCCCCCACAGAGTGCAGGGATGGAAAAAAAGCAGGTGATTAGTAAAAAACAAACAAATTCTCTCAATTTTTAATCCAAAATATGTGACACTCTGCTGTAGAGAGGCTATGACACCGTGGTTGAACACACCCTTGATATCCCATAAGGAGGCTGTTACCATGGCAACCACAACGGGCCTTAAGGGTAGTGGGGAGGGGGGGGGGGGCGTCCGGCAGATGGGTTTGACAGGCTCACCCTTTCAGTAGCAAACAAGTGCTCAATATGCACACAAATCTCGGAATATAACACAGCGACCACATTTCCACCAATTACAATAACAAAAAGCTTTGTTGCATTCAAGTACGTGCTGCTGAAGTATCTACGTTTTAATCAAGCCTCACTTAAAGCTATGTTTTACCCTCCAGAGCAAACACATAATGTTGCCTCCCGTGTCTGCCATTCTCCCTAAACAGGATCATTATAAACAAGCAGCTGCAAATTATTTCATCATAACAAACCATCAAGAAGACTCCTTTCTTCTTCCTCTCCCTTCTGAGGCACAACCTTCATGCAGGCAGGGGCCGGTCAGTCAGACTTTCAGCAGAATGTTAATACATCTATTATACCCCCAAACTATGGAATAAAAATAACCATCACGCCAGCGATTGTGTCGCCTCATCCTTACACTCCTTTCCTGTCTCCTTTCCCACTCTGCAGCGTCGCATGATGACAGGCCCGCAGTGATCGGGGCTAATGTCTGCTGCAGTGTGAGGCTCAGACAGAGAGGGAGAGAGAGAGATGAAGAAGGAGTAGAAGGAAGACCTACTGACACTCAAAGATACTAGGCCAAAGTGTCTGAGACTGAAAATCTCAGCCCAGGGCTCAGTCTAGTCCCAGCTGTTGCTAAGGAAGAAAACTGGTGCGCTGACAGCCACATGGTGCTCATGGTGGTTCAGAACCGCTCTGACCTGCTTTTAGCTTCTTTTTCAGCAATATTGTGCCACACTTGGCATTCACACATTGTCCCTGCAAAGGATGTCATAAACCCTGGCTGTTTAAATAAAGACGTTGAGTAAAAAAACAGGTTAATTTACAGAGTTTTGGGCCAATTAAAATCTTCAATTAAAGAGTACTGCCTGTTTATAGTACTATTAAATTACACATTGACCTTAGGAGCAGAACATGTATTTTTTCCATACTTCTTAAGGATACTGATAAATAAAATTAAAGCAAAGACATTCAAGAAATTGGTGTGCTTCTAAACAGCATCCAGACATGATCAGGACGACCTGCTGAAGTTTAAACTGAACATCAAAATGAGGAAGAAAGGTGATTTGTTCTCCATTCTGCATCCTCCATTCAACAGTGATCAGTATACAGAGAATGATATGAAAGAGCAAATATCCTGAGGAGAATAGCCAGACTCCTTTCAACGGATAGGATGGTAACAGTAACTCAAGTAATCTCAAGAAGACCACACTGAGTGCCACTCCTGTCAGCTAAGCAGGAAACTGAGGCTACAGTTCACACAGATTTGCCAAAACTACACAACAGAAAATTGGAAAATTGTTGCCTGGTCTGGTGAGTCTCAATTTTTGTGACATTCAGATGTAACTTGATTTAAACAACATAAAAGCATGGATCCATCTTGCCTTATCACGATTCAGGCTGGTGGTGTAATGATGTGGTGGATATTTTCTTGGCACCTTTTGGCCTCCTTAGTACCAACTGAGCATCCTTTAATTACCACACCCTACCTGAGTATTGTTGCTGACTATGTCCATCCATTTATGTCCACAGTGTACCCATAACACACCCATCAGGTGTCAGAAAGTTCACCGAGTTCACTGTACTCAAATGGCCTCTGCAGTCAGCAGATCTCAGTCTGGTAGAGCACCTTTGGGATGTGGTGGAGATGGAGATTCTCATCATGGATGAGTAGTTGGAAATAACAACTCTGTGATGCTATTACTTTAATATGGTCTTAATATGGTGTTTGGTGAGTGTATAAACAAGCAAATTCTGATTTTTTTAAATCCCCAGATTAGAATTATACTTAATTTATTCTGTGACCTTTGGACTTAAGTAACACTTTATACTGAAGTCACGCCAAATTGTCTATTTTTTTCTGTTGTTTGGCTTTGCCAACTCTCCAGACCTTGCTCTCCAGGCACACCCTGTCATCCTCGCACACTTAACATGATTCGACATTGCCCTCTCGCACCGGTTCCCCTTGGTTGTTTACCAGTCTTAGTGTGTTAGAAAGGGATAAAGTCTGCAGTGGCTATTTTCCAACCACAACACCAAAAAATTAGAAGATTAAATGAGGCGTATTCTGCAGTGATGAAAAGCCCTATAACGGTTTTCCTCTCATGTTTCCCACAGCAATCCCTCTCTTTTAAGACACAAGATACTTTAAGAAATACACTCTGCAGGGTTGAACAGACAAAGTGCAACAAAATGAAGTTTGATCTTTATATTTTTAGGCATTTTTTAGATACAATCCTAACAGCAATAGCACAGCATGAGGACCATCACATTTTTCTAATGCTTAGAGGGTTAGCTCAACAGCACTAGGAGTCAAAAGTGATCCGTCAAATTCCATCACATCTCGAGTTTGATGCCTTAAATGAAACGTTCCAGCGTGATCGCTCGCAGAGAAGAAGAAGAGAAGGTGTGGCAGCAAGCCTGAGGCTAATCGGACATGAGTGGGTTTCTCTTCTTCGTCTTTCTTTCCTCTTTTACTGTCATCGTCTCGCGCTCTCATGACCCCCTGCTGCGCTCCTCTCTACCTTCCACCCCCAGCATCTCATCGCACCACCCAAGCTCTAATCCCACCACATTTCCCTCCCTGTCTGCACCTCATCCCCCCTTCCAACCCCACCCCAATCTGGGTCACCCATCATGCCTCCGTAGAGCGCCACTCACATCGGAATGTCACCATCCATTTAGGATGGAGGATGGAATCTCTGGCAGCCTGTCTCAGTAGGCCAACCTGGCCTTAATCCTCTGTGGGAGAGGCCGAGTGTGTGTTTGAATGTGTGTGTGTGTGTGTTGGAGAACCTTTGTGTTTGCAGCTAGGATCAGCACGGTCACTAGGTAAGATTTTCTACACCACACTACAGATTAACAGTATCATTTAATCTCTTCTATTTGCTTTTGAGCAGACTAATCTCACGATAGTATCTACTGAATATCTGTATGAAATGAACGTGTTATAGAGATATAGATATTTTATTTATTGTTCGTGTCTTTTTTCAAGCAAATCAGCTTGTTACACGCGCATTGGTGCACTGAATGATGGCTGACTGTCACACTGAACAGAAGAACTGTGAAGTACTAAAGGACAAAAAAGTTTCCCGTGACCTGTAATCAACCCAGAATCCAGTGGCTTCCTCTCCTCTGGCAGCAGATGGGCAGATTATGTTTTGCTGACTCAGCAGAACATGTGGCGGGGGGCTGGGGGGGTATGAAGCGTAATGAGTGCCTTCAGCGAAGTGTGAATGAACTGTGTAAATGCTGGAGAGCAGCACGATGAGCGAGGCACGCGCACACACAAACTCACAGCCGTGAACACGAGGCAGGGGTGATATCCACTCCTTACAGATTAAGTGCCGTAATAACTGGGGTAGAGGTGCCCTGAGATTATATTAGCACCTCTTTCAAAAGCACTGTTTTCTAGATAATGTTGATATTACTCAGTAAAAATACATTAAATATTTTAAATCACGTGATAATAAAACTGTAAAAAAGCTCAAGGTTGTTTGTGTCCTACTTTTTATTTATTAATACTTTAAACAATAACCTGAGTATCAAAAACTAATGTCACCAGCCTTTCTTTTTGCTGTGTTTACATCACTATGTATCTGCATTCCTATCAAATAACTGCTTCAAGAGATCTAAGTGACTGTATCCGGGTCTCCTTCCCTTTCTTTGGTCACAGTCCAGATCTGTCCATGTATCTCCTGCCAAGAAGATGAGCTAGACTCATACATGGTAAAATAAGATTTTTATCGACTCATAAAACTTGACGATTGATGATTACTTAGTTTTTTAAAATGTCTTTTATGTTGCTGCCTCGTGTCTCGGTGCTCTATTTTTTCTCTTCTCTTCTCCATCACACTCTTCCAGTCATGGTGGATGGCTGCCTCTCCCCGAGCTCTTGGGTCTCATGAAGGACTCTTACCTGTTAAAAGGGAGTTCTTCCTCCCCACCGCTGATAAGTTGTTCCTCAAAAGGGATCGTAAAATTGTGGGACTGTGGAATATAACCTCCTTAAACCTCTTTAATTTGTCAGTAATGATTGGGGTTCATATATACAGTTTTACTAATAAACTTTTCAACATGTCCACATACATGTCCCTAAAGAGGACAATATAACAACACTGGATGACTGATTTGACTGATAAGTCCTGTAAGTTTTGAGGTGGAAGCTCCATGGATCAGACTTTTGTCCAGCACGTCATAGATGCTGGATTAGATTGCGATCTGGGGAATTTTGAGGCCATTCCTGAACCATTTTTACTTTGTGGCAGGGTGCATTATCCTGCAGAAAGAGTCCACAGCCAGCAGGGAGTACTTTTTCCATGAACTGGTGCACATGGTCTTCAGTGCTTAGATACATAGTTTGTTTTCAAACCATGACACTTGCCGGTCATGTGAGCAATGCACATGAACCCAACTATCCACATGATGTAAAAGAAAACCTGATTCATCAGACGAGGCCATCTTCTTCCATCGTTCATGGTCCGGTTCTGCTGCTCATGTACCCATTGTGGGAACTTGTGGATAGAGGTTAGCATGGGCACTCTGACTGATCTGTGGCTATGCACGTTCTTCTGCAACAAGCTGTGATGAACAATTTGATATGCAGTAGCTTGTGTGCTGGATCAGACCATACGGGCCAGCCTTAGCTGCCCATGTGCATCATTGACCTGTGGCCACCCATGACCCTGTCTCTGGTTCAGTGCTGTTCCTTCCTTGTATCACTTTCAACAGAAACTGATCACTGCAGACTGGGAACACCCAGAGGAGCTGCAGGTTCGGAGATGCTCGGAACGATTCATCTAGCTATCACAATCTGGCCAGTTTGTCAAACTTGCTCAAATCCTTATGCTTGTCGTAATGGTCATAATGTGATGTCTAACTGGTGTATGTAAGTTATACTTGGTAGGTTTTAACTTAACTTTAACTTATTATTACTGTTAGTAATTTCTGAGCTAATTTCCTTGACCCTTCCAAAATTTCTCCAAGCTTGAAAAAAATCCTTTAAATTTGTACATATGTGCATTAGTTAAACACATTGCCTGCTGCAGCTGTCACCAAAACACGATGTAGGCTGAACTGATATGTGTTCATCACACAAACAAACCCATACAGGTGCTTAGTCATCATCATAGTAACCATGACAATATATTCACTTTATGTAATCTAAATGCTCCTCACTCGAAAACAATGACAACAGTAAGTTCATTAATGTGTGCTATGCAGTTCATTTTAAGTAACCCACACCTGCAAACTGATGTTCCCCCTTTTAAGGCAATTCAGGGTTGAGTTTAACTGAAAGCAACTGCTGGCTTTCTGCACCCTTTATTTTCAGCCCCCAACCTCATCACAGCAGTAGATGTTCCCTGGCATGCATCAGCCCCATCCTGCAGTGATGTCATTGTTTCCATGGTGATATAACAGCCAGTGCAACCAGTAGAGGAGTGTGACTTTGACCACGTTATGGATCCACAAAGAGGTCAGCAGAGCCTGCAGGATCCGGGGGGGGGGGGGGTCACAAATGGGAGCGGAGCCGTTTGATTCATCAATATCCTGATAGCTGGTTACAGGTTGGGCTCTAGATGTCATTTTAGGCTTTTATGCTGCTGGTGGTGCTAATGGGGGCGGTATTAATTATATATTTTTGCATGTAGACTCTTTAGTTGCTATGACAGTAAGAAAAATACCACACAGCAGGATTTAAAAGAGAAATAAATCAAGAATGTATGCCTTTCATGCTTTGATTACAAAAATAATCAATAAAAGAAAAAGAAAACTTGAGAAAACTCCTAATTTTGTTAATCATCTTGCAACCCTTCCAGTTTAGTCTTGGCTCCTATTGTCGTTTCCCACACCTTTTGCTTTTCAAAAAAGGTTACAGCCAGATTGTTTAGATACATAAGGAACACACATCGAAAGAAAAACAACACAGTCAAGCATAATAAACTGCATGATCAAAAACTGTTTGCTTCTGCAGTATCTTCCCCGGCACATCTGTGTCAGGTGAACCTGTGCATTCAATGGTGTCAGCGTAATTGGCAGAATCACTGCTCCCCCTGGTGGAGCCCCTGTTCCAAAATCGACACCTATACTGTATGTTCAACTAAAATTTGCAGCTGCCCAAATGGACAAGCCAGATGCCTTCTGGAGAAAGGTTTTATGGAGAGATGAGACAAAGACTGAGATGCTTGGTCACAATGACCAGAGGTATGTTTGGAGGAGTAAAGGTGAGGCTTTCAAACCCAAGAGATGACTCAGTTCATCTCGGCTGGAGATGGTTTGCTCTGCGCCGAGTCAAACTGGGATATCAGAGAGGAATCGCTGACCTGACGTCAACTGAAATGAAGTTACTGCTCAGAGACATGTAGACGGGGTCTACAGTAAAGATGGTGTAAAAGAAATGAATTCAGCGTCTGAACACCATACAGGTGTTTTTTTTTCTTGTTTTTATGCCACTTCATTTTTTAGTTCTTTTACTTGTTTTTTTTACACTACTTTTTGACTGTTTGTATGTGAAAAGTATTTAATAAATAAATAAACTTACTTAATTACTTACAACACTTGGAGGCTGAGGTACAGCTTTGCCAGGATCCTCAGATACGCACATATCGACAGACAGTTAAAGAAAAGAAAACTATGTGAATTAAAGACAGCGTAACGAAGCCCTATAGCTGTGAAATACATCAAAGCTCGTTTTGGATGTATCTCCTGAAGGCTCAGTGCTAATAATTTCGGGTTTTTTTAGCTTATTATTTCGTTTTTATTATGGTATTAAAGAGTGGAGGCAAATCTCTACCAGCCTACCGTGCCCACCAAGTAGACAGTGGACCATTCATGATCATGAAGAGTTGGAATTACACTTGTGAACTGAATAACTTTCTATTATTGACACATCAAACAAACGGCTGCCAGGACAAACAGGACAACTGTGACATGTTTACACAGCACGAGCTCGCCGCCGTGTTTCTCAAAACTTCCTGTCTGTCAGCCCAAGCCCTCTCTTTATTACCCAAACTGAAGTGAATTTTGATGCCAATTACTGCACTACCGCACTTGTATACACCTACACCTACGCACACAATCTGCTAGAAATCAACTGACACGTACACAAACACCCACCGGCTCACGCAAACAAACACAGCTCAAATGCATCCAGAAGTCGTTGCTTAGGAGCGAGCGCGTTGTTAACACAAGCTAGATATAGAAACAGATGGTTGTGAAATCTCCGTCCTGCCGCTCGCTCTGTCATTTCTCTCTCTGTGACGCCACTCAAACACATATCAGCGGGAAAACACAAGATTAGACTTTCAGCTTAATGACTCCTTTTTGGCATACAAAAATATCCGTCATGACACCAACACAAACAATCATTTCTCTTCTTTGTGAGCATAATTCCCCCTCTATTATATTTAAATATATATATATATATATATATATATATATATTTGACAATAGTCAAGCTGATCCTCTGGCTGAGTGCAGTCACTTAGAGCTGGCTCCCTGGGCCCCATGAGTCATGGGAAAACTGAGTGTGAAATGTCATGGGGGCATTTGAGCAGAAGTAGTGAATCTGGCAGCAGGTTTCCTGCTTTTGCTTTTTCTTTTCTTTATGTCACTTTAAAAGCTCTCATTAAGCCAGAGTTTATCAGCGATATCTCTAGTAGGTTACTGTGTCTGATGTGGGCCTGTCTGATCATTACTGTGTTTTCTTTGAAAGTAAAATCTCAGCCCACACAAATATATCAACAACAGTGATCACAAAACGGTGTATAACTGAACACAGTAGTGAGATCTTTAACCAGGTCTTCCCATTAACACCTGACCTGTCCAGAGGGTCAGTCAATGAGCTCGTCAATAGCTTCAATGCTAACATGTTAAATGTAATGGACACTATTGCTCCCATTAAGGTGAAGGTTATCTCTGGAAGGAAAAAGTCTCCATGGAGAAACTCCACACTGGTGAAAAATGAAAAAAGAGAGTGTAGGAAAGCTGAGCGCAGATGGAGAAAAACAAACCTCCAGGTTCATTATGACATTTATAAAGAGAAACTTCACAATTATAATTTACAACTGAGGAATGCAAGGAGGTCCTACTTCTCTGACATCATCACTAAAAACAGCCATAATGCTCGGGTCTTATTTTCTACAGTTGACAGGCTAACAAACCCCCCTGTGTCAGTGGCAGCTGAACTTCATTCGACCATGGCCTGCAATGACTTTGCCAAATTCTTCACAGAAAAAATCCAAAAAATTAGACAAGCAATTGGTACATCAACAGCAGATCCAGGATATGTACTGTGTCCACCAAAAAACTGTTTAAACACCATGAAACAGTTTCAACCTATTAACAGCAAAGACCTGGAGGACATCTTAGGTAAATTGAACTCCTCCTCCTGCTGTTTAGATGTCCTGCCAACAAGTTTTTTCAAAAAGGTCTCAAAGACTTTAGAGTCAGACCTGTTACAGATCGTCAACTTTTCTTTATTATCAGGTGTGTTTCCAGAATCACTAAAAACTGCTGTAATCAAACCTATACTGAAAAAGGACAATCTTGACAAGACACAAATGAACAACTACAGGCCGATCTCAAATCTCCTGTTTTTAAGTAAGATCATTGAAAAAGCAGTTTCTCAACAGCTCAGTTACTTCTTAAAACAGAATAATTGCTACGATGCCTTCCAGTCAGGTTTTAGACAGAATCACAGCACTGAAACCGCTCTGACCAAAGTGTTTAATGACATATGTCTGAATACAGACAGTGGAAAAATGTCAGTCCTAGTTTTACTGGATCTCAGTGCAGCATTTGATACAGTTGACCACAACATATTACTCAAACGACTGGAGAACTGGACAGGTCTTTCAGGAACTGTACTAAACTGGTTCAAAACATACGTAGAAAACAGGAAATACTTTGTATCAATAGGTAACTTCACATCTGAGCAGACAAGTATCACATGTGGAGTTCCCCAAGGTTCCATCTTGGGACCCCTTCTGTTTAACATCTACATGCTCCCACAGGCACAGATTATAAACAACAACAAAATAAACTATCACAGCTATGCAGATGACACACAAATATATATCACAATGTCACCAGGAGACCGAGGCCCTGTACAGGCTCTTGGTAAATGCATTGAGGAAATCAATGACTGGTTGTGCCACAATTTTCTCCAGCTAAACAAAAACAAAACTGAGGTAATAGTCTTTGGCGCCAAAGAAAAACGATTACAGGTCACCAGAGAACTTCAATCTATACATCTAAAAACCACAAACCAGGCGAGAAATTTGGGTGTAGTGATGGATGCAGACCTAAACTTAGAAAAACACATTAAGACAATAACAAAGTCAGCTTACTATCACCTCAAGAATATATCAAGGATAAAAGATCTGATGTCTCAACAGGACCTGGAAAAACTAGTCCATGCATTCATCTTTAGTAGGCTTGATTACTGTAACAGCATCTTTACAGGTCTACCTAAAAAATCAGTCAGACAACTACAGCTCATTCAGAACTCTGCTGCTCGAGTCCTCACTAAGACCAAAAAAGTGGACCACATCAGTCCAGCTCTGAGGTCTTTACACTGGCTGCCTGTCCGTCAGAGGATAGACTTTAAAGTTCTGATGCTGGCCTATAAAGCTCTGAATGGTTTAGGACCAAAATACATCAATGACCTCCTGACCCAGTATGAACCATCCAGATCCCTCAGGTCATCTGGATCCGGTCTTTTATCAGTTCCCAGAGTCAGAACCAGACACGGAGAAGCTGCATTCAGCTTTTATGCTCCTTATATCTGGAACAAACTCCCAGAAAGCCTCAGATCAGCTGAAACACTCAGTTTATTTAAATCCAGGATGAAGACTCACCTGTTCTCAGCTGCATTTGAATAAAGCACCAAATCCACACTTTAAGCTTAAATTTCAAAACTTACATTTAACTACTGATTTTATCTACTGTTCTGATTTTATCTGTTTTGATTTTATATACTGTTGTTTGTTTGTTTGTTTGTTTGTTAATTAGTTAGTTAGTTTATTTGCTTGTTTTATTCAATTTTAAATCATGCTTTTTATTTGTTCTTGTTTCTAATGTCTCTGTAAAGCACTTTGAATCACCTTGTTGTTGAATTGTGCTATACAAATAAACTTGCCTTGCCTTGCCTTGCCTAGGTTTATATGTATATAAGGTGGCTCTGCAGATGGCAGCGATGGTGCGTCATTTTATCTCATGGAGGTAAAATCGGATGGAGCACATTTATTAAGTTGTTCAAGACCAGAGTAGAAAACAACTCATCGCTCTCCGCTGACTTTGTTTTGCATGAAACTGCATCCTTGTCAAACTGAAACATGCTTAGCTGCAGCGTGACATGCAAAAATGAGTTTCATATAAGTTGCTGAACATTATTTCTGTAATATTGTAGGGTCTACACCTACTTCTAAATTGCATTGAGATGCCACTTATAAATTTAAATATCCACTTTTTAAATAAGTGGATAAAGTTCTTTTTAAGTAAAGTTTTTTTTGTTGTTGCTGTAGTTCAGGTTGTATTAGCATGGTATTTATATCATTGAGCCAGCTGTGGGTAACATTATTATGTTCACAAGGGCCCTAGCTGTGTCCTGTATGGAAAAATGTTATGTTTGTAGCCGACTGTTCCCCTATGCCATGCTTTTCAGAGCATGAGTCACTGTGTCTATGTTCTTTGTTCTGGAGTGAAATAACTCATCAGCCATTCATGAATTTATTCAATGTTGTTACTGTAACACCTTTGAAGCTGTGTTTTTAACTAAAATACTGAGAAGAATTCATGTTAAAACTGTGTTGGCTTACCGAAGTTGAAAAGCTGTCGTCGGTGATCAATGAGATAGGAAAGCGACGAGCTGAGGCGTCTTCTCTGTGAGGGAAAAAAAGAATACATGTTAGGACATCATTAAACTGTGGAAAAAAATGTTTAACTTGTAACATCCTTCTCTCTAAAAGAGGAGCTGTGTGTCACTGGGTCAGAAACAAGCCTAAGCTGCTTTAATTCACCAACATCTTTACATTTAAACCTCTGAATCATGTCTAGCTAGTCCTGAATCAAATGAGGGGCGTTTTCTACATGACAGCTTTCATTTTGGACTGTGCTTGAAGCAGCCGGGCGGGAGACATGCGTGCGCGCAGCAGCTTAGCTCTGTCACCTGGAGTCTGCCGGCAGCGTTAATCCGATCGTCAGCGTGACCTTTCCTCTCTTTTAAGCTGCCGCTGATGCACAACAACAAAGCCAGAGATGATCTAATCTATTCACAGTGTCAGCACGTGTGAATATTTTTTGCCTGTCTGGGTGTTTTATTTTCTCATTATGGGCTTGAGTGTCATTGCAAGCATTGTTTTATTGTTGTTGTTATTGCACATGCTTTCTTTTGCAAAACCATATGAAACAAATGGTTTTGTTCTCTAACAAGATCGTACTGTTTGATTTTCCTTCAAAAAAGCAAGATTTCCTTTTAATCTGTAACTGACTTTGTAGGGTAAGTGGGTTAAGGTGTAGGTTAGCATACGTTAAAAGTGATAATGGGGAAATTTTAGCTAGCTTGGCTCTGGTAAAAGTTGACAAAAACCAACTATCAGCACTTCTAAAGCACAACTCTCATTTCTTGAGAGAAGCAGATGTGGATCAAAAGCACCAAAACTGCAGTTCCTCTAATGGCCACTTGAGGGTGCCCCCAAAGGCGATCAATATCCATTGACGCCCATGTTAAAACTTTACAGCAGAAACAAACATGTTTGGAGACTGACATGAAAAACTCTTTTGGTATCTACTACGAATTTCCCCAAGTACTTTGATAAATTTTTACTATGTAAAGTTCTACAACGTGGTCGCAGTTTTTATGTGGCCAAAAAAATAAAAAATAGAAACAGAAGTCATTAGGATAGCTTCCAATTCAATTGTAGGGATGATAATATTCTAAAGAATAAATCAAAAATAATTATCTTCCACAAACAAGTGATTACAAGAGTGTGCATGCCAAACAGACGCACTCCATGGCGAGCTGCTTTTAAGATTTATCAAATTCTTGGATCGGACCGCTGGGGCTGAGCCAGGGGATGAGTTAAAGCTTAAGTCGGCCATGAAGAAACACAGATTTGCACGTTTGCTCTGCTTTGGGACTGTAAGGAGGCAGAACACAGAGCATCCTGTTAACATTAAAACAGTGTGAAAGGACCGTGGGGGAGTTCTGGAGCCAAAAACAGGCATTCGGAGAGAGACACCGAATGCAACAGAGGGCTGAATGAAGGAGAGAGAGGAGGGGAGAAGAGATTTTCCAAACAGGAAAGGGGGGGGGGGGGGGGGTGAGTTATTAGAGTAGAAAGAATAAGAGGGGAAAAAGTGGGGAAAAGATAACTCACAGAGGAGGAAAGTCAAATATTTCCTTCTTTTTTTTTTTTTTAAAAGAATGAACATCTCTGCAAGTGACAGAACAATGCCACTGTTATTAATGTTGTCTTGCTCGACAGTAATTTTTTGTGCTTATGCTATTAACCCATGTGGTCATGCTTAACTTATCAGCTTTAGCCTTTAGCTATTAAATTAAACCACAAGGTCTCTTGTAATTTAAGACATTTTCATTCGTCTACTCAGTTGATGCACAGAGTAGGAAATGTATTTACTAATGCCGCTAATGCTTGCTGAAAACTATACTACTATTTTAGCAGTTTAAGGTTATAACCACATGTAAATTGTACAGAAAGCAGATTTTTATTATGAATGTTTAAAGTTTCTGAGTTACAGGTGAACTTTCAGTATTTCCCATGCAAAGACTTTATACTTTCAATTATATGGAAACTCATTTCTGTATGTTTGTTTATATGTCTTTAATGGTTCATCACCATATGCAATCAGATTACTAGTGGATAATCTCCTGGCCCTTATTTTGAAAACCCAGCCCTTGTGATATCCCACCAGTCTGCTTGCTGGACAGGTTCCTGTTGTGGCTGTCCTCTTTATTATTCAGCTGCTTTCCAAGAACCTGGAACTAGCAGAAAACAGTTTTCACACGACTCTTTGTCCTTCCTCTATAGCAGGGGTGGGCAACTCCAGGCCTCAAGGGCCGGTGTCCTGCAGGTTTTAGATGTGTCCTTGATCCAACACAGCTGATTCAAATGGCTAAATTACCTCCTCAACATGTCTTTCATTCTCCACAGGCCTGGTCTGTTGACCCAGGGTGATATCTAAAACCTGCAGGACACCGGCCCTCGAGGCCTGAAGTTGCCCACCCCTGCTCTATAGGAACCTCCTGGATACACCCTTACTAACATCAGAGGTTAAGAATTAAGAGGTTAAGCGTACTGATGATTGATAAGTCTGAGCATCTCTATAAAAGCATTAGTTTTGGCAGTTTGCAGGTCAGTAGCATTCAGGTGTGTGCTAACACAATGCCACAATATTCCCAGGAGTGGACATTTCAGTAAATTCACCATAACATCATAAATTCATAAATTCACCCTCAGCTTTCAATTCTGCTCCAGTCAGACCCAGAGATGCTTAAACTCCTCCACTTTGGGCAGCAACTCAGCTATAAATCAGGCGGAAATCCTTGGGCTACAATCCCCAGCTTCCAAAACTACCCTCTGGTACAATGAACATTAAAATTTTAAATATTTTCGCTTATTTTGCTTCAGTTCTATTTTTCTTTAATTAGTTATCCATCTGCATACAGACAGAACCAGATAAAAGGCAGGCAGGCTCTCTGAAGAAAGGCAGAGAAAGAAAAAAAAAAACTAAGATCATACAGGAAGTAATGTCTCTTACAGAGGAGAGCTGCCCAGCCAGGGAGGCTTAGCCAGAAAGAGAAAGGGATGAAGGGAAAGAAAGAAACTGAGAGACGTATAGTTACAGCTCCGTCCAAAAATATCGGGAGCGTGACAGGAATAGAACCGCTGGACTGAGCACCACATGTTTTTAATGGTTACAGTAAATGATCCTGTCTCTCACACAGCAGCTGCCCTGTTTATGAAACCCAAATGTTCCTCAGCACAGTTCGTCATTCTTTTATTTTCAAAAGTGCATCCATCTTCATTACTCATGAGTAATTCATTATTAAGTGCAACTTTTCCTCACTGTAGGATGAAACCAATTAACAGGAGTTGCTTAACTGAGTAAAAAAGTATGTTTTTGGCCTTCTCATGACTGTCTCTTTGTCTCTGCAAAGCACCAGAATCAGCAAACACCCACTGATTTCCCCAGACTGCTTTTTAACAAAAACGATATATCTAAAGAGTTTCTTATCTTATCACCAAACTCATTAATTCAAGCTTTTACAGGATGATAATTTGACATCTTCACAATCTTATCAGTCATCCAAAGCGACTGTCAACCCACCAGCGCATCGTCTTCATCGGTTTAAAAACAAACAAAAGAACAAAGTGCAAGGTGGAACAAACACGTCATTACTCATCAGCCCCTGGAAAGGTCGAACACAGATGACTAGATACTTTTTGTGCATCCTGACATCCAACTTGACCCGCATACGCCTCCCTGGAGGAGGGATTCCAAGTGGGTCAAACAGGGGGCAAACTGAGAGAAGACGGAGGAAGGATGGAGGAAGGCGGAGATGGAGGTCAGAGGGTGACATAATCCACAGATTTTCCCTCTTCATCAGAAATGAGGCAAACAGGAAATTAATACTCATCTTAGTGTCGTGTGAAAGGCCCCGACAAAACCTCGCTCAACTTCTCTGAAATGAGAAGAGGCAAAAAAAATGGCAGAAAGACACTTCCAGAATTATCTGGTTGTGTTTTAATTGAGCAGCCTCTCTGCATTATTGGCAGTTTCTAACTCTGGCAAATGACCTGCAGAGTCTTGGAGATCCAAATCCAAATTTCACACTGAAGCCTTTACAAACATACATTAACTAAAAATCAGTGGAGAAGACACTTGATCTGTCTCACTTGATCAGGTCAATTTCGACATTTCTTCAAAGGCAATTAACTGATCTTAATGCTGAAACCCTGAGAGAAAGCTCACAATGAGCCATACTCTTATCCTATCCTTTGGATGCCAAGAAAACTCATAAATAAGCAGTTTTCCCCATCACAGCGTTCCCCCCTGAGCACAACATTAGCTCCAACCCCTCAACACGAAACCATGGCTCAGCCTGTACACTTCGTCATTTGCAAATCTCAGATAGGCTGCTTAAATTGCATCACTGTGCAAACAGTTGCTGCTGACTCTGCAAGCTTCTTTGCAACCCACTGTCACTTCAGTTCTTTTACTTTTGAAGATGTCTATTGTATTTGCTGATGTAGCTTGTCAGTAATGCTTTACCCACCACCAGGTGGTCCAAGAACAGCATTTCTGCCACATATAAATTACTGCAGCTGGCACGACCATCCAAAACTAAAGTGGCCTTCATAGAACTCATACATTTTTTGCTTTCTCAACAATGTCACAGATTATGATTAAGTTTAAAGGTTTGGCTGTGGCTCAGAAGGTAAAGCAGGCTATCCACCAATCAGAAGGTTGGAGGGTCGATCCTTGGCCCCTCTAAGTTATGTATCTTTGGGCACCCTGAGTTGCCCCTGATGCATTCGTATGTGAACATTAGATTAAAAGTGCATTAGAGGTGGGAATCACCATACATCCCATGATACGATATTATCACAATACTTAACGCACGATACGATATTATTGCAATTTTTTTTAAATATTTTGCGATATTCAGATTCTGTACATAAAGGTAAACTTTATCAATATTCATTTTATCTAATATCAAAGTCTCACACTCAGTCTTTCTCTCATTTCAGTCAGTTTTATTGTTGACAAACTGAACGGCTTGTATTATAGTCTAGTCCAACTTAACTGAATGCAACCATCTGGTACAATTATAGCTATTCTGAACTATGCAACTTATGAAAACTATGCAGCCCATTCAGCAACTGAATAATTTGAAAGTAAATTAAAACAAAATATAATTTTACATTAAATAAAAAAGTTTTAAACTTAATTAAAATAAAACATGTCTTAAATTAAAATAAGTAAACTGTCATGTTTATTGCTGCCAAAAAAAGTTAAACACATTTGGACAGTGAAGGAATGTCAGGATTCTTGCTCAGAAAAAGGATCAACATGCTCTGAAGTCAGAGTTCTAGTCCCCAAAAACCTTGTTTGCAACAAAATATCGATTTCTGCTGTCCCTGTATCGATACATTATTAGCAAACAAAATATCACGATACTACACAGTATCGATTTCCCCCCCCCACCCCTATTATGTATAGAAAAAAGCACTTGTATAATGACTGGGTAGCAAACTCTTTATTTTTGAAGCAGGGTTGTTTTAGAGGCAGGTTTTTATTTCTAATCCCTTGTGTTTGAAAAGTACCATCCACTGCAGCAAGATGTTTACTATAATTTCTGCTTCAGAGTTGGACATTTTCACACTGACGTCCATGGGGATTGACTCACTTTCGGAGCTGGCCCCTAGTGGCCATTGGCGGAACTGAAGTTCTTGGAACTTCAGCACTGGCAGATGTGAACACATCACTTAGTAGGTGAAAGGGCAGAATTGTCAGTCCTGTGATGAGTAGATGATCTCACAACATCCACAGAGGTGTCTTTAGAAGAAACACTGACAAGGATTACTTCTATTTTGAAACCACCTCTAATCATTTTCACTCTAGTTTTAAGAACAATCTCAGACAGTTTTTTTATGCAAAGCATCCATAAAGCACCTACAGGCCTGTGTTTAGTGCCAAGGTTACTGAGGATAATGAGTATGGCTGCCACCTGATGACTTAGTAGCTTCTGCTAAACAGACTCCTACCTCCTCGAGCAAGTGCTAAAGGCTAAATAAAGACTGCACGTTCGTGTTGCTTAGCAATGCTGCTGTACTTTAAATCACTAAAGTGCCACTCGATTCTCCGGTTTTATTTTCAAAACCCACACAAAGATTTTCCTGAAATAATAATGAAAACATGCTGCAGGAAACGTGTTGCTCTATGGTAACAACGTGAGCGCTGAAGCTGCGGTCTGTGTTTGTGGCGTGTTTTGGTTCAAGCTGGTGATCCAGACAGATAATTTGACAGAGACTCTCCTCCAAGGTTTTTGCTTCCTCCCTTTTAACTTGGCCATCACCCCCGCTTCCTCATCTATAATTCACACAGGCAACCTACCTCCCTCCCCCCCACACACACAAACCTGTTCATACACAATCCCTCAGGCCACACGCAAACACGGGTATGTTTAATGCATCAAAGTCGCTATAGGAGTTCAAGGTGAAATCCATTCTGTAATATGCGCGGATACTGCACAAAGAAATAATTCAAGACAACTTTACAGGGAGTCTTTAATCCCCAATAAGTACTGCAAACTATGAGATTAGGCTTTGCACTTCTTTAACGTTCCTCTACATCATGTTGGTGTCGATAACCATTTCACATTTGGCATTAAACGCTTACGACTTCTCATTATCTTTCCATCGCCGCTGTGTAATTACCTCAGTGATTCATTTCGCCTTATTCCAATCACGACTCTCCATCTAGTCCTGAACTCTTTTATTCTGCAGGAGACTTGTAATCAGTGCAATCACACAGTGGTAAAGAGAGAGAAGGAAGGTGGCAGTTTTCGAAACTACAGAAGAGGTGAGCATCAGTGATCCCTGTGAAAACTATTAATGACTGTAGCACCAGTTTGGAGATGAAAAGGTGTACCTGAATGTTTTTTCTTTGTTAAGCCACTTAACACTGACCTGTGAATCGTCCAAGCATAAAAAGCCCCTTTTGTTAAAGAAACCATTTCTTTTGTTGAATTTATGAAAAAAAAATGTCAAAGATTACACAGTTTGACAGGTAAAATAGTATTTTTGCACCAACAAGATGATTCCCAAAGAGCTATTAGTTGAAAACCTGACATATCTCAGCATGGTGTGCAGTGTGTCCTTAAAAATATTTGAGTAAACTGGATGAAATAAGTATTGGACCTAATAAACTATCTATAGCAGATGATCAGTAGCTAAAAGTTATACCCTGGTGAAACAGGAAAAAAAATCCAACAATGACCTGACACAGGACCTGAGAGATGCATCTGGACTTCCAGGTCTGATGGAGTGATGAATCCACATTTTTTGGTTCAAATCATTGGCAGTATGTACAGAGGAGGACAGGAGAGCGGTACAACAGTGAGCGTCTACAGCCATCTGTAAAACATGTTGGAGGGGCTGTCATGGTTTGATGTGCATTTCAGCCAGCGGTGTTGGAGATCTTGTCAAAATTGGTGGAATTATGAACACAGAAAAGCACCATCACTTTTTGATCCACTGTTAAATACAATCTGAAAATCATCTGATTGTCAGCAGCTCAACTTTTCAGCATGACAATGATTGCAAACACACAAATACAGTAAAAGCATGGAACACTATAATGGATCGGCCTCCCCAGAGCCCAAATCTCAACATTATTGAAGCAGTGTGGGATCTTGTTGACAGAGAACAGAACAAAAGGCAGAAACATCCAAAGAAGAGCTTTGAATGTCCTTCAAGAAGCCTGGAGAACTATTCCTGAAGACGACTTAAAGAAATGACAAGAAAGCTGCCTAAGAGAGTTCAGACTGTGCTGAAGAATAAAGGTGGTCCCACCAAATATTGACTTTCAGGCACATTAGAGTTGTACAAACTCTGTTTTTTGCCTTATATATTGTATTTGGATGTATGTTTGCACATGTTCACAAAATATGAAGAGCACATTACTGCTGTCTTAACTTTATTAATATCAGAGAGAAAAGAAACATAGGAGATGACAGGGAATAAACCAAACAACTGTAGATGGTATCTGTCTTCTACATAAGTCTGCAAACTTGTTTTAGCTTATGACGATTGGACCAAAGCTTCATTACAAGTTTCACATGACTGTGAATTATGAGGTGTGAAAATACAGCATTAGTTTGGCTCTAATTTTAGCATAGGGGGTGTCACAGATAAATTTGTGGGTCATACTATAATTTAGAAAGGCCTTTCTTTTTCTAGTTCACAATTTCATCAGAAATTAATTATTTATCCTGAGACTCTGAATTCCCATTATTCCCAGTAGTGTTTTTTTTTACTCTAAATGAGTACTTAAAGTTATTTTTTATTAAGAGCCACATACATTAACAAAGTAGTTTATTACGTGCTTTTTAGTGCTTTCAAATGGTCATAAACACAGTCACACAGTCATGTCTAAAGGTGCAATAAGGTGTATTTTTATCCACACTTTTAACTTTGGGTAGATTTTTGTGGGAAATGGTAAAAAGTAAACAGTGAGTGAGAACGAAACTTAAAGGGAGGTCTTAGATGAGTATCCCAGTCAAATTTGTGTATTGTTTGGTTGTTTTCCTGGAATGAATTGCATAATGTGACGTTAGTTATCATCTGACAGCAAAACTTACAGTTATTTGATCTCAGTTAGCTGCTAATGTAACCCAGTGAAACCTGAAATCCACAGCAGGTAGGCTGAAATGTAAAATTTGCTTTAGCTCACACTTAATTAACTTATCAATTTCCTTTGACTTCCCCTACAGTTGTGGTATATCTGCAAACCACTCTGCAACCCACCTTCACCCCAGTTCCTCCTTTTACGCTGCATGACTCAGTGTTCTGTCTTACGTCACTGATGCCTGTTTTGTGTTGTACCCGGGATGTTTGTGTTGCTTCCTGCACAGAGCCAAGCTGCTAAATAAAAATTGCAGAAGGAAATACCGATCTACTTTTGACAGTTCCTGACTGAAACATTTATCTTAAGACGGCAACACAGCCAAAACTCTGTTCTCTCCACTTTCCCTGTGGCTAAACAACAGACTTGTTTTACAGGAAACCAGTAGGAAAGTGTAGACCTGTAAAATCCATGCAAATCTCTCTTTGTCATAATTTGAAATGTTAAAAAGTCACACAGGGAGGTATCACTGTACAGTGTGTGCAGGAGTCAGCCAGAAGAGGACTCAGTGGACCCAAGAGAAGATGCTTCGGAGCAAATTTCACTGGAAAAATAGGGCATCGTGGAATCCAGCTCTTTAAATGCATCCATTAAGTCTGATCCTTGAGTCAGGAGCCCTAGAGAAAAGTAATATCCTGTTTATGACAAGAAACAACAGGAAATGTGGTTTTGATTATTGGATTTAGTTGCTGCAATAGCATGCTATTAGCATGAAAAAGAAGCTAGAAAATTTCCCATGTTTAGACTGACTACAACAAGTAACCACACAGTAACATGAGCTTTATAATGGATTGGCTCTTTTACTCACTGTTGAAGTACAGCAGAGAAGAGCATAAACACACATGCTTCCTACGTGTAATGCTCTCTGCCCTTCACATGACCTAAAAGCTTAAACATGTGCTCGTAGCACTTTCTCCTCTGTAAAGCAGGAAGGACCAGGTGCGGGTCTTCGTGTCTCCAAGACGACAGCTGCAGTTAACAGCGAGGACAGGTGGCTGAACTGATCTATATGCATTCACAGTATGTATATATGGAGGTTTTTAGTGGCCTTGGAGCATTACAAGCACATTCATCAATCAACACGTTAGCACAGCGCCACCCGAAATGGTGCCCGGAGGCTGCGATTTCATTACTTTCACCCTGAGGAATGCAAAGAGAGTGAAAAACATTTAGGAAGAAGACTGCAGTTGTTACGCAGACATTTCTGGTTAATCCTTGAAGCTTTTTAAAGTTTCCTTGATGGAAATATGCAGCTGAGACATAAGCTAGCCGCCAATGTGAACCTCTGCGATGATAATATACAGGAACTATTTAGTTCTTAGTTTGTGTTATAAAAGCTACTCTGAACATCTTAAATGTCTTAAATGTCGCCCATGACAAATATATATCTACATTACTGTGCAAAAGTCTTGAGCGACACCTAATGTCTTTATATTTTCTTGCACTTGTTTGGGTAAATCACACTTTTATAGCAAAATATAAAGAATATAAAGTGAATTTATAAGTATAAACTAAAACTAAAATAACAAATAAAAAGTGAAATGAGCAAACACAATCTAAAAGTTAACAGAAACTGAATAAAACTGAAAATGATCATGTAAAGAGTTACATTACAAAACTATTAAACTTTAAACTAATGACTTACGCTGCTTTCTAAATCTGAGCGCATCTGAGGTTAAAAGGAAACTTTAATCTAAGTAAGATTCTGCTCA